>NW_028270175.1:35844580-36172357 GCF_037043375.1 Chiloscyllium plagiosum | reverse complement strand
CTCTCAGAACCATCTGTTTCATAAATTTCTTCAATTATTTAAGTCCTCATTCTTGAACAATTCCTGTCATGGTGATATTTAGAGTCTAGAAACTTCTATTAATTATTCCCCTTAGATTTCTGAGATTTACTTGTTCTTGGCTTTCACACTATCTGCATTTTCTCCTACAATGGAAATCTATTAAAGGTACGTTCCATCTCAATATGTTTTCCAGCAACTCCATCCTTCTACAGTACTTGTACTCATGGTGCCTTTGAGTTTGAGACTCAGTAATAAAAGTGTCTTCCATCTCTGCAACACTGCAGAACTCCCACCATGTCCTGTAAAGGGAGCTGTAAACAACGGTCTCCAGCAACATTTGTTTAGCGAGGCTGCCATTTGTTCAAAAAGACAGAGTGTATGAATAAAGCATGTTTGTTTCAAGTCTAATAGTTTAACCAAGCAAATTGCATCCAGAATACAAAGCCTTACACTTAACTTTAAAATAAGTAGTAGTTTGGGTCTATGCTATCTTTTCAATACTTTTTTGAGGGGGTTTGGTCTAGTCCATCATAACAATCATTTCTCTGATTTGATGAAGTACATAGAACTGGCTTAATCCCTCACCTAAAGAAATTTGCTTTTTTTAAAACCAATTAGATTAGATTAGATTACCTACAGTGTGGAAACAGGCCCTTCGGCCCAACAAGTGCACACCGACCCGCCGAAGCGCAACCCACCCATATCCCTACACTTACCCCTTCACCTAACACTATGGGCAATTTAGCCTGGCCAATTCACATGACCTGCACATCTTTGGACTGTGGGAGGAAACCGGAGCACCCGGAGGAAACCCACGCAGACACGGGGAGAATGTGCAATTAGCGAGTGTCAAATGAGTTGCTGGATGAGGCTGGCATTTTCTGGTGTTATGGTCTCCCCTGCTGGTCCTCGGAGGGGGAGGTGGGCATCCCATATCAGCACCATCTCATCCAGCAGGACTGTCAGGTCCCTGCCTGCAAAGCACAGGCACTGGTTTTCCCTTCCATTCTGTGTCCATGCCAAATATCAGGTTCCCTGCAGAGTAGCTCTGTACTGAGAGTGCTCAGTGGATGCACAGTGGTCTTTTAATGGTAGTACCCAATGCCAGGGATGCTGGTGAATTCCAGGATATCAAAGTTGTTCCTGGGATGGTGTGTGGTAAAATCAAACAAGAGGGATACCATAGAGATGGGATTTGTTTGGTAAGATACAGTGAGATGTCTCATTAGGCTTTGTGGCGAGATGCCCTCCACAAATATTATGCTTCCAATCCTCCTCCAATCTCGTATGTCTCCTTCTCTCCCTTAAAAGGGTTTTATTATCACTTGTACGATAACAACACTTGTATTTTTCTTTGAATGTGAAATGTGGGAAGAAAGGAAGTTGAAGGAGCTGAAGAATATCTCAGTTACTCCTTTGGAGATGGTGGAGATCAATGCAAGAGTATGTGCTCGTGAATATTATCAGATTCAGCTCTGCCAGTTCACTAAGAAGTGTTCTTTAATTTCGTCCTTTAGCATAAGATAGTTTTATTTTCCCTCTTTTACCTGGAGTTGAATCTTGCAATGGGACATGGCATCACTCAAGCAGCCTGTTATTCACATGACAGGTCTGTTCAGAATGGTACCAACAGTGATGGCTTTACTATAAACTTTGGTTCGAGCATCACTTCCAGCTCAGTATCCATACAAATGAGGTGGTGGCAAGCTGGTAATGCTACTGACTAGCAGTCTATGACTCCTATTTAATACTATGTGGCCATGGGTTCAAATCCCAGCATAGGCCAACAATAAAATTTCAATTCAAACAATCTGAAATTAAAAGCTACTACTGTTGTTATGACATCCCAGCTGGTTCACAAACACCCTTCGAGGAAGGAAATCTGCCATCTTTATCTGGTCTGAACTAAGTAACCATACCCAGAGCAATATGGTTGAATCTAGGTCAACTAGGGATAGGTCATAAATATTTAATAAGCTAAAACTGCCCTCATCCTACTAATAAATTTTTTAAAACTGTAAACCAGAGCATATAGTACAAAGAACCCAGAGCTTCTCTCAAAGCCATAAACCTGAACATTGGTTATTATTAATAGGAGATGAATTCTCACATCTGTTCCTATGGGTGATCAAAACAGAAGGCAGAAGAGGAACTAGGGGCTGTCAGATGAATTCATTACCACCTTCAGCACATTTTGGAGATTAACAGCTTCACTCTAACTTGAGACACAGAAAATAGTCTGGGGTTTGAGGTGTTCAAATAAAAATAAACTCACCATTGGTTACAACGCTTTGTCTTTTTTTATCTTGGTTGTGGTCTCTTAAATTTTAGGGTTGTCATGTGCTCTGTTTTGAGTGAGGTCTGCTGAATTATTGTTTAAAGAGTATAAACTGTATATCCGATCCCTTTTTTCAATATTGTTTTAGATACAATAACTTTGGTTAATCTTCCTTTGAATTTTCATTAATGACAAATATCAGAATTCAGCCGCAACACGAGGCTCACCGGGGCACGGTGTCAGGAGCATGGACTGTCTACAACTGCAGCAACTTGTTGTGTAAGGCAGTTATCACCTGACAGAGTTAACTGGCTTCATGCGATGAGCTCCACCCATCAGGACATGTTTCTGGGATGAGCTAACCAGTGGTTAAGTTGTTAATTAGTTGTCTCTAAGTTGCATCCCAGATTTTTTGTGCACCAGGAATGTGAACTTACTTTTAAGTCCAGCCTGTTATCTCACAAGAGACTATGAAATATTTCAGGTATAATGCAAATAGCTGTTAAATACTATCTATCAAACCCATTCTGTTTATCAAGGTTGAGTCATCATCTGTTGAAGACTTAGTATGAGCATCCTTTGCTGCTTGGTATTAGTAGTTTAGACTAATGCCAACAATGTGGATTGGTGTTAGCAGCTCTACTCAGGGCACCTCAGATTGTTCCATTGGATACAGCCACAAGAGAAGAAACACAATTCACTATGGGTCCTTCCCAGGGTACCTTAGAAACCTGCAACTTCTACCACCTCGATGGGCAAGGGCAGCAGATACGTGGGACAACTACCGTATGCAATTTCCCTTTCAAGCCCCATACCATCCTGACATGGAAACACTGATCCTGCAGTGTCACTGGGCCAACTCCCTCCTTAACAACATTGTGCATGTCCCTATAACACATGTGGACTGCACTGGCTCCAGAAGGCAGCTTACAGTCACGTTTTCAAGGGCAGTGGGGGGTGGGTAATATATGCTTGCCACAGCCAGCAATTCCCAAATCTCCTAAGGTCAGGGTATTAGGAGTCAAAGGTCAATCAGCACATGGGAGTGAAAAATAGCCATGAACCAGGGAGCAGAATGTAAAAGAAATAGCAAGTTTCTTGAACTGATAAAAAGTGAGCTGGGAGTATTCGCGCAAGTATAGAAATCATTTGGACTCAAACACTATAGAAATTTGGTGAAGCTAAATGGCAGGAGAATATAACTAATACTGCAGTGGATTGTGCCAAATTACAGCAAGAGTCAACTGTTAAAATGGCAAATCCAACTCAAACAGCAATGTGTGAAATAGCTCATTTTGATTAGACAAATATGATTCCTTGGAACAAGCTAACTGGGTTTGAGGAACAGAGATCTGGAAACATTAAGATATAAAGGACTCAAAAGTCAACTCAGCCACAATAGGGAGATTTAAACAATCCTTAGATAAGCACATGGATGATTTTGGGATAGGGTAGGGGGACGAGCTGAGAATAGTTCACAGGTCGGTGCAACTTCGAGGGCCGAAGGGCCTGTTCTGCGCTGTATTGTTCTATGTTCTATCTCTGAGGGCCATGGTCCCCAGAGACTGCTGTTCACTCCCAGCACTTGGTTCATATCCCTCCAACCTCTTCCGATTGATATACCTATACAGATGTCTTTTAAATATTGTAATTGTACCAGTCTCCTCTGGTAATTCATTCCATGCACGCACCACCCTCTGTGTGAAAAAGTTGCCTCTTAGTTGCCACTCTTTCCTTCTTTCATAGATCATAACCCACAGTACATCAAATGTACCCCTTTGATCACTGCAGCATGCCTTCTAATTCCTTTCACAATGCTCAGCAATTTGTTTGAGGATGCAGCCTCTTAAAAGGCTGTGTGGGCACAGTAATTTAAAGAGGTCAACCTGTGTGTGGTCCCTGTGGGAGCGACAAGTTTAAGAAAAGTTCAAAGCAAGAAGAAATGGTGAGAAAGTTTGCAGATGACATTAAAATTGGAGGTGTAGTGGACAGTGAAAACGTTACTTCAGAGTACAACGGAATCTTGATTAGGTGGGCTGATGGACGGAGGATTGGCAGATGGAGTTTAGTTTAAATAAATGTGAGGTGTTGTATTTTGGAAAGGCATATCAGGGCAGGACTT
Organism: Chiloscyllium plagiosum; assembly: GCF_037043375.1. Taxonomy (NCBI): domain Eukaryota; kingdom Metazoa; phylum Chordata; class Chondrichthyes; order Orectolobiformes; family Hemiscylliidae; genus Chiloscyllium; species Chiloscyllium plagiosum. The sequence goes on along the minus strand of NW_028270175.1, from coordinate 36,167,936 downwards.
ATACACTTTATGGTAGGGTCCTGGAGAGTGTTGCTGAACAAAGAGACCTGAGTGTGCAGGTTCACAGCTCCTTGAAGGTGGAGTCATAGGTAACAGGGTATTGAAGGAGGAATTTGGTAGTGCATTGAGCATTGGAGTTGGGCTGTATGTTGTGCTTATGCAGGAAATTGGTTAGGCCACTTTTGGAATACTGCTTTCAGTTCTGGTCTCCCTGCTATAGGAAAAATGTTGGAAAACTTAAAAGGGTGCACAAAAGATTTACAAAGATTTTCCTGGAGTTGGAAAGTTTGAACTAGAATGAGAGGCTGATTAGGCTGGAGCTGTTTTATCATGAGGGGCATGGAAAGGGTGAATAGCTAAGGCTTTTTTCCTCAGGGTGGGGGAGTTCATAAAAAGAGTTCAAGGTGAGAAGGGAAAGACAACTAAGAAGCAACTTTTTCACGCAGAGGGTGGTGCGTGCATGGAATGAATTACCAGAGGAGACTGGTACAATTACAATATTTAAAAGACATCTGTATAGGTATATAAATCGGAAGAGGTTGGAGGGATATGGACCAAATGCTGGCAAATGAGAGTAGGTCAGATTAGGATGTATGGTCAGCATTGTTGAGTTGTACCAAAGGGGTCTGTTTACATGCTGTACGGCTCTATGACTTTATGACTCAAACACTGGTCACCTGTCCTCTTAGGTGGCTGGGTGCTCTGTCTTAATAACCTTCTTTGGGACTTGCAGCTAAACTAATGACAATTATTTTCAAACAAAATTCCTGGTTATTCTGCTTGTTGCTGATTGTAGGATGGCCATGGAGTGGTAAAAACAGAGAGCATCTCGAGGAGTTTTGATGCATGGATGAGGGTGAAGCAAATAGAGGGATACGAATGAGAAGAGATCATTAGAGTGGGACGAGGTTTATGTGGATCATAAAGACCAGCAAATACATCAGTTTTGCCAAAGACCCGGTTTCTCTCCTGTCGCTCCTTTGTAATTCTGTAGAAGAATTTCTCAAATGTGGTAGTGCAATTCAAAGTCTATAGCAGACGGGTTCTGAAAATCAAGCTTTAATGCTCATGTGTATTTTCATTGCATGTAATTGCATTGTCCCTGAAGACAGGAGCCATCAGTGACACCCGAAAAATACACATATACAAGCACCACAAGAGAGACCTTAATTACACCTTCCTGACACCTCAATTAATGGTATTTTCACACTGATTAAAGCCTAATCACACCCAATGCTAAATATAAAGCAATCCTGTTGCCATTCACAGTTGTGAAACAAGATGCTTGAATACTTCAGGATAGGATTATACCTCTGTGAAAGGATCAGGTTTTGAAGTGCTGCAGGATTACAGTGCAAAAAAAAGATTTAGGAGTAGGTCTAACAATCTGCTTTCAATCAATGTCCTACTTAGAATTGAAGTGGACTCTGGAGATATGATATAAAAAACATCATTAGAAGGAATTGTATAGGTCTATACTTGGTAATGCTGGGGGAACAGATACGTTGTAAGTGCTGGCTTCAGAATCACGCTGTAAATTGCTTTGTATGTCGGCCCAAAGATGCATGTAGCCTGGGGGCAACTTAATCTGTTGCTGAAAAATCATGGAAATTTGAACAAGATTCTTTGGGGACTTTACAGGGTAGATACAGAAAGGTTGTTTTTCCTCATAGGAGAGTCGAGGTTCAGAGGGCATAACCTCAGAGTAAGGGAATGCATATTTAATGCAGAGATGGGGAATTTCTTCTCTCATGCTGAGTTGTTGCATTTTTCTGTGGAATTTGTTCCAACAGAAGGCTGCTGAGGCTGGGTTGTTGAGTATATTAAAGGCTGACATAGATTTTTAAACACGAACAAAATCAAAGGCTAGGGGGAAATGGCAGGAAAGTGGAGTAGACCATTATTAGATCAGAGGAGAAAGTGAGGTCTGCAGATGCTGGAGATCAAAGTTGAAACTTTATTGCTGGAACAGCACAGCAGGTCAGGCAGCATCCAGGGAACAGGAGATTTGACGTTTCGGGCACAGGCCCTTCTTCAGGAATGCCAGCCATGATCTTACTGAATGGAGAACTGAAATAACTGCACAGAGGCCAGTATCCCATCACCAAGATACCCTTTATTTACTTGTGCCCAATACACTGGCTTTGGCCAGCCAGGGCAGCATCGTCTCGCTTGAATGGAGAAGATTCTCAATCCCCTGTTTACATTGATCAGCCAAGGCTTCCTCATTGACTGTGAGATCCTTGACTGGGCTAATGAGATCCATCTGATTCCAATCACTACAGGAGCAGAGCCGATTGGCTGAATGGCTGATTTGAAAAGTACTTTGCAAAGTGCACTTGGATATCTTCAGGATTTGAAAGGCTTCATACATATTGGCAAGTTATTCTTTTTTCAACCTAGTTAGGATTTGCAAGTTGCATGCAAAAAAATGCCAAATTTCGCGTTATTTTACAAGCTAAAGTTTCACCTCATTTGACCATCATTCATGCACATTAAACATACGTTTAATAACCATCATCTGGGAAATTATATTTTTAAATTTGATTTATCTGCTCCTAAAACTTATGGTCTTATGTTCTTAAATGAGCTAAAGGCAAATCTCCTTGTTTATTTATGGCTATTTAATGATCCGAAGATGTTTCCAATCACGAAACCAACCCTGCCCCTGCGTTCCAGAATCATTTACCCAAGATTCCTGTCATTGGGTTTTTCTTAAAGATTCTCTTCAAAATGCAGTCTTTATCTCTGTTTTTTCAATTGAAATATTTCATATTTTCCTTTTTAATTTATCTTTAGAGTCATAGAGTTTTAGAGATGTACAGCACAGAAACAGACCCTTCGATCCAACTCGTCCATGCTGACCAGATATCCCAACCCAATCCAGTCCAGCACCCGGTCCATATCCCTCTAAACCCTTCCTATTCATATCCCCATCCAGATGCCTTTTAAATGTTGCAATTGTACCAGCCTCAACCACATCCTCTGGCAGCTCATTCCACACACGTACCACCCTCTGCGCCAAAAAGTTGCCCCTTAGGTGTCTTTTATATCTTTCCCCTCTCACCCGAAACCTATGCCCTCTGGTTCTGTACGCCCCCATCACAGGAAGAGACATGATCTATTTCTCCTACCCATGTCCCTCATGGTTTTATAAACCTCTATAGAGTCATCCTTTAGCCTCTAATGTTCCAGGGAAAACAGCCCCAGCCTGTTCAGCCCCTCCCTATAGCACAAATCCTCCAACCCTGGCAACATCCTTCTAAATCTTTTCTGAACCCTTTCAAGTTTCACGACATCCTTCAGATAGGAAGGAGACCAGAATTGCTTGCAGTATTCCAAAACTGGCCTGAACAATATCCTGTACAGTTGCAACATGACCTCCCAACTCCTATACTCAATACTCTGACCAATAAAGGAAAGCATACCAAATACCTTCTTCACTATTCTATCTACCTGCAACTCCACTTTCAACTATGAACCTGCACTCCAAGGTCTCTTTGTTCAGCAACACTCTCCAGGACCTTACCATTAAGTGTATAAGTCCTGTTCTGATTTGCTTTTCCAAAATGCAGCACCTCACATTTACCTAAATTAAACTCCATCTGCCACTCCTCAGCCCATTGGCCCATCTGATTAAGATCCCGTAGAGGTAACCTTCTTCACTGTCCACTAAATCTCCAATTTTGGTGTCATCTACAAACTTACTAACTATATCTCCTATGTTCACATCCAAATAATTCATATAAATGACGAAAAGTAGAGGACCCAGCACTGACCCTTGGAGCACTCCACTGGTCACAGGCCTCCAGTCTGACAAGCAACCCTCAACCACCATCCTCTGTCTTCTATCTTTGAGCCAGTTCTGTTTCCAAATGGCCAGGTCTCCCTGTATTCCATGAGATCTAAACTTGTTAACCAGCCAAATGCCTTACTGAAGTCCATGTATAGCATGTCTACTGCTCTGTACTCATCAATCCTCTTTGTTACTTCTTCAAAAAACTCAATCAAGTTCATGAAACATGATTTCCCATGCACAAAGCCATGCTGATTATCCCTAATCAGTCCTTGCCTTTCCAAATGCACGTACATCCTGCTCCTCAGGACTCCCCCCAACAACTTGCCCACCACCAAAACGTTTCTTGTACACACTTAACAAATTCCTCTCCATCTAAACCCTTAACACTGTGGCAGTCCCAGTCTATGTTTGGAAAGTTAAAATCCCCTGTCATAATCATGCTATTATAACTGAAATCTCCTTCCAAATTTGTTTTTCAGTTTCCTGCTGACTGTTAGGGAATCTATAACACAATCTCAATAAGGTGATTATCCCTTTCTTGTTTCTCAGTTCCACTCAAATAACTTCCCAGGATATATTCCCTGGGAATATCCTCCCTCAGTACAGCAGTAATGCTATCCCTTATCAAAAACGCCACTCCCCCTCCTCTCTTGCCTCCCTTTCTATCCTTTGGGGCCAGCGAGCATAATTCTATTAGATTTAGATTTAAAATAGTGATGGAAAAGGATAGACCAGATCTAAAAGTTGAAGTTCTAAATCGGAGAAAGGCCAATTTCAGGTAGGACTGATAAATTAAACTGCATTTACTTCAATACAAGAGGCCTAACAGGGAAGGTAGATGAACTCGGGGCATGGTTAGGAACATGGGACTGGGATATCACAGCAATTACGGAAACATGGCTCAGGGATGGGCGGGACTGGCAGCTTAATATTCCAGGATACAAATGCTACAGAAAGATGCTTCTCCACTCACTTATTCAGGATAGAATTAGTCGTCATGTGGAGAAGGTTGGGCTGATTACCAGCGGACAGCATGAATTTCTATAGAAGTCATATTTAACTAACTTGCTGGAGTTCTTTTTGAAAGGCTGAATGAGGGTAACACTGTCAATGTGGTAAACATGGATTTCCAGAAGACGTTTGATCCAGTGTCCAACAAAAGACTTGTCAGGAAAGTTATGGTCCATGGTGTAAAAGGGACAGTAGTAACATGGATACAAAATTGAGCAAGCAATAGGAAACGGAGTAATTGTCAATGGATATTTTTTGGGATGGAGGAAAATTTGTTATAGATTTCCCCATGGTTCAATATTGGGCCTCCTGCTTCTCCTGATATATAAATGATCTGGATCTTGATGTGCAGGAACAGTTTTGCAGTTTGCAGATGATACAGAACTTGGAAGAACTGTAAACTCTGAGGAGGACAGTGTGGAACTCAGAAAGGACATTGACAAGTTGAAGAATAGAAAGGGAGGCAAGAGAGAAGGGGGAGTGGCGTTTTTGATAAGGGATAGCATTACTGCTGTACTGAGCGAGGATATCCCGGGGAATATATCCTGGGAAGTTATTTGAGTTTCAAGACCCTAGCAACAACTGCTGAAGGCTAAAACTAAAAAAACCTCCTGATTCTGTGGGAGCTTGACCCCACCCATTCAGGCTGCTTCTATTGTTCCAACTTTAAAAAAATCCATGACCTCAAAATCTGTTTACTTAATTGGCTTTGGAGCAATCTGTTCAGTGTCTCTGACTCAACCTATCTTCATTAAAAAAAAGACAAAAATACACAGTATCATCACAGTATGCACCAAGATAGGTGCAGCTGTTGATCAATTTTGCAAGGCTTGTGATAGGAAAAGGTAATTGGCAAATGCAATGTGCGAGAGCAAAGGCCAATGCAGCTACAAAGAGTCACGCACCAACCCAAACAGATCACAGACATAGACTATCTTCCCTTTACAATAAAAGACATCCAGCAACCCACCAGATATAAAGTAATCAACAATAAGAGTATGACAATGAGATAGAAAGAGTCGAACTCATGTTCCATACTGTTAATCTTGTGGAAAATAAGAATGTCATCACACTGTCTGAAACGTTTGCAAAATTTCCAAATTATCTGTCCTTTGCAAACTGTATTAGTGCCCACGATTGACACACAGGCAAGTACCTCTGTGGAATGTAACACAAAAACGTGCCCACAAAGGGGGAGGCTGTCAAAATGTATGAATATTAAACTTTTGGCATGCAATTATTCATTAAATTCAAGTGTAGATCAATACTGCTGGATGCTGCAGATGTTTCATATAGTAGATCAGCAACTGCAGGTTTTCCAGCCTGTCTTGACCTCACCCAAGACACCATTCCTGGACTCTGTCAAACATCAGAAACACAAGAGAAACTGTAGCACGCTACTCAAGAAGCATTTGCAGAACTACGAGGTGATGTAGAGTCATAGAGGTTTATAGCATGGAAATAAACCTTCAGTCCAACATGTCCATGCTGACTAGATATCCCAACCCAATCTAGTCCCACCTGCCAGCACCCAGCCCATATCCCTCCAAACCCTTCCTATTCATATACCCATCCAAATGCCTCTTAAATGTTGCAATTGTACCAGCCTCCACCACTTCCTCTGGCAGCTCATTCTATACACGTCCCATCCTCTGCGTGAAAACGTTGCCCCTTATATCTTTCCCTTCTCACCCTAAACCTGTGCTCTCTAGTTCTGGACTCCCCAACTCCAAGGAAAAGACTTTGCCTATTTACCCTATCCATGCCCCTCACAATTTTGTAAACCTCTATAACGTCACCCCTCAGCCTCCGACGCTCCAAGGAAAATCTGGTGGTATTAATACTTCCCTATTAAAATGGAGAACCCAAGTAATTTTCTAGGGATTTAGGTTCATGGCAAATGGTAAAATTTTAACTCAATTAAAAAAAAGTCTGGAATTAAGAATCTAATGAAGACTATGAAATCATTGTCAGAAAGCTTTATCTGGTTTATTAACGCTCTTTTACGACGGAAGCTGTTCTTACTTGTTCTGGCCTCAATATAACTCTAAACCCACAAGGCTCGATTGATTCCGACTGCCCTTTGGGGAATTAGGAATGTGCAATAAATGTTCGACCAGCCAGCGATGTCCGCATCCTGTAAATGAACTTAAAAAAAAATGTGACTGAGAAATGGAACACTTCCCCTCCTGTTCAGTTAATGGAATGAAACTTCCACCTCTCTGCTATGGTGAGAAAAATGACATTTCCAGAGGAAAAGACTGGACAAGTAGCTTCAGAGAATACCACCTCTGAGAGAGTGAAGTCTTTAGAGTATCTCCGCTCAACTCAAAGAGGTCAATGAAGAGCTGAAAAAGCAAGAATGGAAGCAATATGGATTAAAAGCTCTGGATTATTAATCCAATGAAAATATTTCCAGATTACAAAAGGAAGATCATGCTCTGAAGAAGCAGCTGGAGAAACAATGGCATGAGCTCAGATCAATGCTGGAAAAACTGACAGTACTACAAAAACAGATGGAGATGTACAATATAGTCTAAAAGAAATGTAAATCAGTTACCAGTAAGTCATACAGTATGGAAATAGATCCTTTGATCCAATCAGTCCACACCGACTGTATTCCCAAACTAAACCTGTCCTACCAGCCTGCACTTGGACCATATCTCTCCAAACCTTTCCTATTCATTTACTTATCCAAACATTTTTAAATGTTGTAACTGCACCCACATCCATCACTTTCTCTGGCCAATCGTTCCACACATGAACCACGCTCTGTGTAAAAATATTCACCCTCATGTCCTTTTTAAATCTTTCTCTCACCTTGAAAAAAAACCACCTAGTTTTGAACCTCCCCACCCATTCTCATTCAGCTTATCTATGCCTCTCATTATTTTATAAACCTCAAAAAGGTCACCCCTCAACCTCCTATGCTCGAGTGAAAATTGTCCCAGTCTTACTAGTCGATTTTTATATCTCAAACCCTCCATTCCCGGTGATATCCTGGCAAATTCTTTCTAAACCTTCTCCATTTTAATATTACATTCCCACACCAAGGTGACCAGAACTGCATACTGTACCCCAGACGAGGTCTCACCAACGTCCTGTACAACCTCAACATGACATCCGAACTCCTACATGCAAAGATCCTAGCAAGAAGGCAAGCGTGCCAAATGCCTTCTTAACCACCTTAACTTTGATGCAAATAATTATGTACCTGAACCCCTCGTTCTTCCTGTTCTAACACACTGCCTACCCACCTTTCAGAAATAAATGCCAATGATACTCAATTAAAGAAGTTAAGCAGGACATCAAAGGTAACCAAACAAACACTAAAACAGCAAATGGGGAAGAACAGTCTTCAAAACAAAAAGCTGTAAAGGTTGTACAGTTATCACGACAGATTATGAAGGATAAAAACGTATTGGACCAAGCACAGGCAAAAACCTTTATAAAGTTTGAAGAATCCCTGGTGTGAAACCTAACTGGAATTTCTTGTCGAATAAGACATAAACATTAAGAAGAGTTAAACCACATGAAACAGTTGGAGGAATCAGCTCAGTCAGTGGCTAACCTGGAACAAACTTTGCTGTAGTGCATCAGGATAATGAAATGCTGAAATAGCAACAAAATTCTGTGAGACACAAACTTGACAATACAAATAGGAACAATGTCATTGATGACTGTGGAAAACAATAGGCACCTCCAGGCAAAGTCACCATCATGAGATCTGGATGTATCATTAAATTAATTATAGGTTATAGAGATACATAGGCTCACTTGTCTGTGTAAATAGTTAACCCTTTGTTTAGAAAGAATGGGGATGCTGTATTGAATACATTGCCTTTGAGAGAATTCATCTTTAAGGACTCCATGTGCTGTCTGTATGCAGTGTTGTGACTCTGCCTGTCAGTCTGTTTTGAATTTGCAAGTTTAATGCACATAGATTAATTGGTTACAGTAATACCTGCTTTATAACATCTGATGTGTTTTACGTTTTAAAGTAAATAACCAGTGGAACAGTTAACTTGCTTATCAACATCAAAATCAGAGCTAATTAAAATAAATGTATGGTTAAATGGTCACTCGGTTCTCCTGGGAAGTTTGTACTGGCACAGCTGTATAAGTGATTACAGAATCAGTCTTTAGCAAAATTCGCTCTGGTTCCAGCCCTTCAGTTTGCACAAGACCTAAGCCAGACTGAGAACGTATCCCAGGAAATTGTTACAGATTGAGGGTATGACTTGGTTCCAGTCTCCTGTGAGAAGCAGTTAGTGCAGTTACCACTGAGTGTAGTAAAAGGCTCAGGCCCAAGTTTAATGGGGTGAAACTGGTTGAGAAAGAACAAAGAACAAAGACTAATACAGCACAGAAACAAGCCCTTTGGCATCCAAGCCTGCACCGACACATTTTGAGCTTCCATATTAAAACTGTCTTCACTTACAGGATCTATATCCCTCTCTCGTTTGCCAATATCACAAGTTTAAAATTTTCATTTTACAGGTTTGTTATACCACTAATGGGAGTGAAGCATAACGGAATTAAAGTAGTGCTCAGCAGATACCAGGAAAGGGAGGTTTCATTTGGGAAACTTATGGTTCCTCACATTGGAAGCCGTATAATAGACTGTGTCGTTGACAGGCTAAATTATCTGTTAGTCACTGCAGAGATATGAGGAGAAAGTGAGGTCTGCAGATGCTGGAGGTCAGAGCTGAAAATGTGTTGCTGGAAAAGCGCAGCAGGTCAGGCATGGATAGGGGCATGGATAGGGTGATTAAATAAAGTCTTTTCTCCAGGGTGGGGGAATCCAAAATTGGAGGGAATAGGATTAAAGTGAGAGGGGAAAGATTTAAGAGGGATCCACGGGGCAACGTTTTCACACAGAGAGTGGTGCAAGTATGGAATGAGCTGCCAAAGGAAGTGGTGGAGGCTGGCACAGTTACAGCATTTAAAAAGCATCTGGCTGGATATACAAATAGGAAGAGTTCAGAGGGATATGGGCCAAATGCTGGCAAATGGAACTAGATTTATTCAGGATATCTGGTTGGCATGGACGTGCTGGACTGAAGGGTGTGCTTGCATGCTGTATGCCTATAATTCTATGACTCTATTCCCTTCCTATTCTTGCATTCGTCTAAGTGCTTTTTGACTGCTGTTATTGTGAATGTGTTCAAGGCACTCACCATCCTTTGTGTGAAAAACCTGTCTCGCACATCTTTTTTAAATTTACCCTCTACCTCTTGGACCTGTGTCCCCTGGTAATTGACCCCTCCACCCAGGAGTTTCCATTCTATCCATGTTATTCACAATCTTGTAAACTTCTATCAGGTTGCCTCTCAATCTCTTGCGTTCCGATGAAAACAAATCCAGTCTATCTAACCTTCTTTCATAGCTACAATCCCCCATACCGGGCAACACCCTGGTAAACCTTTTCTGTACCCTCTCCAAAGTATCCACATCCTCTGGTAGTGTGGTGACCAGAACTAGTATGCAATATTCCAAGTGTGACCGAACTAAAGTTCTATAGAGCTACAGCATACTTTGTCTATCCTTATACGAAATGCCCCTTCCAATGAAGGCAAGCATTCCACAGGCCTTTTTTATTCCCTTATCTACCTGCACTGCCACCTTCAGTGATCTGTGGACCTGCACACCCAGATCCCTCGCACCTCTTAGGCAGAGTCAGCAATCTCTCTTTGTGGAACTGAAGAGAGGAGCTGTACATCACAATTGACGGCAAAGTAATTCTTCTTATAATAAAGTTTAAAAATATCTGCTGATCAACGTTGCTTTAAACAAAGGATGATCTATCATTATGGACTGTAGGTCAATCACTCAGTTACTAATGACTGTTCATTCACTGAGACTGAACTGTTGAAGAGATTCAGGTGGAGTCTGTGATTAATCCAACTGACTACAGAATGGTCTCTCACTCCTGTTGTATATTCACTGAATTGTTCTAGGATTTATAGATTTGATTTGCAATGCAGGGATGACACTAGTTTCTTGTTACAATGCTTTAAATTATATCTACAAATAGAAACAGTCTTTACATATGTTTATCCCAATTCATCTTTTAGGTCTTTTTAGCAGGAGTAAGGGAGGACTGCAGATGCTGGAGATCAGAGCTGAAAATGTGTTGCTGGAAAAGCGCAGCAGGTCAGGCAGCATCCAAGCATCCTGAAGAAGGGCTCATGCCCGAAACCTCGATTCTCCTGCTCCTTGGATGCTGCCTGACCTGCTGCACTTTTCCAGCAACACATTTTCAGGTCTTTTTAGCAGATCCATTTACTGTCGGGTTAGGGTTAGGATTAGGGTTAGGGTTTTACTTCTTTTCCAACGTTATTTCCAGGCGACTGAGCACGCTCCTGATTTTACTGTTGGGTATAAAGGGACCAGAGTGTGAAATAAGGTGCATGGCCAAAGGGCAACTGGATTATCATCACGTCTTTGACTATTGGAATCTGCGATTCAATGATCTGAAGTGAACATGGTCTTATTGGAGGCAGCATAAAGAATGCAATTCCTCGTAGGACAAGATCAAACTAGTGCCTCTTTGTATTTTCTTTGAAAGTCTCTAAACATCTTCAACCATCAATCTTTTTCTTTCCATCATAGTTTCTTCTGCTCAAAGTCAGAAAGTCATAGAGATGTACAGCATGGAAACAGACCCTTCGGTCCAACCCGTCCATGCCGACTAGATATCCCAACCCAATCTAGTCCCACCTGCCAGCACCCGGCCCATATCCCTCTAAACCCTTCCTATTCACATACCCATCCAAATGCCTTTTAAATGTTGCAATTGTACCAGCTTCCACTACTTCCTCTGGCAGCTCATTCCATACACGTACCACCCTCTGTGTGAAAACCTTGCCCCTTAGGTCTCTCTTATATCTTTCCCCTCTCACCCTAAACCTATGCCCTCTAGATCTGGATTCCCCCACCCCAGAGAAAAGACTTTGTCTATTTATCCTATCCATGCCCCTCAATTTTGTAAACCTTGATAAGGTCACCCCTCAGCCTCCGACGCTCCAAGGAAAAGAGCCCCAGCCTGTTCAGCCTCTTCCTATAGCTCAAATCCACCAACACTGGCAACATCCTTGCAAATCTTTTCTGAACCCTTTCAAGTTTTACAACATCTTTCCGATAGGAAGGAGACTAGAATTGCATGCAATATTCCAACAGTGGCCTAACCAATGTCCTGTACAGCCACATGTACTCCCAACTCCTGTACTCAATACTCTGACCAATAAAGGAAAGCATACCAAATGCCTTCTTCACTATCCTATCTACCTGTGACTCCACTTTCAAAGAGCTATGAACCTGCACTCCTAGATCTCTTTGTTCAGCAACACTCTAGGACCTTACCAGTAAGTGTATAAGTCCTGCTAAGATTTGCTTTCCCAAAATGCAGCACCTCGCATTTATCTGAATTAAACTTCATCTGCCACTTCTCAGTCCATTGGCGCATCTGGTCAAGATCCTGTTGTGATCTGAGGTAACCCTCTTCGCTGTCCACTGCATCTCCAATTTTGGTGTAATCTGCAAACTTACTAACTGCACCTCTTATGCTCACATTCAAATGAAAATGACAAAAGGTAGAGGACCCAGCACCGATCCTTGTGGCACTCCACTGGTCACAGGCCTCCAGTCTGAAAAACAACCCTCCAACACCACCCTCTGTCTTCCACCTTTGAGCCAGTTCTGCATCCAAATGGATAGTTCTCCCTCTATTCCTTGAGATCTAACCTTGCTAACCAGTCTCCCATGGGGAACCTAGTCGAATGCCTTACTGAAGTCCATATAGATCACATCTACTGCTCTGCCCTCATCAGTCTTCATTGTTACTTCCTCAAAAAACTCAATCAAGTTTGTGAGACATGATTTCCCATGTACAAAGCCATGTTGACTATCCCTAATCAGTCCTTGCCTTTCCAAATACATGTACATCCTGTCCCTCAGGATTCCCTCCAACAACATGCTCACCACCGACGTCAGGCTCACTGGTCTATAGTTCACTGGCTTGTCTTTACCACACTTCTTAAACAGTGGCACCACGTTAGCCAATCTCCAGTCTTCCGGCACCTCACCTGTGACTATCAATGATACAAATATCTCAGCAAGAGGCCCAGGAATCACTTCTCTAGCTTCTCAGAGTTCTCGAGTACACCTGATCAGGACCTGTGGATTTATCCACGTTTACCCATTTCAACACATCCAGCACTTCCTCCTCTGTAATATGGACATTTTGCAACATGTCACCATCTATATCTTCCATATCCTTTTCCATAGTAAATACTGATGCAAAATGCTCATTTAGTATCTCCCCCATTTTCTGTGGCTCCACACAAAGGCCGCCTTGCTGATCTTTGAGGGGCCCAACTCTCTCTAGTTACCCTTTTGTCTTTAATCTATTTGTAAAAACTGTTTGGATTCTCCTTAATTCTATTTGTCAAAGCTATGTCATGTCCCATTTTTGCCCTCCTGATTTCCCTCTTAAGTATACTCCTACTTCCTATATATTCTTCGAAGGATTCACTCGATCGATCCTGTCTATACCTGACATATGCTTCCTTCTTTTTCTTAACCAAACCCTAAATTTCTTTAGTCATCCAGCATTCCCTATACCTACCAGCCTTCCCTTTCACCCTGACAGGAATATACTTTCTCTGGATTCTTGTTATCTCATTTCTGAAGGCTTCCCATTTTCCAGCCGTCCCTTTACCTGCGAACATCTGCCCCCAGTCAGCTTTTGAAAGTTCTTGCCTAATACCGTCAAAATTGGCCTTTCTCCAATTTAGAATATCAAGTTTGGATCTGGTCTATCCTTTTTCATCACTATTTTAAATCTAATAGAACTACAGTCGCTGGCCCCAAAGTGCTCCCTCACTGACACCTCAGTCACCTGCCCTGCCTTATTTCTCAAGAGTAGGTCAAGTTTTGCACCTTCTCTAGTAGGTACATCCACATACTGAATCAGAAAATTGTCTTGCACACTTAACAAATTCCTCTCCATCTAAACCCTTAACACTATGGCAATCCCAGTCTATGTTTGGAAAGTTAAAATCCTCTACTATAACCACCCTATTATTCTTACAGATAGCTGAGATCTCCTTACAAGTTTGTTTCTCAATTTCCCTCTAATTATTAGGGGGTCAATAATACAATTCCAATAATGTGATCATCCCTTTCTTATTTCTCAGTTTTACCCAAATACCTTCCCTGGACGTATTTCCGGAATATCTTCCCTCAGTACAGCTGTAATGCCATCCCTTATCAAAAATGCCATTCCCCCTCGTCTCTTACCTCCCTTTCTATCCTTCCTGTAGTATTTGTATCCTGGAACATTAAGCTGCCAGTCCTGCCCATCCCTGAGCCATGTTTCCGTAATTGCTATGATATCCCAGTCCCATGTTCCTAACCATGCCCTGAGTTCAATAGCCTTCCATGTTAGGCCCCTTGCATTGAAATAAATGCAGTTTAATTTATTAGTCCTACCTTGTCCCTGCCTGCCCTGACTGTTTGACTCACTTCTGTTCTCAGCTGTACCAGTCTCAGACTGATCTCTTTCCTCACTATCTCCCTGGGTCCCACCCCCCCACCTTACGAGTTTAAATCCTCCCAAGCAGTTCTCGCAAATTTCCCTGCCAGTATATTAGTCCCCTTCCAATTTAGGTGCAATCCATCCCTCCTGTACAGGTCACTTCTACCCCAAAAGAGATTCCAATGGTCCAAAAATGTGAATCCTTCTCCCATACACCAGCTCCTCAGCCATGCATTCATCTGCTCTATCCTCCTATTTCTGCACTCACTAGCTCGTAGCACCAGGAGTAATCCAGATGTTACTACTTTTTTAGATTACATTACATTACAGTGTGAAAACAGGCCCTTCGGCCCAACAAGTCCACACCGACCCGCCGAAGCGTAACCCACCCATACCCCTACATTTGCCCCTTACCTAACACTACGGGCAATTTAGCATGGCCAATTCACCCTGACCTGCACACCTTTGGACAGTGGGAGGAAACCGGAGCACCCGGAGGAAACCCACGCAGACACGGGGAGAACGTGCAAACTCCACACAGTCAGTCAGTCGCCTAAGGCGGGAATTGAACCCGGGTCTCTGGCGCTGTGAGGTAGCAGTGCTAACCACTGTGCCATCGTGCCGCCCACTACTCTCGAGGACCTCCTTTTTAAATTTCTGCCTAACTCTGTAATCTCCCTTCAGAATCTCAACCTTTTCCCTTCCTATGTTGTTGGTTCCAATGTGTACAATGACCTCCTGCTGGCCCCTCTCCCCCATGAGAACATTCTGCACCCTCTGAGACATCCTTGATCCTGGCACCTGGGAAGCAACACACCATTCTGTTTTTTGCTGTTGGTCACAGAAACGTCTGTCTGTACCTCGGACTAGAGAATCCCCTAACACAATTGATCTCTTGGAACCCGACGTACCCCTCATTGCATTAGAGCCAGTCTCAATACCAGAAACTTGGCTGTTCATGCTATGTTCCCCTCAGAATCCATCACCCCCTACATTTTCCAAAACAGTATACCTGTTTGAAATGGGTATATCCACAAAAGACTCCTGCCCTGGGTGCCTACCTCTCTTACCCTTCCTGGAGTTTACCCATCTATGTGACTGTATCTGAGACTTTTCCCCCCTTCCTATAGCTGCGGTCCATCACATACTATTGCTGTTGCAAATTCCTTATTGCTTCGAACTGTCTCTCCAACCGATCCACTCGATCTGATAAGATTCGCAGCCAACAACACACAGTAACCCTTAAACTCTCTTTAAATTCCTACATCTGACAGGAAGTACATATCACTCTACTAAAGGCCATTTTTGCTACTTCACAATCTACAGACCCAGAAATTAACACCGTTTTATTCCTCTACAAACACTGCCCCAGGTTAAATTAATAGTTATGCATATATCCTAAGTTTTATCAAGAGATATATCTCCAAAAACATATAATCAAGAAAGAACCCACTCTACTCATTACTGCTGATTATCTGTAGGCCACACTTAAAACAATAATTAACTTATCTGATTCTTGCTGTGAACTTCACCCAACAGTTCCTCCAAGATCAGTTGAGAATTTCACTGTTTGTTAATTTTCCCAGATGCACTCCGATATCCAGAGCTGCATGAATTCAAACAGCAAAGGCAGTAATTGTGCAGGTTCATTCATTCATTGGTTTTCATTCTCTCTCTCTCTCCTGCACTGTCCTCACCATGTGCTTCCTTTGTCTGTTCTTCTCCCTTTTAAAAATGCTGTTGTTTTGACTTTTTTCTCCAAAGTTCCAAAACAATGCAACACCACATAAAACAGTAATTGCTGCTCCTGGAATTCAAGGAAATCACCTCCAACACCTAAAATACCTCCAAAAAAGCAGCAGCTGTTCCAGCCAGTAATTTTTCCCATCCTCCATCTTGGATTACCCAGAATCCTCTCATTCAAGAAAGAGGTAGGAAATAGGAATAATCCGAGAAAATTCAGAACTTTAACTAAAGGTAAAAGTCTGGCAAAAGAAGTTCAGCATGTCAGTGTAAACAATATTTAAGATTGGTATTTTGATTAACAGTTGTAATTTAATGTTTCTGCATTTTAACAAGGTTTTTTTTGTTTGGAAAGTGCAATGTTTATCGAGTTATTACTTCATAGCTTTTATAGTTTTGTAAATCATGATAAAATTGGAAACTTGTAGCAGAATTTCGGCAAATTGACAGGCAATAAATGCTGGCCAGCCAATGACACACATATCCCACAAATGATTAAAAACAAATTTCACTAACTGGCAGTACACAGACATTTGAGAATATTTTTTCTTTCAGTTATTACTGGTATTTACATGAATGGAATCTTCATTTGCATGATATTGGTGCTGCATTGTCTCCCAAACAACATGAAAAATTGGCATCATTCATATCTCAGTTATACAAGATGCCATTTGCACAAATGCGATTTATGATTTCCAACTGAAGATTCACATCAGTAACAGAAAGAGATGGACTACATAGCATCAAAGCAACAGTTGTATCTTATTTGTTTTAGACAGTTCCACCATTCTCCCCTGAACCTGGTGGCTCAGTGTCCAGCCGCTACATGGACTGGGGAGCTATTTATCAATTCTTCCCTTTAGTATTCTCATTTCCATTGATGTTTTATGCCCTCTTTATGTTAAGGCAGACTTCTGCTTATTTCTGCCAGAGAGAAAATATTTTTTATGACATTGTCTGTCTTTGGTTGGAAATCTTGCAAACCATTCTCAACACAAGTCAACCAGAAGATATTTACACTGGCTGCCAACCCCAAGTGCTTTTTTGGTTCTTGCCAAATTTATGCAAGAGGCAAAGTTACCACTGCTGTAATCCTTGATATTGATGCCCACAATCTTGGGCACTCTTAGCCTTAAGATGCTCCATACCTACATGAGCTCTTCATGAGTGTCTATAGGCAATGTAGTGGCACAGTGATGAGCAGTAGAGTCTGCATGGGTTTCTATCAGGTGTTCTGTTTTTTTTTCCCACAATCCAATGATGGTTGATTAGCCATGAGAAAAGTGTGGTTAAGGGTATAGTGTGGAGGGTTGGCACAGACTCAGACTGAATGGCCTCTTTCTGCATTGTAGGGATTCGAAGAACAATTTTGCAATGTAATAGCATTACAGTGTACATATGAGATGTATCTGTCTCGTATTTCAGGGGCAATACATTAGGGAAACAAGAATAAATCCTATTCAAGTTAAAATGCTGAGAGCAGAGTATTCCCTCAACACAATATTAAGATCTTTACAAGAAGGAGAGGAGAGGGGAGAGAACTGGAAAGGAATCAACTTCCCAACTCGGTGGATGTACTTGAACTGAGTAAGGTCTTTAACCTTGTTTATGCCTCAGACCTGCTTCTGGAAGTGATAGGCCCAATGCCAGCCTCTCCCTAACTCCAAATCAGGCAGAATTCATCAATCCTGTCTCATCAGTCACTATATCAATGAACCATAGGCTTTGCTCCCATTTGTGGCCTCCCCCACTGAACACAGTGTCTTTATTCTTGCTTGACAGGCTTAAAAATAAGCAGGCAAGAAGTCATCACTTTCAGGATGATAGGGGAAAGAGTTGGAATGAGAAGGGCAAGGTAAAGAGGGGGCCAAGGGAAAAATTCAGAGCAAATGTCGAATTTGATTCCTAGCCGTAAGTGTGCAGTAACTGGAAATGAGCAGGCAGAACAAGAATCACAGGCAGTAGGGAGACCAGCCCCATGCTGGTGAGGACCTTTACTATCAGGCTAGTATCCGCAACTTTTAACCTTAGGGAGAATTCCCCTGCCCTCCTGGCTCAACAATAGAAACCCTACAGTGTGCAAGCAGGCCATTCAGCCCATTGAGTACACATCAACTCTCTGAAGAGTATCCCATTCAGATCCATGCCCCGACCCTATCCCTGCATTTCATGTGGCTATTCCACCTAGCTTGCGTATCCCTGAACACTAAGATATCCATCCAACCTACATATCTTTGGTCACAATGGGAAAATTTACCATGGCCAATCCACCTAACCTGCACATCTTCGGACTGTGGGAGGAAATCAGAGCACCCAGAGGAAACCCACATAGACACGGGGTGAATGTGCAAATTCCACACGGACAGTTGCCTGAGGGTGGAATCAAACCTGAATCCCTGCACGGTGAGGGAGCAGTGCTAACCAGTGAGCCACCGTGCCACCCGACAATGACCAGGCTCACAAGGTGTTGGTGACTCTTACCACATGCTGGGCACTGGCTGCTTCAGGCTCCAGAAAGGCATAAATGAAACCCAAACATTAAATTGGCCACCACTTCTGTTGATTATTCATTCAACATTCACGGTATAGGTCTCAATCTATTTCTGGGATTACTTTAACTTTGAAAGGAAAAAGAGCTCTGAATTAATTTTAAGATCACTAATTCTGACTGAGGCACCACAAAGATCATTAAATACCTCTTTCTCCTTTGGATATAAGAGTTCCTTCCCATCTACACCACTAAATCAGGTGAAGTTCCACAAGTTGTTTCTTCACACGTGTAGTAAATATTATCCATCTCCATAAGATTTAATTTCCTCAAAGTTGCTTTGATGAGGCTCCAAGTAATTGTGTTTAATTTAAGAGACAGGTGGTTTACTCCTTAACAGAATCTGTCTTCTGCTACTCAGTGGAGCATGAACTGAACTCTTTCTAATGCTTTAATGACCCATTTGTATTGTAGAACAATTCCTGCTTAATGTGTTTCAGATCCCGATGCTCCTGTTTAGCACCATTACCATTTACAGTTCATGGAGACAGCTTCGCTGATTCAGTAACTTCTGACTTGTCACTTGTGCCAGGCAGAGTGGGTTTTCAGATCAAGCTTGACATGGCATTGACCATATTTAAGAAATGACAAAGGTTATTTGTTTGGCTCCAGTTTTGTTGCCTCCTCAATTTCCCTGGCAACCAATTCTGGGTTCATACATGATATGGAGTGCCGGTGTTGGACTTGGGCTGGAAAAAGTCAGAAGTCACACACCACACCAGGTTATAGTCCAATAGGTTTCATAGAACCCCTACAATGTGGAAACAGGGCATGTGGCCCAATAAATCCACACTAACCCTCCGAACTGTAACCCATCCAGACCCATTCCCCTACCCTGTTGCTGTACATTTAGCCCTGACTAATGACCTAACGTACACATCCCTGAACACTATGGGCAATTTCCCATGGCCAATTCACCTAACCTGTACATCTTTGGATAGTGAGAGGAAACCAGAGCAAACCCGCACAGATATGTGGAGAATGTGCAAACTCCCCACTGTCGCCCAAGGGTGGAATTGAACCCAGGTGCTGCAAGGCAGCAGTGCTAACCACTGAGTCACCATGCTACCCAACCACTTATTTGAAATTGCAAGCTTTCTCGAATATTTAAAGTCCAAATCTGTTTAGCCTTTTTCAGTAAGGCAATGCTCAGTTTCAGAAATGATCCTAGTGAATCTGTTTTGAACTACCTAACGTCATTTCATCCTTTCTTCAATGCTGAATCTAAACTCTTTATAACACTCCAGCTGCAGTCTTACGATCACCCTGTCCAGTTATAATACAATGTCCTTATTGTTAAGCTCTAACCCCTGGCAATAAAGGTCAAAATTGCATTTGTTTATTTAATTATTAGCTGCACCCACACCACTAATCTTTGGTCCTTCATAAAGACGGCATGAAAATTATAGAGATTTCTTGGTTCATTTTTCTTGATATTCAAACAAAGAAATCCAGCTTCAAACAGCTATGCAAGGAACTGATATCTTCTCATCAGGGACTCTTGACTCAGCGGTAAGGACAATACTCTTCATACTTCTGAAGCAGGTAGACCTGGACCTCCTGACTGAGAGGAATGGACACTACCATTGCATCACAAGTTCCCTGAATGGGACGATATTATATACACTTCTCATTCCTAGCATTACAGTTTATAAACTGAATTACAATCATTGGACTATTACTTCATACCCTATGAGGTGGTAATGATTGACAACAGTACAGGAGATGTCTTCCTCAAGGTATATACACATCATATCATAACAGGGATCCACTGGAAGATGTAAGTTTAATGTAACTCATTACAATAATGAATTACAGGTTCTTGAGTTGCAGTGTTCATGCCCCTTGCCTGGGCAGAAGTCCTGGTTCAAGTCCTACTGCTCCAGAGCTGTGTAAGAACATATCTGAACAGATTGATTTTAAAAAATCTACAATAAAACACTCGGTCCTTTTGAGGCTCAGTGGTTATGATCCTTTCTCTGGACCACAACATCCAGGTTCATGTCGTACCTTTCCACCAGTGTGTAACAGCATCTGTGAACATTGTAGATCAGAAAGTATCTACAGCACTGAGCTCCTTGCTGCACAGAAACAGGCCGAAGTGTCAGCAAGTATTTCCAGGAATGAAAACCATCCAATCTGCGCTTACTGCCATTGGCTACAGAGTAATATTAGTAAGATCTTGACAGAAATTAAGTTACTAACAGCTCATGAGAGCAAAAACAAGACAGTACACCTTGTTTTCTCCCCCTTTTTGAATTGAATTGCATTAGTTTCATTGTTGCATGAACTCACATCAGCACAGTGAAAAGTTTACAAGTTGCCACTTATGGCACTATCTTGGTGCAAAGGTACCTAGGAACAGATTCTTGTACCTAAAACGTATAGAATTATCTAAAATCATTGAAGAGAGCAGACAGCAGAGAACACTGACTGGATGTAACTATCATTGCTGAGAAATTGCTGTTAAAGTGGACACCACATCATTATAAACTCTTTTTGCATGTTTCTGCTGAAGGTTGGATGCTGCTACTCATGAGAGAACGGAGAGACATTGTATCACTGATTGCCTCTGCAGTTTGACCAGATATTAACCCTGACCAGTAAGCACTTTCTTGAACCCATTAAAGCCCTATTACTGAGTGCATCAGGCCCTCCATGAGTAGTCCCAACTTGGCACAAGGGCCATTGTAATGCACATCAGTGCATTTCTCTTATCCGGGAATGTGCTCCAATACAAGTCAAGAGCAAAATTCATTGCACCAGTCGGCATTCAGAGACATTAATGGGCCTTTAATTGGTGTCATTAATCAATAGATATTAAAATAAAGGCAGAGCTGTAATGCTAATGAAAGCTTATTTCAGATGATGCATCATTTGGAACAGCAACTGAAAGGACCCGCTGATCATCCTCACACTTCAATATTACCATTTCCCACCAATTTCAGCTCTGAACCAATCTCTTTGGACTCCAGTAGCAGCAAGCAACCTAGTTACTAGAGCTAATGAATTCTAATCAATTTAAGTATATTTTACAATGTTGTGATTCTCGACCTGGCTGGTAGCTTATAATTCCCATCCTACACTGTTTCTAAAACTGAAGTGTACACAGAATTATGCAGCCAAAACAGAATGATTATACTCAATTAGGAGAAAGTGAGGACTGCAGTTGCTGGAGGTCAGAGTCAAATAGTGTGGTGCTGGAAAAGCACAGCAGGTCAGGCAGAATGCAAGGAGCAGGAGCGTTGGTGTTTCGAGCATAAGCTCTTCATCAGGAATGATGAACAGCTTATTCTTGAAATATCAACTCTCCTGTTCCTCAGATGCTGCCTGACCAGCTGTGCTTTTCCAGCACCACAGTTTTTGACTGGGAATGATTATACAGGGAGCAAATCTGCATCATTTCAAAAGTAAGTCATTTAATCACAGCAAGTCAGAAAGTCTATCTTATGGGGAATAGAGAAAAGATGAGAACCTCAAAAGGGTGTGGAACTGAGTGGATCGCTAAAAGATTTGACAGGGAATGGATCAGGTGCCCCCTCTAAAATGGTTCAGAATGTATTCTGACTATCGGACACTCAATTCAATTAGGGCCTCTTAATCACATGAGTATCTGTGCTCCAATTCTGTGTACTCTTCAGAAGCAGAAGATCAGTTTGATGAAGAAAGTGACATTATTGTGAGCAGAATTCCAATGTCAGATCATCTTTACCCATCAAGGGATTTTAAGTGCATGATGACCTTGAAGCATGAACTCCTTGCCTCTAACATCATAGCCAGGAAAAAAAAATGAGAATGGACAGAGGCTACATGAGATTTGCTGTTCCCTTGAGCATTATGTAACTAATATCTTTCAGAACAAATCACACCACAAGGTGATGTGATAAAAATCCTTCATTTCTGTTGTATCCAAATGTATTCTGTAAACAAACATTAACAAAGATTATAGCATTTAAATGGAGAATGTTCCACTATTAGTTACACTTCATTTCTTTCTCATTTGTCTGTGGCACATGGGTGTCACTGGCTGGGCCAGCATTCATTACCTGTCCCTAGTTGCCTTTGAGAAGGTGGTAGTCAGCTGCCTTCTTGAGCTGCTGCAGGGCATATTCTCTAGGTAAACCCACAATGCCATTAGGGAGAGAGTTCCAGCATTTTGACCCAGCGACAGGGAAGTAAAGGCAATATATTTCCAAGTCAGGATGATGAGTAGTTTGGAGGGGATCTCACAGGGGATGGTGTTCCTATGTATCTGATGCCCTTGTTCTTCAAATGGAAGTGGTCGTGGGTTTGGATGGTGCTGTCTGAGGATCTTTAGTGAATCTTGTAGATAGTACGCACTGCTGCTACTGAGTGACAGTGGTGGAGGGAGTGCATGTTTGTGGACGAAGTGCCAATCAAGTGGTCTGCTTTGTCCTGGATGGTGTCAAGCTTCTTGAGCGTTGTTGGAGCTGCACCCATTCAGGCAAGTGGGGAATATTCCATCACGTTCCTGGCTTGTGCCTTGCAGATGATGTACAGGATTTGGGGAGTCAAGAGGTGAGTTACTCACTGCAGTATTTCTGGTTCCTGATCTGCTCTTGTCGGGACTGTATTTATATCATGAGTCCAATGAGTTTCTGGTCAATTGTAACAACAAGGATATTGATCGTGGGGGATTCAGTGATGGTAAGACCTTCCTGAAGAAGGGCTCATGCCTGAAACGTCGATTCTCCTGCTCCTTGGATGCTGCCTGACCTGCTGTGCTTTTCCAGCAGCACATTTTCAGCTGGATGCTATCCATACCTTGCTGCATTTGAACATGGACTGCCGTATAAGGCATCAAGAATGGTGCTGAACATTCTTCAATTATCAGCAAACATCTCTGCTTCTGACCTTACGACGGAGGGAAAGTCATTGATGAAGCAACTGAAGATGATTAGACCTAGGATTTGACACTGAGGAACTCCTGCAGATGACTGGTCTCCAATAACACAATCTTCTTCCTATGTGCTGGGTATGACTCCAAACAGCAGAGAATTTGCCCCCTGATTACCATTGATTCCAGTTTTGCTTGAGCACCATAATCCCACATTTGGTCAAATGCAGCCTTGATGTCAAGGGCTGTCAGTCTCCCCTCCCCTCTGGAATTCAGCTCTTTTATTGTCTAAGTTTGAACCAAGGCTGTAATGAGGTCAGGAGCTGAGTGGCCCTGACAGAACCTAAGCTGGGTGTCACTAAGCAGGTTATTGCTGAGCAGGTGCTGCTTGACAACACTGTTGATGACACCTTCCATCACTTTACTGATGATTGACGGTAGACAGATGGGGCAGTAATTGGCCGGGTTGCTTCAGTTTGGGAGATTGGAGTTCAGAGAAACCCAGAAGCTGTGTCAACTTAATGTAGCTAAATGCCTGAAAAAGAGCTAGAATCATGCCGGTAACTAAAGGTAGGCATACAGCTTTTTGAATATCGTGGAACAGCTTCAGGTGGAGAGGACCACCAGGATGTGAGCAGTCAGTGAGACAGACTGAGTTAGAATGGAAATTCATGGCTAGTGCTTTAGAAGTGAATATTTTATATGCCTCATGGAGGATACAGAATTTTAATGAGATCTGGTGTCCCATGGTATCACTAATGACTGTGTGGTTTCTGGGAAGTTGATGGGATATGTCCTGACATCAGATGTGCTCTTTGACTTGTTCAATTGGCTGTCAACTCAAATTTACATCATATTAGTTATGGATGCTATTACATAATGGAGACTTTGCATGGTAAGTGCAGTCAATATAGTCAAACACTATGGAATTTTATGACTTTATTCTGATAGTAACAATCTGGCATTTAACCATTGTCTACTTAAAGCAAAACTTGGTCCCTAATCAATTCGTAACATACATTTGGCATTATATCAGTGTCCTGGAGACATCTAATACCAAGACATAATCACCACCAAATGTGACTTTCTGAGTAATAATCTCAGGTACAGCAACTGCATCATTAACTTTGATATTGACCATTGCTTGAGGTGTATTCAGACAAGGATACAGTCCTTGGAAATCTTTTCAATCCAAAGCCAAAATGTATCCCTCATATCAATGTTCCGCCTACTCAGATAAAAGCCAACCGTTCCACAACCTGATTGAATGGGTACCCCCAGAATATGCACAAATAATTTAGAAACAAAAAGGAACTCACTTCAAGACACCAACTACAATAGCGCTTAACCAATGGGAATGATGCTGACAGGTTCAAGGTGACAGAACCTGTCATTGTGGCCAAATGGCCCACTCTAATTGATCACCAGGTAGAAATTACACAAGACAATTCTGAACGCACCAGGAACTGCATGTATTAATGTTCAGCAGACTGTTCAGCAGTATGCCAATAACTAGTGATTACAACTTTAACCAGAATTTCCAGATATCCTTTGACATTTAAGAGTGTTAGGAGCACGTAAGAAAGGATCAAAAAGGGAATAGGTCTCCTACCCTAACCCTAACCCTAATGCTAACCCTAACCCAACCCTAACTTTAATCCTAAACCTAACCTCAAAACCTAATTATAACCCTAACCCAAACCCAATTCTAACCCTAACCCTAACTTTAATCCTAACCTTAACCCTAACCCTGACATAACATTAACCCTAACCTTAACCTTAATCCTGACCTTAACCCTAACCTTATCCCAAACCTTATCCCTAACCCTAACCCTAATCCTAACCCCAACACTAACCCTAACCTTAAGCCTAACCCTAAACCTAACCCTAACGCTAACCCCAACCCTAAATCTAATCATAACTCTAATACTACCCCTAACCCTAACCCTAATTCTAACCTTAATCCTAACTCTAACCCTAACGCTAACCCTAACCCTAAACCTAATCCTAACCCAAACCCAAAACATAACCCAAACCGTAACCCTAATCCTAATCTTAACTCTAATACTACCCCTAACCCTAGCCCTAATTCTAATCTTAATCCTAATCCTAACCCTAATCCTAATTAAAAACCTAACCCAAACCCTAATCCTAATTTAAACCCTAACCCTAACCCATTGGCAAAAAAAAATAGCTCCAGTGTAAACAAAAGTTGGGAAGGTCATGGCAGGGCCAGATATTGAATCCACACACGAGGAATGTATCAGATCTATCTATTGATTCACTTTCCAGGGATCAAGCTCATCACAAGATGGAAAAGCAGCTCTCCTACAGCACTCGCTAGAACTTCTGAGTCTGTTGCAGAGAGGGGCAATGTCCCAGCTTTTTGTGTGATGCAAGGTTTGTGAGTAAGGATGAGCACAATTGAACAAACATGGGAAAAGCATTTGCCTGTGTTGTTTTCATCGGACTGCAAACTCTGGCTGATCAGACCTAAAGTCTGGAAAATCTGAAAATGACATGCCCATCTCAGTCTGGTCACAGCAAGAGAAATGCAATGAACAAGGGGGCTTGGAACACTGTATTTTGCCTCCATCAGTCTTAACAAGACATTCATTCATTTGAGCAGAGGCAGTCTGTTTAAACTGTGGAGAAATTGGTCACCCATTGAAGCTGCTAAATGAGTTCCCTTTCTATCAAAACATGACTTAGATCAGCTGTGACAGGGCAAATTAAAAATGCTGTAAGATTTGTCATATTCTGGAACCAACACGTTTTAGCAATTTCTTTTCCTTGCTCCAATCATTTGCTTTCAGTCATTTACAGAAGCTAACTTACATTGCAGAAGTGAACAGAAAGCTGCTCAAGCCACTCACCTGAGGTCCAAGGCAAAATGTATCAGGTCCTCTTAGGAGATTTGGTCCCCACTGGTGACATCACCCTTGTATTCCATTATTTGTGGCAAAAGGGCAGACTATATCCCACAACAAATTTAGTTTGACCAGTTGTTACCTCTTTATAAATGCTTGGCTGCTTTCCACAAGGCATTATCATCTCAATGGGGAGTCCGAAAGTCATAGCTTGATTGGCTGTTTGAAGAAGTCATTAAAGGACCAACTGTTTTTGATGTGGGGATAAGGATAGAAGTTTTGTTTATTAAGGAATTAACTACTTGCAATTTGATTTTTTTTATGAATGATGATGATTCTTTTTTGTCTGCAAGAAATATTTAGTCCTGGTGTTTGCATGGTGTGAATACAGGCTAAGTTGTCATGGAGCTGAAGGACTATCCTGATGAAGGATTTATGCCCAAAACGTTGATTCCCCTGCTCGCTGGATGCTGCCTGACCTGCCGTGCTTTTCCAGCACCGCACTCTCGACTCTGATCTCCAGCAGCTGCAATCCGCACTTTCTTCTTTGCAAATCTCTGCCCCAGTGAGCAGTGGAGGCATGTTTGCTGAAGCGATTAAAGGCTGAGTGAAGCAGATGTTTGATTGTTAAGTGAGGCAGGGGTTGAGGAAGGCAGGCAGGAAAGTGCTGTTGAGGCCAGAATCCAATCAGCTATGGTCCTATTGAATGGGCTGCTCCTGCTTGTATTTCATCGTGTGCTAACGTGAGGGGGATGGTCAGATGGGAATGTGTTGGAGTTTGCAGCCAAAAAGGGATTGTACAGTAAAACTACAATGAGGATATCTGTGTGGAAATGGGTTTGCAGTGGGGAGCAGCAGAGTGGAAGGGGATAATGGGGTTAGACACATTGGATACACTCTCCGAATCTCCTCTTGTAACAAAGAGGGTTGCTCCTCAAAGCTCCTCTGCAGTCTCCAGCTCTCTCAGGCAGATATCACAACGAAGAGAACCTCCCTATGGCCCTTGAAGACTCCAGTGTCAGCTTTGAGAAAGCATCGGCAATGTTGGTTGCCTTCAGACCTCACACAACCACTGCTGCAGTTTCTTGTTGGAACAATCCAGGGCAAACCGTCAATGTTAGGGTCTCTTCACATACGTCCCCTGGAATACACTCTCAGAATTCAGATGCAAATGCAATGACGAAGTTAAAAATAAATTGACAAATCCACTTTTGCGCTGAATTGTTGAGCTTCTCAAGCTCGCTGTCAGTGAATCAGAAAGTTCAAACTCACAAATACTATTGATGTGATAAACAACTTTCTGACAGTACCTCACTTCCTCCTGTAAACCTATAGGGTATATCACACCTCAACTAGCCCTGGAGACAGCAGAGTTTGAAGTACTTGAAGATAACACATTCTGTGCCAATTTCTGAGCTTGCAGTTTGAAAAGTCTCCTGGCTAGTGATTACGGCAACTCGAACAGCAGTATAGCAGAAGTTTCCTGTTGTTCAGATCAGTTTCGGCTGAAGATTTCCAGCCATAGGGAGCCATGGAAATGAACCTATCTGCACAAACCATCACATTGTGCAATGGAAAGGGAATGGCTTGGATGAAAGTGGTTTATAAGCAATTTATTTTTCTTTCCAGACCAATGATCAGTCTGCCAAGACCTCTAGAAAAGCAATGTCAGTTTAGGTGCAATTCAAAAAACTATATAGATGGTTATTGTACTGTACGAGTGTCAACACTGAGGATTGGTGGGCAACTTGACCTTCAACTAAACAGCATTAGCCAGTTGGAGAAATCAGGAGCAGAGCAGGCAGTGAGTCAATTAAGGTCTGACTTAGAACTGCTACAATTTATGTGAGCCTCTCTCTTCATTTACAGTGAAGATATAGCTGTATGTCCAACCTGATTACTCCTGTAAATCATGAGCAGTTATTTTGAGCAGTTATTTTGACGAGATCCTGCCAACAGAGGCTCAGGAAAGGACTAAAATGTCTGAAGCCTGCCTTCCCATTAATCTGATAAATTGCAATGTGATAGTCATACTGCGAGTCAGTGAGGATTCGAATGTTTGGGTTTCCATACTGCAGTCAGTATTATCCAGAACAGCACCTTGACCTTAGCCTCCTAATTAGAGTTGGGTTACATTTCTAGCAAGTACTAATATAGACATAATGACACCTAATGAACCAGCAGAGAATTATATTCTCTGTACCTATTAACGCAAGGGACGAGTACAATGGAAAGTGTAGTGTTTTGAATCCATTGAAGGAAATAGCCTGTGTTTAACATCTTCTCACAACCTAAAGGTGACAAGATGTTCCTGTCACATCACTCCCATTGCTGTACAGAATACAAGAAAACATTTGTCATCAGCTAACGATTCACATTTTACATGTAGTCCCATTTCTCTTGCTATGCAACCTTTCTGGTTTTGAACAATGATGTTGTACACTTGCCCATTTTTTCTGAAATATTGAATTGCTTCTCATTGCTCAGCCTTCCTGACACTGGCTCCTGGTTTTGTTTATAGTAAACTCACCTCACTGAACTCAACCTTGTCCAAAATCCCAGAACTGAAGAATGTCTTAATTCCCTCAATCCTCCGACTGAAACTGAGACCTTGGGGTTCAGGTTCATAATTCTTTGAAGTCTGTGTCACATGTAGGCAGGTTGGTGAAAAAGGCATTTAATATGACTTGCCTTTATTAATCAGACCTTTGAGTATAAGAGTTGGGACATCATGTTAAGGTACTACAAGACGTTGTTGAGGCCTCTTCTGGAATTCTGTGTGCAGTTCTGATTGCTCTGTTATAGGAAGGATATTATCACGCTGAAGAGGGTTATGAAGAGGTTTACCAGGGTGTTACTGGGACTGGAGGGTTTGAGTTATAGGGAGAGGCTGGATAAGTTGGGACTTTTTTCATTGGAGGGTGAGAGGTTGAGGGGTAATCTTATAGGGGTTTATAAAATCATGAGGGGTGTAGAAAGGCTGAATGGCAGTTGTCTTTACCCGATGGTAGGGGATTTCAATACTAGGGAGCATAATTTTAAGGTGAGAGGAGGTTTAAAAAGGACATGAGGAGCAACTGTTTTTACACAGTGAGTGGTTTGTCTGTGGAATGGACTTCCAGAGGAAGTGGTGGTTGCGGGTACAGTTACAATGTTTAAAAAACATTTAGAGCTGAAAATGTGTTGCTGGAAAAGCGCAGCAGGTCAGGCAGCATCCAAGGAGCAGGAAAATCAACGTTTCAAACATGAGCCCTTCTTCAGGAACAAGGAAAGTGTGTCCAGCAGGCTAACTTAAAAGGTAGGGAGGAGGGACTTGGGGGAGGGGCGTTGGAAATGCGATAGGTGGAAGGAGGTTAAGGGGAGGGTGATAGGCCGGAGTGGGGGTGGGGGCGGAGAGGTCAGGAAGAAGATTGCAGGTTAGGAAGGTGGTGCTGAGTTCGAGGATTGGGACTGATTCAAGGTGGGGGGAGGGGAAATGAGGAAACTGGAGAAATCTGAGTTCATCCCTTGTGGTTGGAGGGTTCCGAGGCGGAAAATGAGGCGCTCTTCCTCCAGCCGTCGTGTTGCTATGGTCTGGCGATGGAGGAGTCCAAGGACCTGCATGTCCTTGGTGGAGTGGGAGGGGGAGTTGAAGTGTTGAGCCACGGGGCGGTTGGGTTGGTTGGTCCGGGTGTCCCAGAGGTGTTCTCTGAAACATTCCGCAAGTAGGCGGCCTGTCTCCCCAATGTAGAGGAGACCACATCGGGTGCAGCGGATGCAGTAAATGATGTGTGTGGAGGTGCAGGTGAATTTGTGGCGGATATGGAAGGATCCCTTGGGGCCTTGGAGGGAAGTAAGGGGGAAGGTGTTGGCGCACGTTTTGCATTTCTTGCGGTTGCAGGGGAAGGTGCCGGGAGTGGAGATTGGGTTGGTGGGGGGTGTGGACCTGACGAGGGAGTCACGGAGGGAATGGTCTTTTCGGAACGCTGATAGGGGAGGGAAGGGAAATATATCCCTGGTGGTGGGGTCCATTTGGAGGTGGTGGAAATCACGACGGATGATACAATGTACATGGAGGTTGGTGGGGTGGTAGGTGAGGACCAGTGGGGTTCTGTCCTGGTAGCGATTGGAGGGGCGGGGCTCAAGGGAGGAGGAGCAGGAAGTCGAGGAGATGCGAAGGAGGGGGATGGAGGTGTACAGGGACTGGATGTCCATGGTGATGATAAGGCGTTAGGGACTGGGGAAGCGAAAATCATGGAGGAGGTGTCCCTGTACACCTCCATCCCCTATCACGAAGGACTCAAATCCCTCCGCTTCTTCCTTTCCCACCATACCAACCAGTACCCTTCCACTGACACCCTCCTTCGACTGACTGAACTGGTCCTCACCCTGAACAACTTCTCTTTCCAATCCTCCCACTTCCTCCAAACCAAAGGAGTAGCCATGGGCTATGCCTGCCTCTTCGTTGGATATGTGGAACAGTCCATCTTCCGCAGCTACACTGGCACCACCCCCACCTTTTCCTCCGCTACATCGATCACTGTATCGGCACTACCTCGTGCTCCCACAAGGAGGTTGAACAATTCTTCCACCCCGACCTCAAATTCACCTGGACCGTCTCAGACTCCTCCCTCCCCTTCCTAGACCTTTCCATTTCTATCTTGGGCGACTGAATCAACGCGGACGTTTACTATAAACCGACTGACTTCCACAGCTACCTAGACTACACCTCCTCCCACCTGCCCCCTGTAAAAACGCCATCCCATATTCCCAATTCCTTCGTCTCTGCCGTATCTGCTCCCAGGAGGACCGGTTCAAATACCGTACAACCCAAATGGTCTCCTTCTTCAAAGACCGCAATTTCCCCCCAGACGTGATCGACGATGCCCTCCACCGCATCTCCTCCACTTCCTCCTCCTCCGCCCTTGAGCCCCGCCCCTCCAATCGCCGCCAGGACAGAACCCCACTGGTCCTCACCTACCACCCCACCAACCTCCATATACATCGTATCATCCGTCGTCATTTCTGCCACCTCCAAACGGACCCCACCACCAAGGATATATTTCCCTCCCCTCCCTAATCAGTGTTCCGAAAAGACCATTCCCTCCGTGACTCCCTCGTCAGTCCACACCCACCACCAACCCAACCTCCACTCCCGGCACCTTCCCCTGCAACCGCAAGAAATGCAAAACTTGCGCCCATACCTCCCCCCTTAAATCCCTCCAAGGCCCCAAGGGATCCTTCCATATCCACTACAAATTCACCTGCACCTCCACACACATCATTTACTGCATCCGCTGCACCCGATGTGGCCTCCTCTATATTGGGGAGACAGGCCGCCTACCTGAGGAACGTTTCAGAGAACACCTCTGGGACACCCGGACCAACCAACCCAACCGCCCCGTGGCTCAACACTTCAACTCCCCCTCCCACTCCACCAAGGACATGCAGGTCCTTGGACTCCTCCATCGCCAGACCATAGCAACACGATGGCTGGAGGAAGAGCGCCTCATTTTCCGCCTCGGAACCCTCCAACCACAAGGGATGAACTCAGATTTCTCCAGTTTCCTCATTTCCCCTCCCCCCACCTTGAATCAGTCCCAACCCTCGAACTCAGCACCGCCTTCCTAACCTGCAATCTTCTTCCTGACCTCTCCGCCCCCACCCCCACTCCGGCCTATCACCCTCCCCTTAACCTCCTTCCACCTATTGCATTTCCAACGCCCCTCCCCCAAGTCCCTCCTCCCTACCCTTTATCCTAGCCTGCTGGACACACTTTCCTCGTTCCTGAAGAAGGGTCCATGCCCGAAACATCGATTTTCCTCCTCCTTGGATGCTGCCTGACCTGCTGCGCTTTTCCAGCAGCACATTTTCAGCTCTGATCTCCAGCATCTGCAGTCCTCACTTTCTCCTTAAAAAACATTTAGATAAGTATATGCATGGGAAAGGTTTGGAGGGATTTGGATCAACTGCAAGCATTTGGGACTAGTTTAGCTTGTGATTATGTTCAGCAATGGAGTGGTTAGACCAAAGGGTCTGTTTCCATGCTGTTGACTCTATGACTGTATGCCTCTATGAAACAGGCTAAACTTGGTCACAGCATGTACAAAAGCACATGTGATGATCTCAGCTGATGGTACTCCACAACAAATCAGAACCCAGAATAAAACCCATTTAATAGATCAGTTGTCACATTTCGTTTGAGTTAAGTAACAAGGCGATTAGTAGCTGAAATATTTTCACATAAGACTGCAGATGTTCTTCGACTGCAGAACATAAGTTTCTTACACAAAAGTGATGATTTTGACAAAGAATACAGTTTAGAAAGTCCTCAACACAAACAGTAAAACAAAATTTCAACCCATTTCCTAACTGTATCTCAAGGTCAGAGAAATTAAACTCTTAACTCTGCCATTTAACTTTCTACTTAAATGACTCCTTCCAATTCCTTATTTGGTGGACCACAGAGACAAATTTATAATTCATTTCTGAATCTGCAGACATAAGCACTTCAGAATTCTGAGGCCAGTTGAAAGAAGATCTTCCTTTGATGTTGGCATGCTATCTAATAGAGATGAGATGTTCAAATCTGAATTAAACTTTGTTATGTAAAGTTATGAATGTGATATAAATGTTTCTCAATTCCTTCTCTTTTTATCAATTCACATTTAAATAATGCTTAGGCTATTTCAAGACAGATCCAGCTTCAGAATTTTTCTGGATTTGAATATGTAATAAAGCTCTCAACTCATTCGACTGATTCCATCCTTTGAAATTGTGTTCCAAGTGGTTCTATTGACAGTATTCCAATTCTCTGCTTTTGTTTTTAATCCATTGCCAATCAACTGATCAGCCAAGTGACCAAATGGAGCAAACCTACAAAGCGTCCTCAAGAAAGGAATTGTTTTTCCTGGAATCACATATAATAGAGAGCTGCCCTTGTTGCTCATGTAGTCTCCAAGGTATTCGGAATGAGAAACTAATCACTGTCAGGGCTTTAACGTTTGAGCAGTTAGCCTGAAGCTAAAGGAGCGAAACTATCCAAAAGTGCTGTAACGTTATGAAAAAGAGCAAAGGCTACATTGACAGGGCTGGCACACAGCCCAAATGGATCATGCAAGTGTTCCACACCAACGTCCTGTCATCCTTCCTCATCTATAACCCCTATCCCTTTCTCCATCATGAACTTATCCAGCATCCCAATGATTTGATTCATTTATTGTCATGTGTATGCAAGAATGAATGAAAGGTTTTGTTTATGAGCAGTGCAGGCAAATCATCTTCAGCAAGGGATACAGATCATTGTGTGAAATAAAACTTAAGATAGAGGTATACAGGTTGTGAAGCACTGGGCGTGCACGAGGCAAGATCAACATTCGCAAGATCAGCATTATTCGAAGTTAGAGAGTCCATTCATCAGTCTAGTTTCAGCCAAGAAGAAGTTGTTCCTGAACCTGCTGGTAAATGTGTTTGTGTTCGAGCTTTCTGAACCTTCTGCCTGATGGAAGAGGTTGTAGGAAAGCATTACATCCATGTAGTGGCAAATTGTAGGTAAGCAAAATTGACCCTCCATATTTATACTCTAAATTCAAATGGCCATTCTGAACCTGTGTGGATGGAAGAAATGGTGAAGGCCAGAACTCAGAACAGATTGGTACTGTTTTAACAGGTAAAAACAGTAACCTACAAACATCTGTACGCTCCAATAACTCACAAAACCCAGATGGTTCACCAGTAAGAAGGGAGTTGTCCAGGGTGTCTGCAACTTGGATTCTAGACCTCGCAATGTCCCATGGCTCAATTATGGCCAAAGAAACCTGCTGCTATTTAGCAACACCCACACTCGGCTGATCAATCTGTTGTTTTTCATTTGGAAGACCATCGAGAGGAAACATTAAAGGCGACAAAGGCAGAAAATGTACAATAGGAACAGGGACAACAATGTTCAAGAGTGACTGGGTAAGACCACTGAGTGTGTTGGTTAACTTCTAATAGGCATAGTTGTTAGACTGGAGCTGCACAAAGCTAAATGATCTCCACAACCAACAGATCAGATCTAAGCTCTGCAGTTCAACCACATCCAGTCATGAATGGTGGTGGAAAATTGAACTAGTCACTGGAGGAGGAGTTTCTACAAATATCCCTGGTCTTAATGATGGAAGAGCCCAACATATCAGTGCAAAACACAAGGCTGAAGCATTCACAGCAATCTTCAGCCAGAAGTGCTGAGTGGATGATAATCTCAGCCTCCTCCAGTGGTCCCCAGCATTACAGATACCAGTCTTCAGTCAATTCAATTCACCCCATGTGATATCAAGAAATGGTTAGGGACACTGGATCCTGCAAAGGCCCAGGGCCTTGCTGCCATTCCAGCAAACGTACTGAAGACTTGCATTCCAGAACATGCTGCTCCCCAGGCCAAGCTGTTCCAATGCATTAACACTACTAGCATCTACCAGAAGATTTGGCAAATTGCTCAGCTATATCCTGTGCACAAAAAGGAGTGTCAAATCAAACTTGCTAACTGGCTAATTGTCAGTAAAGTGATGGAAGGTGTCAGCAACAATACTATCAAGCAGCCCCCGCTCACCAATAATCTGCTCAGAGATATCTAGCTTAGGTTCCGCCAGGGCCATTCAGCTCCTGAGCTCATTACAGCCTTAGTTCAAGTATTCAGCTGAATTCCAGAGGTGAGGTGAAAGTGACAGCCCTTCACATCAAGGTTGCATTGGACCGAGTGTGTATGAAGGAGCCGAAGCGAAATGCAAATTAATGATAGTATTGATTCTTGTTCAAAGAATTTCAACATTTTATCCATCCACTGCTGATGTATTTTGGTAACAGTGTGTACGATTTACAAAATTCACTACAACAATATACCACAGTTCCTGAGTTCTGGCACTTTCCAAACTCATGACCTCTACTTCATAGAAGGACAAGGGCAGCAGATATACACCACTGTCTTCAAGTTACTTTCCCAGTCACAC
Source organism: Chiloscyllium plagiosum (assembly GCF_037043375.1). Classification (NCBI taxonomy): domain Eukaryota; kingdom Metazoa; phylum Chordata; class Chondrichthyes; order Orectolobiformes; family Hemiscylliidae; genus Chiloscyllium; species Chiloscyllium plagiosum. The sequence goes on along the minus strand of NW_028270175.1, from coordinate 36,132,600 downwards.
ACCAACCCAACTTGGAGTAAGATCACAGTTTCTTTATTGCCACCGGATCATTATGCTGGAAGTTCTTACCAAAAAGCACCACACAGCCTTCTGCAGTTCAAGAAAGCTGCACACCTTTTCAAGGCCAATTAAGGATGAATAATACATTGTGGCCCAGCCAGCAATAACCAGATCCCGTTCATGAATTCATGAAAAACTTCGATAGACCTTATTATTCAGTGGTCTAATGGCTTGCGCCACCATTGAAATATACAAGATTCTGAGGGGCCTTGACAAGGTAGATGTTAGAAGATCTTTCCTCTTATGAGATCATCTTAAACTCGTGATGACTGATTAAAATTAAGCATCTGTTAATTTGGAGCAGAGATTGGGTGAATTTCTTTCTCACTGAGAGACGCGGGTCTTTGAGAAGGTGATAGAGAGAGAGTCTTTGATTTTTTTTTAAGGTTGGGATGGATAGATATTTGTTAAACAAAGGGGGTGATGGATTATTGGAGATAGGATGGAATTGTGGTTACAATTAGAACAGCCATGACCTTATTGAGAGGCTGAGCAAGCACAACGGGCTGATTGACCTACCCTTGCACCTCATTCCTCTGAATGTATGTACATGTCTCCCAAACATAATACATTCAAAACGTCAATTCATTAGAGGTTTATAAGATGATCAGAGGAATAGATAGAGTAGACAGTCAGAAACTTTTTCCCCGGGTACAACAGAGTGTTACAAGGGGACATAAATTTAAGGTGAAGGGTGGAAGGTATGGGGGCATGTTCTTTACCCAGAGAGTGGTGGGGGCATGGAATGCGCTGCCTGTAGGAGTGGCAGAGTCAGAATCATTGGCGACCTTTAAGCGGCAATTGGATAGGTACATGGATGGGTGCTTAAGCTAGGATAAATGTTCGGCACAACATCGTGGGCCGAAGGGCCTGTTCTGTGCTGTATTGTTCTATGTTCTATGTTCTATGTTCTATTGTGCCTCTATTTCAGTTCAAGGTTATTTTAAAAATAATTAAAATTTATTTGTGTGGACACTAATCACCAGACCGCCTCCAATCCTCCTGCCTCATTGAAATATCGTGACTTTATGGTGTATAAATTAGATGATGTGCTGAGTTGACTCCTATTGGTCCACTTGGGTTATAAGTGCATGTCCTAGCAGTTTCATTTTGACATTCCATTTGGCTTCAATGGAAAGGCTGTGCTATATCATTCCAGAGTTCTTCGTGAATTTCTTCAGCAAAAATAAGAGAAAGTCAGTGAGATTAGTATTTATCTCCTGATGCTTATCCGCTGGTTGGATGGGTAAACAGAGGATGGGCAAAATCAGAACTTAAGCCATGAAGCAAGAAAATCTACACAAAATTATGCTGAAGCTTTGATCATTCCAAGTTAATTTTGTTTTTCAGGCCTCATTCCAAGTTCATTAGGTTCAGGCCTGTGCTTATCAAACTGCATCAATTCAGCAGACCTAAGCTAGTATAATCATCTCTTTTCATGATGACTAAAGAGACTGCCAGAACTGGTTCAGCACATGGCACTTTACAACTGCCACACAGCAGTCAAGAGGCAATGATAAATTTTGATTCAGACCCTGATCTGTCAAGGTGAGTTGATGGTTGTCTATCCATGAAGTGATCTGGAAGAGGGTCTGGGGGAAGGTTTGGTATTAGATACCTTTAAGCATTGACACTCTTGAAGGCTTGTTGGTACACTCACTTAATGGAACAATTCATAATTCAGGTCATTGTCTGTTATCTGCACATTTTGATGAATGCAGCAATGACAATGAGGGGGAGTTGTAACTGGGGCTGCTAATTGGATAAAAGGACAGGGTATCAAGAGTTCAACCACCCACCAGAATTCTATGCAATACAACCTTTATTTTCCGCAATGGAGTCATGGTTTTGCTGTAAGCAGTTCAGTCACTTAGACATTGCAGCACAGACAGAAGCCATTTGATCTATCAAACTTGTACTAGCTCTCTGTAGTAAATTCACAGCTAGGTCCACTCCTTAGTATTTTCCATATACCCTGTATTGAATTATCCAGTTCCCTTTTAAATACAACAATCGAATTTGCCTCCCTCACTCTCATATACAGTTATTTCCAGAGCCAAACCATTCAGTTAGTAACAATGTTTTTCTACACTTGTTGAATCTGTGCAATGCATTACCATAGAGGACAGTCTGGGCAGTTCATTAAACATATACAAGGCTGAGACAGACAGATTTTTAATCAGGAAGGACATCAAGGGTTCTAAGGTCCTACTGCTACCCCTTTCCGGTATTGGATCCCTTGATTGAGCACAAATTGTCTTTAAGAGGGAAGGTTACTGGCAAAGCCAATAGGTTTTTTGGGTGAAATACCTGGAGGCTGAGAAAACCCAAACACTTTCGGTAAAGTCCCTGAGCCACCTTTGAAGGCCAATGGTCACAGGAATAGTGACCTTTAAGTGGATTGTAAATAGTCTTCATTTAGCTAGTGTGCAGTTTCCCCACATCATTCTGTTGCACTTTTGCTTTGTTAGGGGTTGGTCTTACAACCAGGAGGAATATGCTGTGAGCCTTCTCCTGTGATTTGACGAGTCTGTGTAGCAACCTGCCAGCTCCAAAGTGAACCATTTAATCCCATACAACATCCCAGTTTAGGCTGAACCATGACTTTAAAGGTGCACTGTAAAGATGCTTGCTTTTGTACTCCACATCTTAATTTATAAAACCCAAGATCTTGTTTCCCTGATTAACTACTTTCTGAATCGACACGACTGATTTCAATCATTTGTCTGAATATAACCCCCAGAATGGCATGGGGTACCATGGTGGCACAATGGTCAGCACTGCTGCCTCACAGCGCCAAGGACCCAGGTTTGGTTCCAGCCTCGGGCGACTACCAGTGTGGAGTTTGTATATTCTCCTCCTGCCTGCATCATAGTCCAAAGATGTGCAGGATTTGCCACATCGAATTGTCCATAGCGTCCAGGGATGTGTGGGTTAGCCATGGGAAATGTGGGGTTACAGGGTAGGGGGGATGTGATGCTCTTCAGAGGATCAGTGTGGACTAAATTGGCTGAATGGCTTGCTTGCCACATAGCAGGGATTTTATGATTCAACTCAGCTCTTCCACCACATTTAGAATTGAACCCTTTGCTGTATGCTGCATTGACATGTATCATTTCACACTCCTCAGCACTAACTTTCATCTGCCATGTTTCTATGCGCCTGAAGTCTGTCACTATCCTCTTTCCAGTTCATGACACTTTCTTGCTCTCATTCACTGTCAGATTCAAGGCCAAATTTCCTGACCTTTCCTTCTAGAATCCAGGTGGCAGGATGAAGATTTGGGATATCAATGTTGCTGGAACACTTAACTGGCCTGGAGAGATCCTTCCCAAAAGTGTTTATGAAGAACATTCCTGACAGTGCAAAGGCCCCATGTTTTCAGAGACCTCCACATTGATTTTTATTGGCCGAAATAAAGAAACAAGCTCTTCATCCCTGTTTTCAAATCCTTGCAAGACTTCTTCACTCCTACAACCCCACAATTCGACATGACCTTGACACCCCTCAACTTCTGGCCTTTTTTACATTGCCAATTAACTGCTTCTGTCATTAATGTGACACTAGTAGTGTGAGGGCAGGAGTGGCGATGGTGAAGTTTGGGGAGGACCATTCCTGAGGAGGTTGTGAGAGTGAGGGGTGGGCAGATACAATGAGGCGGGGTGGGGGGTGAGTAGGTGGGAGGAGTGCTTCCAGGGGCAAGCTACATATTTTGTCTACTCTTGAATCCATTGTGTGGCTGTATTTGCCAAAGAATCGTAAACCAGAGCACTATTGCTGCCTTCAATATACGAGTGCACTCTAAGCTAATGAGTATAACCCATGAAAATTAGCTCTAGTGTGAACTAAAGGTACCTGTAACCAGTAAACAACTCCTTTATGCTCACTGCATTCATTCCCAGGGACTGAGCAGTGATTTTAACTGGATTCAGCTTAAGGCAAGAAATAGACACAGGGCCCAGCAAATCTGATGGTAACCAGCCAAAAACTTGCAGTGGAGCTCACTGGAAAGTTGTTCAGTCTGAGTGTTCCACAGCCACCATTACTGTGGCAATATTCTGACCTGTGACCCTTACACCCGGTGCTCTACGCTCTGGAATTCATTCCCTCAACCTCTATTTCCTCAAGATATTCTTCAAAACTTCCTTATCACTCAAGCTTTTAATCATTGTCCCAATACCCCTTTAAGAGGTTTGGCATTAAATTTTGTTCAATATTATTCCTGCTCCTGCAAAATGCCTTTAGATGGGGATTCACAATGTTGAAGGTGCGATTTACAAGAAACTTATTGTTATAAGGAGTGGTTGTGCTAAGATCTCAGAATGTGTGAGGAACATCAGTTATGTGTACAGGCAGTGGAGAGAGTCACAGAGTACACTGTGCAATTAAGTTTATCATCAGCATCTAAAACACTGTGGGGGGAAACAGTAGATGCACTCTAGAAGTAAATCATTGCCTCCCGATCCACAAAGCTCTGGATCATAGCCTGATCAAATAATTGTCTTCCTTCTGTCAAGCACCACAGCAAACTATCTCTCTGTGACAATGTTTTGTGATTGCCAAAAACTCCTGGCTTGCATCAGCAGATCGCAGATGTGAAACTGCTTTTATTTCTTTTGATCATGCTTGAAAGATGCCCAAACAAGGGGAGAGATAATGACTGTAAGATCAACCAGACAGAAAGGCCTGTGGAGCACCAGTCTCTGTTTGTGACCATATAACCTTAATCTGGTTTTGACTTGGAGATGCCGGTGTTGGATTGTGGTGTACAAAGTTAAAACTCACACAACACCAGGTTATAGTCCAACAGGTTTAATTGGAAGCACACTAGCTTTCGGAACGACGCTCCTTCATCAGGACAATCACCTGATGAAGGTGCGTCGCTCCGAAAGCTAGTGTGCTTCCAATTAAACCTGTTGGACTATAACCTGGTGTTGTGTGATTTTTAACTTTAATCTGGTTTTGAAGACAGCAGACCAAAGTATGTTCAGCAATTTGAGAGCTTCTGTGGAGTCATAGAGTCATACAGCACAGAAACAGAACCTTCAGGTAAACTCCTCCAATGCTGACCAGACATCACAATCTGACTTAGTCCCATTTGCCAGCATTTGGTGCATATTTGTCTAAACCTTTCCTATTCATATACCCATCCAGATGCCTTTTAAATATTGTAATTATACCAGCCTCCATCACTTCTTCTGGTGGCTCATTCCATACATGCACTACCCCCTGCGGGAAAAGATTACCCCTTACCCCACTTCTTATACCTTTCCCCTCTCACCTTAAATTTATGTCCTCTAGTTTTGGACTTCCCTATCCTGGGAAAAAAGTACTTTGGTATTCGCTCTATCCATGCCCCTCATTTTAGATTAAATTCCCTCCAGTAAAGAAACAGGCCCTTTGGCCCAACCAGTCCACACTGACTCTCCAGACCCATTTCCCTTTGACTAATGCAGCTAACACTACGGGCAATTTAGCATGGGCCAATGCACCTGACCCTGCACATCTTTGGACTGTGGGAGGAAACCGGAGCACCCGGAGGAAACCCACGCAGACACGGGGGGAATGTGCAAACTCCACACAGACAGTCACCCGAGGCTGGAATTGAACCTGGGACCCGGGTGCTGTGAGGATGTGATGGACAACTTTTTCACGTAGAAGTTGGTGTGTATGTGGAGCGAGCTACCAGAGGAAGTGATAGAGGTGGGTATAATTACAACATTTAAAAGACATTGGGACAGGTACATGGTTGGAAAAGGTTTAGCGGAATCTGGGCCAAGTGCAGGCAAATGGGATTAGTTTAGTTTTGGAAATCTGGTTAGCATGGACGGGTTGAACCAAAGGGCCTGTTTCTGTGCTGTTTGACCCTCTGACTCAAAGACCCTGTGATTCGAAAGAAGAATTAGAGTCCTGGAGTCATAGAGGTCCACAGTACAGACTGAGGCCCTTTGGTCCATCCCATCCATCTATCTATTCCAATCCCATTTCCAATGTTTAACCCATAATCTTGTATGCCTTGGCACTGCAAATACACATCCAAATACTTAAGTATGAGGGTTCCTGCCTCTGTCACCCTTACAGGCAGTGAATACCAGATTCCCAATACCAGATCCCCAGCTTTTCCTCACAACTCCTCAAAACCTTCTGCCCCTTATGTTAAATCCATGCCCCCTGCTCTTTGATTCCTCCATTAAGGAGAAAGGTTTCCCCTGTCTATCCTGCCTATGCCTTTCATAATTTTATACATCTTATCCATGTTCCCCTCTCAATCTCTTCTGCTCTAAGGAAAACAATCCCAGTCAGTCCAATCTCTCTTTTTAACCCAAAAAGGCCCCAGTTATAGTTAATTTTCAATGACAGAGGAGCTGGTTGGCTGCAGTTAGCTTTAGCACTTGTTAAATTGAAACTTGTTAAATTTAAATAACTTGTCTCAAGCTCCGAGTGTAAGAACAGTGCAAGGGCAAGGACTCTCCACTTTCCAATGCATATTTGGGATGCAGTTAATAAGGTAAACAATGAAGCACAAATCTTTGAGAGCAACATTGGATTTTGTTGGGATGTCATGTTGTGGTTGCACTTCCACTTGTGAGGTCACGTTTGGAGCGTTGTGTCTGGTTCCGGTCATCCTGCAAGAATATTATTAAATTGGAGAGGCTGCAGACAGAAATTGACAAGAATGTTGCTGGGACTGGAGGGTTCGAGTTCGCCTCGGGCAACTGTCTGTGTAGAGTTTGCACATCCTACCCGTGTCTGTGTGGGTTTCCTCCGGGTGCTCCAGTTTCCTCCTACAGTCCAAAGATGTGCAGGTCAGGTGAATTGGCCATGCTAAATTGCCCACAGTGTTAGGTGCATAGTCAGAGGGAAATGGGTCTGGGTGGGTTACTCTTCGGAGGGTTGGTGTGAACTTGTTGGGCCGAAGGGCCTGTTTCCACATTGTAGGGAATCTAATCTTATAAGGAGAGGCTGGGTAGGCTGGATTTCTTCGCTGGAGTGAAGGAGGTTGAGGAGTTTATGAAATCATGAGAAGTATGGATAAGATGTATAGCAAAGATCTTTTCCCCACAGTCGGAGAAATTCAAAACTAGTATATCTTTAAGGTGAGAGGAGAAAGATTTAAAAAGGATACCAGGAGCAATGTTTTTACACAGAGAGTGGTTCTTGTTTGTGGGCGGCACGGTGGCACAGTGGTCAGCACTGCTGCTTCACAGCGCCTGAGACCCGGGTTCAATTCCCGCCTCAGGCGACTCTCTGTGTGGAGTTTGCACATTCTCCCCGTGTCTGCGTGGCTTTCCTCCGGGTGCTCCGGTTTCCTCCCACAATCCAAAAATGTGCCGGTTAGGTGAAGGGGTGAATTGGCCATACTAAATTGCCCGTAGTGTTAGGTGAAGGGGTAAATGTAGGCGAATGGGTCTGGGTCGGTGTGGACTTGTTGGGCCTGTTTCCACACTGTAATTAATCTAATCTAATCTAATCTAATCTAATCTAATCTGCCAGAGGAAGTGGTGGATGCAGGTACAGTTATAGATTTAAAATATATTTAGAGAAGTACATGAATAGGAAAGGTTTGGAGGGGTTTGAGCCAGGAGCAGACAGCCGGGGCCAGTTTAGATTAGAGTGGTGCTGGAAAAGCACAGCAGGTGAGGCAGCATCGGAAGAACAGGAAAATCCTGCTGCCTGACTTGCTGTGCTTTTCCAGCACCACTCTAATCTAGACTTTGAATTCCAGCATCTGTAGTCCTCACTTTTACCTAGGTGGGACCAGTTTAGTTTGGGATAATGCTCAGCATGGACTGGTTGGACTGTTTTCATGCTGTACGACTCTATAACTAATCTCACCTTGATCCTCACAGGCCATTTTGGAACCAAGGCATGAACAATTATTGAGGAAAGATGCAAACTGCATGAACAGCATGTCCCCCAATAACAAAGTTGGCACAATCTGCTTTATATATTTCTAACAGATTTGCCTACATGGTATAGTTATCCACCTTCCTCAGCCTCTACTCCACTGCCCCTCCTTTGTTCCTGGATCTCCAGGTTGTGGATCATTTGCGAGCATGTGCAATGATGGATTTCTCTTCTGTGAAGATCCATACTGGGTTGAGAAAGAAATAAACACTGAATGTAAGTCATTAGCTGTATGGTATAAACTCCAGAAGCTTGACATATTTAATTCAAGCTCACTGGAGAAAAACACATTTTATTTTTGCATTAGCATAAATGATGTGATCTTTATATTGAATTAAGGATTACAGCAGATCGATTTATTATGAAATGGGTAATTCATTCTTCTTTCACAAGCTTTATACTGAATATAGTCATTTAAATAGTAAATATTTAAATTTTATGATAAACTTAGAGCTTTCTTCTGCAGCCATTTAATATTTTAATGTTTAGAAAGACCAGAGAGTAGTTTGGCTTTTTTGAATAATTTTAAAATATCTCACAGGCTGAATTCAAAGCTCAGAAGATTTGATGCAGACTTTGGGCCCCAAGCTAAACACCATAATTTGAGCTAATGTCATGGAGGGAGACCCTTTAGCCCATCGAAGTCAGTTTAATTGCTCTGCAACTACTTCATCTACAAGTCATCCAAAGGCATGCTGGCCCACAGTGCCTTGAACTTGTGTCCCCAGAACTTGTCTTTTGAAAACGATTGACTGAATCTTAATTTTAAAAATAACAATCATGTGTTTAAAGCATTTTGGGGGCACCCAGCTCTACACAAGTGGTCACATCGATACGTTTCTGGATTAGTGGGGCTGGAAGAGCACAGCAGTTCAGGCAGCATTCAAGGAGCTTCGAAATCGATGTTTCGGGCAAAAGCCCTTCATCAGGAATAAAGGCAGTGAGCCTGAAGTGTGGAGAGATAAGCTAGAGGAGGGTGGGGGTGGGGAGAAAGTAGCATAGAGTACAATGGGTGAGTGGAGGAGGGGATGAAGGTGATAGGTCAGGGAGGAGAGGGTGGAGTGGATAGGTGGAAAAGGAGATAGGCAGGTAGGACAAGTCCGGACAAGTCATGGGGACAGTGCTGATCTGGAAGTTTGGAACTAGGGTGAGGTGGGGGAAGGGGAAATGAGGAAACTGTTGAAGTCCACATTGATGCCCTGGGGTTGAAGTGTTCCGAGGCGGAAGATGAGGCGTTCTTCCTCCAAGCATCTGGTGGTGAGGGAGCGGCGGTGAAGGAGGCCCAGGACCTCCATGTCCTCAGCAGAGGGGGAGGGGGAGTTGAAATGTTGGGTCATGGGGTGGTGTGGTTGATTGGTGCGGGTGTCCCGGAGATGTTCCCTAAAGCGCTCTGCTAGGAGGCGCCCAGTCTCCCCAATGTAGAGGAGACCGCATCGGGACCAACGGATACAATAAATGATATTAGTGGATATGCAAGTAAAACTTTGATGGATGTGGAAGGCTCCTTTAGGGCCTTGGATAGAGGTGAGGGAGGAGGTGTGGGCGCAGGTTTTACAGTTCCTGCGGTGGCAGGGGTAAGTGCCAGGATGGGAGGGTGGGTTGTAGGGTGGCGTGGACCTGACCAGATAGTCACGGAGGGAACGGTCTTTGCTGAAGGCGGAAAGGGGTGGGGAGGGAAATATATTCCTGGTGGTGGGGTCTGTTTGGAGGTGGCGGAAATGTCAGCGGATGATTTGGTTTATGCGGAGGTTGGTAGGTTGGAAGGTGAGCACCAGGGGCGTTCTGTCCTTGTTACGGTTGGAGGGGTGGGGTCTGAGGGCGGAGGTGCGGGATGCGGACGAGATGCGTTGGAGGGCATCTTTAACCACGTGGGAAGGGAAATCTCCTCGTCGATTTCGAAGCTCCTTGGATGCTGCCTGAACTGCTGTGCTCTTCCCCGCACCACTAATCCAGAATCTGGTTTCCAGCATCTGCATCATTGTTTTTACCACATCGATAAGTTTGTTGACCCTACAGGTCTCCTTGGCTGGTGGTCAGTATCTTCTGTGCTCACTCTTATTTCTCCCTCAAACACTGCACTGCAGTGCAACACACAGCAGGCAATTCCATCGCTGCTCTCGCTGCAATCATTTAATTGTTTTGACTTTATGAGAGCAAAGGGTGACAGAACTCAAAGTACAATCTTAATCCTACAAAAATATCAAGGAAAGGGTGCAGAAGAGTTTTGGAAGGATTATACCAGGGATGCACAGATTTAGGAGAGAATAGTAGATTATTATGATACGGTACGACAACACAGCAAATTAACAATCCAAAGAATTTGAGCTCAATTCCCAGGAGAATTTGAGTTAATATCTTTACAGAGGACTGGGATAGATTGAATTGTTCTTGTCAAGAGCTGGCACAGACACAATGAGTGGAATGGCCTCTGTCTCTGTTGTAACCATTCTGTGATTCAATATCTTTTATCATGTATTTTGAACTTACAGAATGATTTTAGTTTAAGATCTGTCTCACTGGTAAAGTCAATAGTCTAAGACTTCAGGTTCAGCCTTCAAAGTAACACTATTTATATTATAATACGAAATACTGCGTACATGGTAATAATAAGTGTGTGTATATACATATATATCATAGTTATATCTGTCATATAGTTACAGTTAGATAAGGATTCCTTGTGTTTTCAAAAACTAACCTGTCTCTAAAATCTAATGTCTCCTAACACTGTCCACATTGCTATTTTTGCTCCATGATAATGCTGCAACTTTACTCCACGATTCTGATGTCTTTCCATGTCGCCATGTTAAGAGAGAGACCATGAACCTTTCCTCCTTTTCAGCCAAAAAGATGAGCAGGAGATGGAATAATTCTTTAAGTGACTCAGAATGAGGTCAGTTCTTGAGGTGAGGTAAAAACAGAGAAATAGGTGCAGACAAGCAGAACAGATACTAGCAGGAATCACTTTTTTTTGTCGTGATGTGGGCAATGCTGGAAAGTCAGGCATTACCCCCATGCCCCCAGTTGCCCTGAGACGGTGGTGAACTTTCTTCTCCAATCACTGCAGTCCTGTGCGGATGTGGTCCCACAATGGTCCAGATTTAAAGGATTTCCAGAAATAAACTCAATGAAATTGCAGGAATGGCCATTGCTGTCCGGGTTCAGCTGATGATCAAGAGAACTGGAAAATGATTGGCTTCCCATCAATTTTTTTTAATTGATTCACGTGATGTGAGTGTCTCTGGTTGTGCCAGCATTTATTGCTGTCCATAATTGCCCCTTGAGAAGGTGCTGATGAGCTGTATTCTTAAACTGCCGCAGTCCAAGAGCAGTAGGGACACTCTCAGGGAGACAGTTCCAGGATTTTGAACCAACAACATTGAAGGAAAGATGGCATAGTCTCAAGTCAGGATAGCATGTGGCTTACAGGGAGTGAGATGCTCCCGTGTATGTGCTGTCCATGGTCTTCCTGTTCATAGACATTGTATGTTTAGAAGGTGCTGTTGAAGGAGTCTTGTGGAGTTTCAGAATCTTGTAGATGATGCTTACTGCTGCTAATCAGTGGGAATGTTTTATCCAGGATGGTGTTGAACTTCAAGAGGGTTGTTTCAACTGCACTGATCTAGGTAAGTGTGAGGACCTAAAATCTGGATTTAGGCTGCAACCATTTAATGCATACTTTACTAATTACAAAATGGCTCCTTAATGCAAGTAACATAAAATAACATAACAAAATGGCTTCTAGGAGCAATGGCATCTAACTCTGCTGAAAACTGCATTCCTAAACTAACTGAGAGATTAGCAAACAATGCCCTTGTTCATAGTATGAATTAACTAAGTAAGATACGACATTATTAAAGTATTCTAAACTGACCTTGGAAACCAGGTATCCCAGAGATAAAGACGCACAAAACAAGTCAGTTCCCAGGAAGTATCATTGGCGTAATTTTATGTCTATTTGTCATATCATTTCATTTTATTGGATTAATTTTGCAATTAAGGCTGTTCTGTTAGTTAAGAGAGCTATAAACGTTGTCTGTGTTTTAAGATTGCACACAGCATTTCCAGAGTACACAGAGGTGCTTAACCCCTGCATTGCTGGATAACCCATGCCCGGCGTTATAATAAATTGTTAAAACTTGCTAAAAGAGACTGAGCTACTAGTGTTTATTTGACCGATCGCAGAACCGAGAGGCCCCTCTTGGGGGTCCAGTTATACAAGTGGAGTATATTCTATTACGTAATATCCATTTCAAACTCTACTATTTTGGAAAAAAAGACATATTCATAAAAATCCATTTATTGTACATATTCAATCAACATTTTCATAGCAAAAATTTTATTGAAGAGTACAACCACTAATCATAAGCAATTCATAGGCCCACTTGAAAGAGCTGTAGCCACGTGGACGACACAAAGTGTTGAAATGGTGGACATCTCACTGTGATAATGGATGGTTGTGAAATTAGTCATACAGCAATAATCTAATAAAGAAAACATTAGGATAATATTTATTAACAAAATCAAATTCGAAGCAACTTTGTTTCAATGCTCCAAAGATTTTTCCAATTGTTTAAAAGAGCAGACTTTTAAAAAGCCTTCACAGTTTGGCAACTCCTTTTGATAGGTTCCTTTTTATGGGTCCTCTTTTTTCGGTAATAAATGTTGGATTAGTCAGTAACACCCCACATCTATAAACTAATCAATAAAAAGCTACTTTTACAGTTTTGACATTGATTTTGATGTATCTGTTGAGATTCAACATTGACTATGATGGGTCAATGCACTTTTTATGCACATTCTTGCCTACTTTTAACAATTCCAATGTGCAGCTGACCCTTACTAAAAGACATTCCGCTCCCCCCCACCCCCCTCCGCCGAAGTTGTCCCAGGACCAGGTCGAAAGGGAAGCTTGACCTCCAAAAGGGTACCATGATTATTCAGATAAACTAAGCAAAATTTAGTTCTGCTCTTACCTCACTTTGACTTCCATACTCAGGATGAAAAACAACCACCGTAAAACTTTGTGTGCAACGTGCACTGTCCCTACTCCCAACCCTGCAAAAACCAGAAAGTGTTGGGTTAGAACTTAGAACATAGAACATAGAACGATACAGCACAGAACAGGCCCTTCGGCCCATGATGTTGTGCCGAACATTTGTCCTAGCTTAAGCACCCATCCATGTACCGATCCAATTGCCGCTTAAAGGTCGCCAAAGATTCTGACTCTACCACTCCCACAGGCAGCGCATTCCATGCACCCACCACTCTCTGGGTAAAGAACCTACCCCTGACATCCCCCCTATACCTTCCACCCTTCATCTTAAATTTATGTCCCCTTGTAACACTCTGTTGTACCCGGGGAAAAAAGTTTCTGACTGTCTACTCTATCTATTCCTCTGATCATCTTATAAACCTCTATCAAGTCACCCCTCATCCGTCGCCGTTCCAATGAGAAAAGGCCTAGCACTCTCAACCTATCCTCATACGACCTATTCTCCATTCCAGGCAACATCCTGGTAAATCTTCTCTGCACCCTCTCCAAAGCTTCCACATCTTTCCTAAAGTGAGGCGACCAGAACTGTATATAGTATTCCAAATGTGGCCTAACCAAGGTCATGTACAGCTGCAACATCACTTCACGACTCTTGAATTCAATCCCTCTGCTAATGAATGCTAATACACCATAGGCCTTCTTACAAACTCTATCCGTTTCAGTATGTTTGACTTTCTGGGCAGTCCTGTAACTTTTACCACAATTGCAAGATTCTCTGTCAAAACTCCCTCCTCTAACGAGCTCGCCTCCTGTTGAATTAGTTCATTTACATTTAAAAATAACATCGCAAGAACAGGCACGGGTTTCAGGAACCAGCCATCCTTTGGATATTGGTTCCCAACCCCAGTTTGAAAATTGGGACCCAATGATCTCCCCCCCAAAACTCTGTTCCCTTGTCACTGCCTCCATCTCTCTCCCTGATTGTTGTCTGAGCTGAAACCAGACTGCTCACTACCTGGGTGCCACATTTGACCCTCAGGCATTTTTAGACTCCATCATCAGGACTGCCTATTTCCAGTTCTATAACATTGCCCAGCTTTGATCCTGCCTCAACTTAATTGCTTCTCAAATCCTCACCCATGTAGTTTTATCGCCAGATTGACTTTTCTGCCTGTGTCTGAACTTACACAAATCCACTCAGCATCCTTGTTTTCAATAATTACATATTCCCAGTTAATGGTTCAATTTGTCTTCATTGGCATGCTCATTCTTATCTCAATCTCCCTGAGCTCTCAAACTCACTGACATATCTGCATATATCTCATGTTTGACCTCCCAAAATCCCCCCAGTTTGAATTGTTGCACACTTGCTGTTTGAATGTAGGTTTGCTCACTGAGCTGGAAAGTTTATTTTCAGATGTTTCGTCACCATATTAGGTAATATCCTCAGTGAGCCTCCTGATGAAGCACTGGTAGTGTAGCCCACTTTCTATTTATTGTTTCCTTATATATTTATAAAGCAACCTAAACATATAAATAGAAAGTGGGCTACACCACCAGTGCTTCATCCAGAGGCTCAATGAGGATATTACCTAATATGCTGACAAAACATCTGAAAATGAACTTTCCAGCTCAGCGGGCAAACCTACATCCAGAACCTCAACCTGAGCTACAAATTGTCTCAAAACTTACTGTTTGAATGTGTCGCTGCCAAGGCAATTGAATTCAAAATTCCCTCCAGATCTTCCCATGTTGAATCCTCCTACCTTTTTCATGATGCTACTTATAACCTACTATTTGAGTAACATTTTGGTCATCTGTCCAATTATGTCCTTACGTGAATTGATATCAAAAAGGTTTTTTTTGTTCAAAGTCTTCCATAAATGTCTCGGATATTCATTCATTTCACTTAAAGGTTCAATATAAATACAAGTTTTTCATGTTTCACCTCTATTCTAGCCTTCAGTTATGTCATCACCTCATCGTGTCAGCTGTTAAAATAATGTCAGTCAGAGAGGTATTAAGAATCATGCCCTTGACCTTTACCTGGATTTCCACCAGGCAAGCGTAGTTAATATTGGGTCTTCGGTTTTCACCTCTCTGTTCCCTCCATTTCAATTATTGTCAAGGGAAGTTGAACCAAAGACCACCATGGGTGGCACGGTGGCACAGTGGTTAGCACTGCTGCCTCACAGCGCCAGAGACCTGGGTTAAATTCCCGCCTCAGGCGACTGACTGTGTGGAGTTTGCATGTTCTCCCTGTGTCTGTGTGGGTTTCCTCCGGGTGCTCCGGTTTCCTCCCACAGTCCAAAGATGTGCAGGGTCAGGTGAATTGGTCATGCTAAATTGCCCGTAGTGTTAGGAAAGGGGTAAATGTAGGGGTATGGATGGGTTTCGCTTCGGCGGGTCGGTGTGGACTTGTTGGGCTGAAGGGCCTGTTTCCACACTGTAATGTAATCAAGACTATGAGAAATAGGGCCAGGAGTAGGCCATTCGGCCCCTTGAGTGAGTTCCGTCTTTCAATAGTATCATGGCCAATCCAATATTCCTTGTGTCCACTTTTCCATCCTTTCGCATTCCCCTTGATTTGCTACTGATCAAAAAAAAAACAGAGGCCACAGGGTTACTGCTGTCTACCAGGTTTCAGATCAAGGTAGATGAGAATCAGACACGGTGGGTGACCCGCTCAGATAGTGCATGGTCTTTTGAGTTGCAAACTGTCAAATACCATTCCTGATGAAGGGCTTTTGCCCGAAATGTCAATTCTCCTGCTCCTTGGATGCTGCCTGAACTGCTGTGCTTTTCCAGCACCACACTCTCGACAAGTACCATTCTTCTTTCGACCCTGACAAAATTGACGTTTCACAGTGAACCTTGGAGGAGTTCCCAGTTCCCTATGTTCATTGATAATGACTGGTGTGGCTCCCTGGGTACAGAGTTTTGACATTTGAATCCGCTGATTGGCGCTGTCCACGGTATAATTGTACCCTCAGTGGGAATTAATTGACAACACTCCTCTGGTGCAAGTAATTGGAATAGTAACAACATATAGAGGGTAGATAGAATGAACTGCCAGAGAAAGTGAGGATGCAGGTACAGTTACAACACTTTTAAAAAATTTGGACAGATACATGGATAGGAAGGGTCGAGAGGGATATGAGCCAAACACAGGCAAATGGGACTAGTTTAATTTGGAAAACTTGGTCAGCATGGACGAATTGGGCCAAAAAGTCTTTTCCATGCTGTAAAACACTATGACTCTAGGCAGATGATGAGATACTTGAACTTTATGAAATAAAAACAGAAATTGCTGGAAAAACTCAGCAGGTCTGTGGAGAGAAGGCAGAATTAACTCTTCGAGTTCCAGTGACCATTTGTCAGAACGTTTTGTCATGTGCTGCCTTGGGCCGGCTCAGTGCCAACAATGGAGGCTCAAATTCAGAAATATCTCCTGGCTGTGCCGTAATCCCTTGGAGAATGGAAAATTAAGAAAATATTTCAGCTGTACTGTGGCCAGGGAAGAAATATTTAAAATTATATTTTGTACCATTGGCTACAATTTATTCTGATAGTTGAGATAGGTTAATTATCCCCTTTTCAGTAAGTGAGTTGGAAGGTAGCGTGGGTGCAAGCTGTATCCAAGAGTGGAAGTCTCAGGTACCAGAACTCAATTCATTTGACAGGTAAAACCAGAGGATGTATTGCAGCAGTAATTAACGTTTCACACTACAGCAGCAGCTGAACAGGCAACGTAGCATCTTAAGAAAAGAGAACACAGCCAAAGCTTCTCATCCATCTGCTGCACTTCATCAACAACCTCAGAGTGCCCACTTTACACAGGCAGGGGACTTGTGAATAGCTCTTCTGAGAAAGACAATAATTCTTTTTTGGCACCTCAACGTGTGGAGGAGGTAAGGGACAAGGCCGAGTCTGTAGATGAGGAGAAATAAACTGAAACAAAGATACGCTTTGCCACTGTGCGAGCATAACCATTAAAACAGCTTCAAATTATCAAGCCAAGTGGGTTCCAACTGCCAGATGAGAGAAGTTCATAATTCCCTGAGATATAGAGACTTGCATTTATATAGCCTATTTCACATTGTAATGGACCAGATCAAACCCCCTCCAAATTTATGAAGAAAATAGCCTAACGTTTTCTTTTTTTAAAAGCAAGTGCCAGGCATTGTATTCTGGATGCAATTCAATTGGTCAAACAAACAGTCTTGAAGCAAACAAATTTTATTTGTACAGCAGAATTAAAACACAACAAAAGAAAGAAGAAATTTGAACCCTACTGGAAAACATAGCAGAATAATAGATTACTTAACTACTAAACAGTAACTTTTCCAGTAAAATAACATGCCATAAACACATCCTTGGCAAAGGCAAATTCAGTGAAGTAGATTGTCTCAGAGACAATTTTCCACTCCAGGAGGGAAAAAAAAATCAAGAGAGAACTGTAAGAGAGATAGTAGTAAGGTAGGATGTACTGCAGCTCCCAAAGCCAGTTTCAAAACACCAGCAACTGCTACTGAAAAACAAAAACTGAAAATCTTGGCTCTGTGGGAGCTTGACCCTACCCATTCAGGCTGCTTCTATTGTTCTAACTCTAAAAAAAAAACCCAAGGCCTCACATGCTGTTTACTTTATTAGATTTAAGTAGAGAGCTGGGCACCTCTATCTTAAAAAAACTCTCTTCAAAAAAGGGACACGATAAAATACACCACTTCAAGCCATAATATCGTCCCAATGTGCTGGGGATGCATCAACACATTTTCTAGCAAATCAAGTAATTTTTGAATGTTCGTCGCTATTGTAATGGAAGAAACCTGGCAGCCAATTTACAAACAGCAAGCTCCGAGCAATAGTAACTTGATAATAGCCTGATGACCTGTCTTTTTAGTGACGCTGATAGTGAAGTATATATTGTCCTGAGCGCGGAGGAGAACGTTGACATTCATCTTCAAAATAGTGCCAAAGGAACTTTCATATTCTCCTGGATGTGCATCCCAGGCCTTAGGTAACCCAAGAGATTGAAGCTCTGACAGTGTAGGGCTGTGTCTGTACTGCAGTGGGGGGGGGGGGGGGGCACTGCACTGGATAGTCAAGCTCGATTTTGTGGTCAATGGGCAAGAAAGCCACCAACTGAGCTGTGGCTGGCACCATGGTCAGTGTAAATTCAGGCAGCATTAAGAAGCTAACTTCCTGAAATAGGTGTCATTGCTCAGTAGAAAGCTCATGTTGCACAGATTGTGTCTGCCAGAATTCATTTCTGACGTTGTGCTTGGGAGGTGAATGAACGTGATGGAAGAAGATTTTAATCCGTGCAAAATGCAAAGCATAGGCTACCGAAAGTGGGCTTTTATTTTTTGGAGCCTCTGCCCAGCAGGTCATTTGTTGGGCTGTTCACTGAGGTTTCCAGACATTACTGCTCCAATTGCAACCTCTCCAATAAGGAATAAGCTCATCCTGGCCTACCTGGATAACATACAGCCAGCAATATTAATGCCTGCAGGCGATAAACTAAGGCTGCTATCAAACAAACTCCCAACCAGGCCCTCCCAGAAGTCTCATCATCAATATCTTTGGGAGCAGAAGGTTAACTAGGTCAACTGTATCATAACAGTGACTATAAAAGCAGGCATCATCTACATGGCACGGTGGCTCGGTGGCTCAGTGGTTAGCACTGTTGCTTCACAGCACCAGGGACCCAGGTTCAATTCTAGCCTCAGATGCTGGTCTGTATGGAGTTTGCATGTTGCCACTGTGTCACTGTGGGTTTCCTTTGGGTGCTCTGGTTTCCTCCCATAGTCCAGAGATGTTTGGATTGGCCATGGGAAATTGCCAATTCTGTCCAGGGGTGTGTGCAGCCCAGATGGATTAGCTGTGGGAAGGGCTAGAATTATGGGTTGGATCTGGCTGGGATTTCCTTCAGAGAGTTGATATGGATTCAATGACCAAATACCCTGCCTCCACACTGCAGGGATTCTATGATCAATCTTCAGAGCTCTTTGTGGGGCTTAGTGTCAGATATGAATTGATAACAACTGTGTAATGTACCTTCAGGGTCCTTCATATTTGTATTGATTTGATCAACGTCTGACATGCCAAAGTCTCTCTACCATCATCCACATTTAAGCCAGGAGTGTGGCTGAGTCCTTTGGGGTGGGTGGGGGATTGTGGAGCAGGGAACTATGGTTGAATCTTCTTCTCCAGCAGTGACACATTCGAGCTTCGAAGCTCCAGATTTACAGCGAGACTGCCCGAGTTTCCTTTGCACACCGCTTCCTGCCAAACTATCCATGAAGACCACAACAATCTCCAGGAGCCTCCAGGAGAAAGCAGCTCAATTGATTGGCACCACATCCACAAATATCCACTCCCTCCCCAACTGACATGCAGTGTGTGCTATCCACAAGATGCACTGGAGAGATTCACCAAAGATCCTTAGACAGCACCTTTCAGACCCGTGACCTCCACCCCTAGAAGGGTGAGGGCCAACAGACACAAAGGAACACTGCTGCCTTCGAATTCCCCTCCAAACCACTCACCATTGGAAATATATCGCTGCTCCTTCGGTTAGGTTGGGTCAAAATCCTGGGACTCCTTCCTTGGCAGCATTATGGATGACAACACATGAAATGTGATCGTTCAAGATGGCCTCTGATTGCAGCATGGGCAAAAACTGAATTGGAAGGAATTCAAGTGTGGTATTCTAGAAAGGTAAGCAGAGATTCGGGAGGCTTCAGTATGTTCCAAGACTTTGCAAAAGAAAGGGTGGCAGGAGATGCAAAATTTTGCCAGGATATCTGGGGGCTTATGTTGATTTATTTGTTGAAAGACTGTGCTAATGTTGGGAGAATTGAAGGACAGAATATAGTTGTTGAAGAGTGAGTACTATTGAAACCCAGGAAGCAGAAAGAAAGATTGGAAGGCAACCTTCACGTTGTTTCCAACCTACCCCCTGTTCCTCGCATCACACTTTGCACATTTCTCCCACTGGAATTACCATCCAACTTTCTGAACAGCAGCAGGAGGGAATGACTCTTCCATATTCTGGAAAAGATTCTGGAATATTCTACTTCAACGGGAGGTAATTTTGGTTTATATTGTGTTATTCTGTAGTGGAATTTGTGGTAGCATTTAAACATTACGAACACTGTGCAGGCTGGCAGTGTTAAACTCAAGTACAAACCTTATTTCCTTGCATATTCCCCAGAAGCCCAAAGTTTTCACAACTGCTGGGTTGCACATTACAAACAAAAGGCACAGCTTGTGTCAATGTTAAACTCAGGCAAGTGCATTATTCCCTCTGTCCTGTTTTATGATGCTCAAATTACAAGAGGCAAGACCAGTTTTTTGGCAAGAATACCATGTTCATGTCCATTATTATTTCTGTTTACATTCGTGCAAGCCCAGTGTTAACTTTCAGATGAAACCAGGCCAGAGAGAGGAAAGACTTGCAATTATAAAGTGTCAACTCAGGACATCCCAATATGCTTCACAGTCATTGAAGTACGATTGAAATATAGTCCTTCTTGCTGTGTAGACATTACTGCACGTGGGCATGGCAAGCTTCCAAAAGGTGCAATGAGACAGTAATCAGGCAACTTATTTTCCTTAGAAATTTTGATTGTCCTTCCAATAACGTAACTGGAATTTTTACATCCTGTGAGAGAGCAGACTGTATCGTCTTCTTGCATAGGTCTGAGAACAGTGCTGTACTTTTAACTACAGCGAGAGGACAACATGGCATGTGACACTCCAGTAAATGAAGACTCTATCTTACTGGCCAGTCAGCCATTAGGTAAGCAGTTAGTCAGTCAAATATGTGTGTAATATGCAAGGAATATAAGCAAATGCAACAGCCAGAATGCTAGGGAATCTTGTGGCACAGTGGTAGTGTCCCTATCTTTGAGCCAGGTCTCACCTTGCTCTGAAGTGTATCTCAACATGTTGATTGATTCAATCTATAACACAGGGTGCATACATAAGGCTTAGTTGAAATATTAGTGTACATTATTAAACTTCAAGATCTGTTTTGATGTAAGCTTTTCACTTTGTGGTGTATGTTACCTGGGGTAACATTTAAAAACCACAAAGCACATTATACAGCACTTCAATTAATACCCCATCTCTAAATGGACCATCCTCTAGTGAGAGCAGGGTGAGACGTAAGTATTAGTTAATGCGAGCTGAAGATTTTTTTTGTTTTTAATTATGTTTTCCTGGGCCTCAGAAACCCTAACAGTATGAGAAAGGGCAAAGTAAGAACATCAATGTTGTGTGTGAGTGAGGAAGAGCAAGACTTTTCCCTTCAGATCCAAGACGATTTCCAACTACACTCCACACAACTGAGGCACCCACCAGTGACCTCCCCTTCCCTGCAATCTCTCCATCTTTAACAATGATGCAACAGAATTTGATCTATTGCAGTCTCCCTCTCATTCCCCTACCTCTCCCCTCAGCTCCAGGCTCAGGATACATTGGACGTACATAGGCCAGGCTTGGGAAAATGTTTAAAGTGGGTCCTGCAGTTATTTTCTGGATGAACTACATACTTCTGTATTTCCTGTCCAGAGCATCTACCCCAAAACTTTCTCCCTATTTCCTTGTAAACAACTGAAGGGATCATTATCTCTTCGCGCTGAACTACCTGATGGGTAGCACTGTATGGAATGATCCCTTTTGTAACATGGAAGCTCCATTATTGAATAAATGCCAGACAGAGCCTGACAGGTTTCTAGATATTAATGATAACAAAGGATAACAGAACACCATGGGAAAACAGCATTGAGGAAGATGATCAAAGATGATCTTGAATGGCAAAGCAGGTTTGAGGGGCTGAATAGTCTACCCTGACTCCTCTGTTCCGATAGTATATTCTTAGGCAATGATATCTACAGCAAAGACCATTGAGAGGGAAGCCAACGAAGGAAGCTGCAACAATCAGAAATAAAAAAAATGTGTAATGGTGTCTGTAATGGTGGCCATGTTTGAAAGACACAAAATGGCTGACAAGGGTTAAACAAGAATGAGACAGTGTATTCCAACATTTAAGTGAAACATAATGGTACCTTTGAACAGGGCTACTTCAAGGGCAACAAGGGACCCTGTAAACAACCATCCGAAAGAGTTTGATAAGAGGATGCCTAAGGATAGACAAGTGATTGATACCAGCTCATTAATGAAAGGCTATTCTCCCGTTAAGTGAACAGCACTAGTTAGAGTAAGGGGTGTAAATAGTAGCCCATGAATTAGCCAACCTAACTCATGAAGCAGCTGTGAAAACAACCACTAAAGTTTTCTTAAAAATAATTGGTTGTTTCTTTGAAGTTATTCGCAATTTTAATAAATAGTTTCTCGTTAAAGATTCTCCAGATAATCATAGAGTTAGATTTCAACATAAGCATAGACACACATATAACCAAAGTATAATAGAAGCTTTAGGGGAAAACATTTAAACCTAGGTATGAAAGTTAATTAATCTCAGGAAATGCTTTCTCCTATATATAAAAAGATACCTGACACACCCTGAATGAAATAGATTGGTCGCTATTTATTATTGATGGAAATGTGTTGCTGGAAAAGCGCAGCAGGTCAGGCAGCATCTAGGGAACAGGACAATCGACGTTTCGGGCATTAGCCCTTCTTCAGGAATGAGGAAAGTTGGTCCAGCAGGCTAAGATAAAAGATAGGGAGGAGGGACTTGGGGGAGGGGCGTCGGAAATGTGATAGGTGGAAAGAGGTCAAGGTGAGGGTGATAGGTCAGACTGGGGTGGGGGCGGAGAGGTCGGGAAGAAGATTGCAGGTTAGGAAGGCGGTGCTGAATTTGATGGATTTGACTGAGACAGGCTGGGGGGAGGGGAAATGAGGAAACTGGTGAAATCCGAGTTCATCCCTTGTGGTTGGAGGGTTCCTAGCCGGAAGATGAGGCGTTCTTCCTGCAACCGTCGTTTCGCTGTGGTCTGACGATGGAGGAGTCCAAAGACCTGCATATCCTTGGTGGAGTGGGAGGGGGAATTGAAATGTTGAGCTACAGGGTGGTTGGGTTGGTTGGTCCCACACTCCGGATTCCTCAAAAAAAAAATCTATTGCATCCTTTGCACCCGATGTGGCCTCCTCTATATTGGGGAGACAGGCCGCCTACTTGCGGAGCGTTTCAGAGAACACCTCTGGGACACCCGGACCAACCAACCCAACCACCCTGTAGCTCAACATTGCAATTCCCCCTCCCACTCCACCAAGGATATGCAGGTCTTTGGACTCCTCCATCGTCAGACCACAGCGAAACGACGCTTGCAGGAAGAGCGCCTCATCTTCCGGCTAGGAACCCTCCAACCACAAGGGATGAACTCGGATTTCACCAGTTTCCTCATTTCCCCTCCCCCCAGCCTGTCTCAGTCAAATCCATCAAATTCAGCACCGCCTTCCTAACCTGCAATCTTCTTCCCGACCTCTCCGCCCCCACCCCAGTCTGACCTATCACCCTCACCTTGACCTCTTTCCACCTATCACATTTCCGACGCCCCTCCCCCAAGTCCCTCCTCCCTATCTTTTATCTTAGCCTGCTGGACCAACTTTCCTCATTCCTGAAGAAGGGCAAATGCCCGAAACGTCGATTCTCCTGTTCCTTGGATGCTGCCTGACCTGCTGCGCTTTTCCAGCAACACATTTCCATCTCTGATCTCCAGCATCTGCAGACCTCACTTTCTCCTCGCTATTTATTATTCACAATGCACTAACAGTGGAAGTAGCCATATAAAATTACACTTTATAACTATTCTATAACAGAAATTAATATTACAAATCTTATAGCAGTTAATTAGAATCAACCGTCTTTTGCATTTTTATATATATATATATATATATATATATAATTGGGACAGTGGAAAATATAAGAGGCATAACAGAATTTGATAGAGACAGCACATTGAACACAATGAATAACAGAATTCAAACAATTCTTAGAGATAAGCATATCGGAGACAAATCTGAAGTAGTGTAACCAGCAACTACAGAATGTGAATTAATGGTATGCATAGAAAGGTCCCAAGACCTGAACATTATAATGTCTGTTAAACACCGTGGGATCATGGAACCTGGGGCTGTCCATAGGAATGCTCATCATTGATTAGGTGTTTCACAAGATTGGGTGTGTGGAATAAGGGGAAAGGACATACTGATCATGCTGTATGTGATTATTATAACAATGTTTAAAAAGGCTATATTTTACTGTAAAAATCAGAGTGTGTCATTGATCTCTCTTCTGAACTTTGCCAAAGATTAAGGGAGTAATCGTGTTCTTACATACAGGCCAGAATCGGGGAAGATCCTTTGGCCCTCTCCCTGCACCAACCGATTTCTGCTTGAATAAAAGTCTGCCACTTGCCTGGGTCCTGCTTGCCTCCTGAGTCAGGGAGTACGTTCCTACAATGTCATTCCTAATTCTCAAAGCAGGATGGAAAATTTATGTACATTATCCAAATCTGTCCATTATTCCTTATTTATCCAGCTAGCTATATGCACCAACTGATGTGGAGTAGAGGGCAGAGTTCCAGAGAGCAGCAGTTAATTGGACAGAATGATATATTCATTGTTTATCAGATATCAGGTAAGAAGGTCTTATTTTCACTGACCTATCTTACCTTATAAATTTCTAATTTTCTAAAAGCTTTACATCCCAGAATACATTAATTCCATTGTACAAAGTCAGTATTGCTTCAGTTTTCTGATTTGATGTAAGATTTCTTTTGGCTTTGGTTAATAAAAATCCGATTAGCTGTCCTCTGCTATGGCTTGATAAGTGAATATTCGTCAGAAACTGTGAACAGCCCGTCAGCTATGGTCCTGCTAATGTACAGGATGGCTTTTAGTCTCATCAACAGAATACAACTCTCTTCCATATATTTTTGAAATGGTGACATTTCCAAAATGATGCCCTTGTCAATAAGTTGCCGAAGGGTAACAAGGTTTAGCAAGTTATTAGGAAGGTTAATGAAATGGTAGCCTTTATCACAAGAGGATTGGAGTCGAGGTGCAGTGTAGACTTTCTTCAAAGGTCGAGGAGTTTGGTTAGAGCACTTTGGGTACTGTGTGCAGTTGTGGTCGCCTTACCTCAGGAGAGAAATTATTGCCATGAAGGGAATGCAATGAAGGTTCACCAGTCTTGTTCGAAGGATGGCCTCTAAAGAGAGATTGAGCAAACTGGGCTTGTACACTCTAGACTTTTGAAGAATGAGAGATGATCTCATTGAAACTTACAAAATGCTTAAAGGGATGGACAGAGTAGATGTGGGTAAGGTGACTCCCCCCCGGCTGAGGAGTCTAAAACTAAGCAGCTCAATTTAAAAATTAAAGGGGGTTGCCATTTGGGACCAAGATGAGGATAATTTTTTTTGTTATTCAGAGGGTTATGGATCTTTGCAACTCTCTACCCTAGAGGGCTGAGGGTAGCTCCGTCTTTGAATATATTTAAAGTAGAGGTGCATAATGTTTTGATTATTAATGATATGAAACATTATGGGGAAAATGTTGTAAAAGTCATGGAAATGTTTGAACAGCTATGATCGCATTAAATGGAAGAGCCAGCTCAATAAGCTAAATGGTTAATCCTGTCCCAATACTCTTCAGGACACTACAGGATAAGCAGGTTTAACATGACACTGGATTTACGCAACAATATCTTCACGCTTGCCTCCCTCTCCCTGGTCTCAATGCATTTAATATTGATATGAACAGCTTTGTATGGTGTACGCACAGTTAAAGCTAATTCATGTACCAAATGGTCACTTTGTAACCACACATTGAGTTCTATTTTGAACACAGCATCACATTTTAGCCGTGGTTGGGGTGGGAGTGGGGGAGGGGGCGAGGGGTAATAAGATATTAGACCTAGGAAACTTGAGACCACCCAACTCTTACTGTTGGACGTGTGACTGCTGTGCTGTTGGTATCACTCCTGAAAGCTGTTGTAAGAAATGGTGGTTTAAGCATCTTAAAGGATTAGTGAGCATTGAATTATGAACACTAGCAGGGAGTAGTTTCTCTCCCTCTCCCTCCCTTGCTTCGAAAACCATTCATTTGCTGTTAAAGACAGAGATGAACAGAGCCAAGGAAACACTTGTTTCCCACAGAGTCATGCTGTGGCAATGCCTGCCACAGGCCTCCATGTTGAGGAGATGGAATCTCGGACCCTATGTCCTCGACAGGTGGTACTGAGCACAAAGCCGCGAGATGACCTTGAGGCAGGGTAAGGTTTTGCTCACCAGGTCATGCAGACAGTCTCTGTATGGAGAGGATCAATACTCCCGATCAATGACTGTTCAAGAGATTTCAGAGGAAGGCTCACCAACCTTGGGAGGTTTGTCTTTGTTTCTCTTTCCAGCTGCTGTTAGACCTGCTGAGCTATTTTTGTTCTCATTTGAAAGCTTCAACACCCGCAAGCTTTTGTCTTTGGTGTTCTGGGAAGGTTTTGTCTTCCTCAGTGATTGGATGAGTGTGATTGAACAAGTGGCTGACATGGGATAGTCACCATACCCAGGGAATAAGAGATTTAATCCAATGCTGGCAAGGCAAGTGTTGAGCATTCCTTGGATCATGAGTGACAGGGGTGAGAGAGTTTCACTTTGGTTGTAAATGACTATGTAGCTTCAAAAAGCTGGAAGTAGAAAGGACTTGTGCTACCAGCTACAGAGATCAGGACACACTCTCCATCATCTGCCTGTCTGACCCTCAGAAACTGGAAAGCCTTCTCACTTGATTGGATTTGATTCATTGTTGTCACATGTACCCAGATACAGTGAAAAGTTTTATATTATGTACAGTACGGGCAGATCATACCATACCAAAATCATAGTGATTGAACAGAGTGAAGAATACAAAGTGACCTCTGCAAAAGAAGGTGTACACAAAGCAAGATCAACATTAGATTTGAACTTTGAGAGATCCATTCAGAAGTCTAATAAGATGGTGGCTCTGCTGCCTCACGGCACCAGGGAACCTGGTTTCATTCCAGACTCGGGTGACTGTCAGTGCGGAGTTTGCACATTCTCCCTGTGTCTGTGTGAATTTCCTCCTACTGACCAAAAAGGTGTGCATGTTAAGTGGATTGGCCATGCTAAATTGCCCATAATGTTCAGGGATGTGCAGGTTAGGTGGATTGGCCATGCTAAATTGCCCATAGTGTTCAGGGATGTGAAGGTTAGGTGGATTGGCCATGCTAAATTGCCCATAATGTTCAGGGATGTGCAGGTTAGGTGGATTGGCCATGCTAAATTGCCCATAGTGTTCAGGGATGTGAAGGTTAGGTGGATTGGCCATGCTAAATTGCCCATAGTGTTCAGGGATGTGAAGGTTAGGTGGATTGGCCATGCAAATTGCCCATAGTGTTCAGGGATGTGCAGGTTAGGTGGATTGGCCATGCTAAATTGCCCATAGTGTTCAGGGATGTGCAGGTTAGGTGAATTGGCCATGCTAAATTGCCCATAGTGTTCAGGGATGTGCAGGTTAGGTACATTAGTCAGGGGGAAATGTAGAATAATGGGGAATGGGTTACTCTTCGGAGAGTCGGTTTGGTTTTGTTGGGCCAAATGGCCTGTTTCCATGTTGCATGGATCCTAAAAGAAAACAACTAGTGAGAAGCTGTTTTGAACCTGTTGTTACATGTGTTTAAGCTTTTGTATCTTCTGCCTGATGGAAGAGCTTGGATTGAGGTAGTTGGGGTCTTTGATGATGTTGGCTGCCTTTCTACAGCAGTGAGAAGTATAAATGGAGTTCATGGATGGAAGATTGGCTTCCGTAATGGACTGGGCTGTGGTCACAACTCTCTGTAGTTTCTTACAGTCTTGGACAGAACAGTTGCCGTACCAAGCCATGATGCATCTGGATAGAATGCTTTCTATGGTGCGTCTGTAAAGGTTGGTGAGAGTCCTTATGGGCATGTTGAATTTTCTTAGCCTCCTGAGGACAAAGAGTTGGCTCGTCTATATTTTTGTTTTGCCTGTTTAGGTTGTGTACCTTATTTAAATTGTTGCTTCTCAATACTGATGTTGACGTCCAGTTAGCTCAGTTGGCAGGATGGCTAGTTTGCATACCACCAACAATAAGGGATCGACACCTGTACTGATTGAGGTTATCATGGAGGACCTACCTGTTCAATCTTACCTGACCAATGATGACTCTGATTCAACCACCGCCAGGTGTATCTCTCTCAAATGAGAGAGCAATCTTCTGGGATTCTGGCAACTTTACCCTTTGTGATACCCAATATTATCTTACAGTGTCAGTACATGATGTGGAGGTGCCAGTGTTGGACTGGGGTGGACAAAATTAAAAATCACAAAACACCGGGTTATAGTCCAACAGGTTTATTTGGAAATACAATCTTTCGGAGAGCTGCTCCTTCCTACCTGACGAAGTAGCAGCACTCAGAAAGCTTGTAATTCCAAATAAACCTGCTGGGCTATAACCTAGTGTTGTGTGATTTTTAATGCTGTCTGTCCAGGCCCTGTTAGCACCTTGATGTGAGAATTCAAAGTTATATTATGTAACATTTATTGAGAAGATTGCAAGTTCAGTCTGTTTCTGCATAAGAACACAAGCAGTTCTTACAAATTTTACACCTAATTGTCACAGAACTTGATGAACAAACCCTGCCATTAAGCAGCTTTTAAGTATCCAAGGACAGCCCAGCACTGCTAGTGACTCTCACACTGGCATTGAATTAGACTGGATAGCTTTTGATTATGGCCACTATTCTTCTACCTACAAGAAAGAAATAGATAAAGAAAGAAAGTGCTTTGACCCAAACTGATGAGTTTTAGGTCTTAATTATAGGGCAGGGAGAGGTGGAGCAGGATTTTCAGATTCAAAAATGTTGACTCTGCTTTCTCTGCACAGATGTTGCCAGACCTTGCTGTGTTCCTCCAGCAAATTCTGTTTTTGTTTTAGATCTCCGTGGCTTTTGATTTTATTCTAGCATTGAAGGCATTGGAGCTTTTGACTGCAATAGAAGAATGGAGGGTCCTTATAGAATCACCGCAGTGTGGAAAGAAGCCATTCAGCCCATCGAGTCTGCAATAACCCGCTAAAGACCATCCATCCCCCAGATTCAGCCCAGTACCCTATTCTAACGACCCCACATTTACCATAAGTAGTTAGCAAGTGAAACCAATGTGTATCACTGGAATGGCAGCTTTTGTGGGGCTTTTGTGGCGCAGTACTAATGTCCCTAGCCCCTGAACTGATAAACCAGGATTCAAATCCTATACTCTCCAGAAATGTATAATAACATCCCTGAACCAGTTGATAGGAAACATAATTTGCATTTTTCAAAAATGATAAGTTTTGAATCCTCTTGTGGTGCAGTGATGGTGTCCCTGGCCAAGACCAAAAGACCTGGATTCAAGTCCTACCTACTTCAGAGGTGTGTAATAACATCTCTGAACAGATTAGAAAAAAAAAGTTAAGTAAAACAATTAATAAATATAAGCATTCAGTTCCATCACGGGCTTGGAGTGGAGGGTATTGCACACATCAGTCCCTTACAACTGCAACTTGCAGCAGTTCATGGACTCACCGCCCAGATGGTTATTTTACAGTGTTGTGGTGTCCATGGAGCATGCATATATTGTTTTTGGGCAACTGCACCTGCTTTTTAATTATTTGAAAAATCTTTTGTGTTTTTGGTTTCACTTTTGCACCGCGCTCCTGATCTTTGAGTACCCGGTGCAGAGGGATTTGGCAGATCAGATGGACCTCCTCATGGGTCTGCTCCTGGGCCTGGCTAGGTTGATTATAAACAGGACCAGGCAGAAGTGGGTACTGCAGTTGCTGGAGATTAGAGTCAAGATTAGAGTGGTGCTGGAAAAGGAGACAGTGAGGTCTGCAGATGCTGGAGGTCAGAGTTGAGTGTATTGCTGGAAAAGCACAGCCGATCAGGCAGCATTCAAGGAACAGGAAAATCAATGTTTCAGGCAAAAACCCTTCATTAGGAAAAGCACAGCATAGAGTCATAGAGATATACAGCATGGAAACAGACCCTTCGGTCCAACCCACCCATGCCGACCAGATATCCCAAACCAATCTAGTCCCACCTGCCAGCACCCGGCCCATATCCCTCCAAACCCTTCGTATTCATATACCCTTCCAAATGCCTCTTAAATGTTGCAATTGTACCAGCCTCCACCACATCCTCTGGCAGCTCATTCCATACACGTACCACCCTCTGCGTGAAAAAGTTGCCTCTTAAGTCTCTTTTATATCTTTCCCCTCTCACCCTAAACCTATGCCCTCTAGTTCTGGACTCCCCGACCCCAGAGAAAAGACTTTGCCTATTTACCCTATCCACACCCATCATAATTTTGTAAACCTCTATAAGGTCACCCCTCAGCCTCCGTTGCTCCAGGCAAAACAGCCCCAAGCTGTTCAGCCTCTCCCTGTAGCTCAAATCCTCCAACCCTGGCAACATCCTTGTAAATCTTTTCTGAACCCTTTCAAGTTTCACAACATCTTTCAGATAGGAAGGAGACCAGAATTGCATGCAATATTCCAACAGTGGCCTAACCAATGTCCTTACAGCCACAAAATACTCTCCTGACTCCTGTACTCAATACTCTGACCAATAAAGGGAAGCATACCATACGCCTTCTTCACTATCCTATCTACCTGCAACTCCACTTTCAAGGAGCTAAGAAACTGCACTCCAAGGTCTCTTTGTTCAGCAACACTCCCTAGGACCTTACCATTAAGTGTATAAATCCTGCTAAGATTTGCTTTCCCAAATTGCAGCACCTCGTATTTATCTGAATTAAACTCCACCTGCCACTTCTCAGCCCATTGGCCCATCTGTTCAAGATCCTGTTGTAATCTGAGGTAACCCTCTTCGCTGTCCACTACACCTCCAATTTTGGTGTCATCTGCAAACTTACTAATTGTACCTCTTATGCTCACATCCAAATCATTTATGTAAATGACAAAAGGTCGAGGACCCAGCACCGATCCTTGTGGCACTCCACTAGTCACAGGCCTCCAGTCTGAAAAACAACCCTCCACCACCACCCTCTGTCTTCTACCTATGAGCCAGTTCTGTATCCAAATGGCTAGTTCTCCTTTATTCCGTGAGATCTAATCTTGCTAATCAGTCTCCAATGGGGAACCTTCTCAAACGCCTTATTGAAGTCCAAATAGATCACATCTACTGCTCTGCCCTCATCAATCCTCTTTGTTAGTTCTTCAAAAAACTCAATCAAGTTTGTGAGAAATGATTTCCCACGCACAAAGCCATGTTGACTATCCCTAATCAGTCCTTGCCTTTCCAAATACATTTACATCCTGTCCCTCAGGAGTCCCTCCAACAACTTGCCCACCACCAAGGTCAGAATCAACGGTCTATAGATCCCTGGCTTGTCCTTACCACCCTTCTTAAACAGTGGAACCACGTTTGCCAAACTTCAGTCTTCCGACATCTCACCTGTGACTATCGATGATACAAATATCTCAGCAAGAGGCCCAGCAATCACTTCTTAGCTTCCCACAGAGTTCCATGGTACACCTGATCAGGTCCTGGGGATTTATTCACCTTTACCTGTTTCAAGACATCCAGCACTTCCTCCTTTGTAATCTGGACATTTTACAAGATGTCACCATCTATCTCCCTACAGTCGATATCTTCCATATCCTTTTCCACAGTAAATACTGATGCAAAATACTCATTTAGTATCTCCCCCATTTTCTGTAGCTCCACACAAAGACTGCCTTGCTGATCTTTGAGGGGCCCTATTCTCTCCCTAGTTACCCTTTTGTCCTTAATGTATTTGTTAAAACCATTTGGATTCTCTTTAATTCTATTTGCCAAAGGTCAGGCAGCATCTGAGGAGCAGGAAAATTAATGTTTTGGGCAAAAGCCCTTCATCAGGAAAAGCACAGCAGGTTAGGCAGCATCCAAGGAACAGGGTTCCTGATGAAGGGCTTTTGCCCAAAACATCGATTTTCCTGCTCCTTGGATGCTGCCTGACCTGCTATGCTTTTCCAGCACCACTCTAATCTTGACTATAAACAGGACCAAGCAGCATTCCAATCTAAAAGCTGACTGACACTTCAAACATTATTTAGTCTATGTGTGTAGGTAAAGGACAATTTTAAGATGAATAGGCCTCATGGGATCTTCAATTGGGTTTTCAATGGATTGAATTGCTTTATTTTATTTGTTGATGGGATTTGGATATCTCTGACTAGGTCAGCTTTTATTGCCCGTCCTCAGTTACCATGTTGGCACTGATGCGCTGCCTTCTCAAATGACTGCAGTCTTTGGGCTGTAGTGACACGTATAGTGCTGTAACGGAGGGAGTTCCAGGATTTTGTCCCAGCTGAGAATTGAATTGGGTGCTTCACATCCCCTACAGTGCTTTGGTATGGGAGTGGGAGAGCAATTAGCCTCCTGGAGTGTGAAACATTTTTCCTTGGGGACTTATGGAATGTTTCCTCAATGCTTTCTCTCAGCCAGCAGCTGCAGAGTTCATGATTGAATTCTATTAGCTTTATTGTCACGTGTACTCAAATGAATGCAGCAAATGTGTAAGCCATCTTAGGTACAAAGGTACCTAGGTAGAGATTCTTCACTACAAGTAGGGCGGCACGGTGGCACAGTGGCACAGTGGTTAGCACTGCTGTCTCACAGCGTCAGAGACCTGGGTTCAATTCCCCCCTTGGGCAACTGTCTGTGAGGAGTTTGCACATTCTTCCCATGTCTGTGTGGGTTTCCTCCGGGTGCTCCGGTTTCCTCCCATATTCACAAAAGATGTGCAGGTTAGCTGAATTGGCCACGCTAAATTGCCCGTAGTGTTAGGTGAAGGAGTAAATGTAGGGGAATAGGTCTGGGTGGGTTGCTGTTCGGAGGGTCGGTGTGGACTTGTTGGGCCGAAGGGCCTGTTTCCACACTGTGAGTAATCTAATTATGAGTAAGTTCTGAGGGAAAAGAAATTAGAGAAATAAAAAGTCCAGCATGGCAGATCATAGTAATAAATGAGAAGTAGAGATAAAAAAAATTCAGAATAACTTCCTTCCAACTGAGTCTACACCGTACCTTGACTCCAGTCCACACCAGACCTTGACTCCAGACCGTGCCAGCCTTCACCTCGAGGCTCTCGAGACTGGGAGACTGCTTTGGGATCATCTTGAGGCTGAAGGTCCACACTGAGATCAGGAGACTGCCACGCTGGGCCGAGAGGACACCATGCCCGATTGAGAGGGCCCCTTCCTGGGTCCAAACTGAGGCTGAGAGTTGGAGTCTGCGCTGAGGCCAGGAGTTAGGACGTTATGAAAAGAAGGGATAATAAAAGCACAAAAGGTAGAAGAATAAGGCAGAAAAAGAAAAGAAAGGAAGGAGTGGACGAGCTCTGGCTGAAGCATCCTACTCCACCACCATCTTGGAATTAAATTAGGTTAAATTGCATGTGATCTCTGAACAAATTATATTTGATGGGCCGAATGTTTTGAGACAATTTTACAATTGCAAACTTCTGAAAGCTTGGACAGGATTTGGACATGAGCCGCAAGAAAATAAGTGGCTACAACAATTAATTTTCAATAATAAAAGCAGATTTTCCAACTTGATGATAAAATCACTGCAATTTTCAGAGTGAATAGGGAAGAGGTTGACTTTAAGCAATAGAGTTACGTCAGTGACAATGAGCCGGCAACCTGGTTTCCAGCTCTGCCTGTTTCTGAAGTCAGAGGAGAAGTGAAATGAAAAATTGATATAAAACAGACTTTCAATCATTTCACAGTATTGTGCAGAGTCAAGGTCAAAGGCTGA
Source organism: Chiloscyllium plagiosum (assembly GCF_037043375.1). Classification (NCBI taxonomy): domain Eukaryota; kingdom Metazoa; phylum Chordata; class Chondrichthyes; order Orectolobiformes; family Hemiscylliidae; genus Chiloscyllium; species Chiloscyllium plagiosum. The sequence goes on along the minus strand of NW_028270175.1, from coordinate 36,098,824 downwards.
CAACAGATTAGGAAAGCATTGGGCCCAGCTCTGATTCGCTACATTCAAAGAGACTGCTTGCAAAATCAAATTTCATGAAAGTCATGGAATTCAATAAGCATTGACCACAGGATGAGAACAGGAGGAGACAATTAATATTCTTGAACATGCTCCACAGTTCAGTTAGTTCAAGATACGTTGGTACCTTGATTGCTATACCTACCTTAGTCCCATAACCCTGAATGCCCCAATATCCTTACCTATCTATCAACCCAAGTACTAAAATTTGCAATTCAACCTCAGCTTTTCAGAGAAAGAGTATACTGTGTGTGAAAACAAGCTTGCTGTCATGACCCCTGACAGACCAGGTCAAATTTTAATAACATACCCTTTGTCCAGAGTTCCTCTACCAGAGGAAACAGTTTTCCCCTCTGCAGATTCTACTGTGTCTTCTAATTGCTTTAAACACCTCAATTAGAATGAGGCACTGGCTGTCTTTGGTGATAGAATGTGCGATTAGGTGAAATAACAAATGCAAGTAATCTCAGTTTGTGAAATGAAGACTGAAGTGGACCTGCAATGGAGGGGAGTTGAATATTGGAGTATGCTTATTATAAGTTGGATCTCGACAGCTTGAAGATGCAGGTGTGGATAATGGGGCATGAGTTTAAAGGAAACAGATGGGTGTGGATTGGGAGGGGTAGGGATGGCTTTGTAGTTACTATCACTAGAGGCTCAGTTTTACTCATTCCAACTGACCTATATGATGGGTCCACATCTTTGTGTTTGGGGTAAACCCATGCATTATTTAATTCTGTCCTGTGTAAATCATGTAACTGTTCTTTATTGTTTCTCATGGTGTAGCAATTGGAATGAGGTCAGCCATGTGGATTTTGTTGATTATGAATTCCCTGATTGAGACTATTAACCTGGGCCAGTCAGGCCTGGCTGACAGATATAAACAGGGGTTTCAGAGCCTGCTCACTCTTGGGACTGGCTCTGAGCTAGTTGGCTCATGTACTGTGCTTGGGCAAATAAAGGATGACTTGGTAACTGGATGCTAGCCTCAGTGCAGTTATTACACGTGTTAATGAATATAATCTGGTTGTGGCAGAGTCCTGTGCGCTTGGTGGGTTCATGGTGGAGAAATTCATCAAATGAGGACTGTCACCCTGACTACATTGTGAGTTTGAAGACAAAATGAGAAATTGTTCATAACTTGTTAAGCTCAGCAACAGCTGGAGAATTGATTTTATAATCTGTGTTGGAGCTGTGAGAGAGAAAGAGGGCTCATTATTAAGATCATAAAGATGCCTTCTCTGCTCCAGCTTGGGAGATTGATTGGGGTGTAAGAGATAACTGGAACTGTGTGTCTTTGGTCAAGTGAAATTGAGGCCCTAGAGGAAGGCTACTTCAGCAGAAGTTTGAAATGGAACATTGATTTTGGTAAAAAAAAATTAAAATGGCCAAAAACAGGTATTACCTTATATGGCACACAGCCCACTGTAAGAAAGACATGTAATGAACGCATTCATTCAGGTGGATAGCTGCTCCAATGATGCACATATAAACCTGTCAATAGATTGACCACAAGAGACAGACCCTAGCCTGTGGGTCTATCATGTAAACAGTGTTATTGGGAGTGTGTACTGTGTTTTGGAAGCAAGATTAATAGTGGTGAGCCTTTTAATTTATTCACTCATGGGAAGTAGGCATTTCTAACAAGGCCAGGAATTGTATCCATCTTTTGCTGCCCTTAAGAAGGTGGTGGTGAGTTGCCTTCTTGACCTGCTACAGTTCACGTGCAGTAGTTAGATCCACAATGCCTTTAAGGAAGGAGTTCCAGGGTTTTGGCTCCACAACACTGAAGGAATGACAAAGTATTTCCAAGTAAGGATGGTGAGTGGCTTGGAGGTGAACTTGCAATTGGTGTTGTTCCCATGTATCTGCTACCCTCATCTTTCTAGACGGTAGCGGTCATGTGTTTAGATGGTACTGTTTAAGGATCTTGGGTGAATTTCTGCTGTGCATCTTGTACTGAGCATTGATGGTGAAGGGAGTGGATGTTTGTGCATGTGGTGCCAATTAAGTTTTGTCCTTGTGACTTCGTCCTGGATGTTATCAAGCTTCTTGGGGCTGCACTCGTCCAGGCAAGTTTGAAATATTCCATTGCATTCCTGACTTGTGCCTTGGAGATGGTGGACAGGAGGTGAATTACTTGCTACAAGACATAAAGCCTCTGACCTGGTCTTGCAGCTATTGCATTTCTACAGCTAATCCAGTTCCATTTCTGGTCAATGGTAACCCCTAGGGATGTTGATTGTAAGGGAAATTTGGGATCGTAATGCCCTTGAATGTCAAGGGATGATTGGAGACATCCATTGCCTGTTTGGAATGAAGGTTCCCAGCCATACCTTCGTCCAAGCTTGGATATTGTCCTGGTCTTGTTGCATTTGAACTGCTTCAGTATCTGAGAAGTCGTGAATGGTGCTGACCATTATACAATTCATGTCAACTGTTGTGTCAAAAGTTAGATTTCTGATGTTTGCTGGCCACTTTCCTATGACTCACTGCACCCCATGGTCAGAAAAGCTCAATGTGTCATAGACTCATAGTGTTGTACAGCATGGAAACTGACCCTTCAGTCCAACTCATCCATGCCAGCCAGAAATCCTAAATTAATCCAGTCCCATTTATCAGCATTCGCTCCAAATCTCTCCAAACCCTTCCTATTCATATACCCATCCAGATGCCTTTTAAACGTTGTAATTGTACCAGCCTCCACCACATCCTCTGGCAGCTCATTCCACGCACACATTGCCCTCTGTGTGAACAAGTTGCCCCTTAGGTCCCTTTTATATCTCTCCCCTCTCACCTTAAACCTTGCCCTCTAATTTTGGACTCCCCCACTCTGAGGAAAAGATCTTGGCCATGCCCTTTATGATTTTATAAACCTCTATAAGGTCACCACAATGGTCCTTGGGAAATAGCCCCAGCGGACTCAACCTCTCCAACAGCTTAAACCCTCCAACCCCAGCAATCTTTATGCACCCATACAAGTTTAACAACATCTTTCCTATAGCAGGGAGACCAGAACTGAACATAGTTCCCTCCTCCAAGTGCAGATGTTAGACAGTTTGGAGCTAGATCAACCTTGTTGTCAAAGAAACACTGTCTCGCTTCTCTCATTTTCTTTCTCACTTTGATGATGCCCTGCCCTGGGGGTCTCAGCCCATTACTCAGGATTGTCATTAAAAATGTATAGGGCATCCTGCCTTTGGTCAAGTATTAGGTATCCTGTGAATGGGTCTTGACAGCTAAAATGTGAAAAGGTCACAATGCCAAATCCAGAATGAACAGAGGAAGATCAAGAAACAGGTCCTTTCAAATTGTTAAAAAAGGTTTGCCCCAGGAATGCTATTGGTTACTGGGGATGTCACAGCAATAAATGATGCAGCAATTGTGGAGAATTGATGCTGAATAACAGAATCTAACATTTGGGGGCTGACAACTCATTTTGTGGAGCCACATGAAGAAAACAGTACTGTGTCAACAACTTAGTCTGCACCTTATTTAATTTATAAAATTATTTGTTGACATCGCTAGTTAGTCCAGTATTTATTTTCCAGCCTTTGAGAATATAGTGGTGAGCTGCCCACACCCACAATGCAGGAAGGAAGGGAGTTCTGTGAATTTGACCTTGAAGGAAGACAGAAGTGACACTGAAGGAACATTTCCAACACACAATAATGTGTGGGACTTGTAGCTGTGGTGGCTTTTCCCAGGTGCCTGCTGCCCTAGGCCTTCTAGATGGAAGAGGTTACAAGTGTGGAGGAGGCGTGGTGAGTTGCTGCATTAAATTTTGTACATAGTACACATTGCTGCCACTGGGGCTGGAGGGAGTGAACATTGAAGGTGGTGAATAAGGTTTGGATCAAGTGGGCAGCTTTGTTCAAGATTAGGGGAAACTTCTTGAGTGTTGTCAGAACATCAGCCATTCAGGTAAGTGAAGAATATTCCATCACACTCCTGACTTTTGTCTGGTAGATGGTAGGCAGCTTTTGGAAGCCAGGGGTTGACTAAAATTTACAATTCTGACCTGCCCTTGTGGTTAAAGTACATATGGCTGGTGAAAATCACTTCTGGTTAATGATAACTCCCAGGATATTGATAGTGGGGGATTCAACAGTTGTAATATTATTGAAGGTCAAGGGCGATGGTTAAATTCTACTTTGTTGGAAATGGTCATTGCCTGATAAATGTATGGCACAAATATTTCTTGCCACTTATTAGCTCAAGCCTGGCTCTTCCAGCTCTTTCCACATATAAGCATCTCTGAGGGATTGTGATTTATACTGAATATTGTGCAATATTCAGCAAACATCAGTTGTGACCTTACGATGGAGGAACAGTCATTGATGGAGCAATTAAAGATGCTTGGTACTAGGACACGGTTATGATGAACTCAGGGGTTCCTGGGGTGCTGTAGTAGAGTCTCTTATTCTGAGCCAGGGAGCTTGGGGTCAAGTCCCACCTGCTCCAGAGGTGCGTTGTAGCAACTCTGAACAGGTTGATTGGAAAATGTCTACCCTGATGAAACCCCTGCACTGGTGTGTTAGGACTGAGATGATTAGTGTCCAACAACTACAAGCACCTTCACTTCTACTGACTCCAATCAAAATGCTTACCAGACTGAGCATCCAAAAGGACACCCTTATAATATTAGAGTGTGTGGTGCTGGAAAAGCACAGCAGGTCATGCAGCATCCGAGGAATAATGGAATCGACATTTCGGGCAGGAGCCCTTCATCAGGAGTGAGGTCACCCTTATAATATCAGCCATACTGAGCTACAAGATGAATTTCTCATGTCAAAAGCACATTCTTTGAAAGTGCATTGAAAGCCAACCCTCATCACCCATAGTTGGAGAAGATAAATGTCCTCATTTGCACTGTTATTTGGGAGACCTTGCTTGTGGTGAGCTTCCATTAGAAATCTTGCTGAATGCCATGTATGATTTTCCAGCCAATAGTTATAAATCATGCCCCCCCCCCCCCACTCAGCGCTACAATCGTGCTGTGAATTACTGAGTAGGATCTTTGAGTTTTAACATGAGCCATTATCAAGGTATGCAAAAATATTATGTACATTCTCTATGCAGGGTGCTGAATAAACTGAGTTCTATGATACTTTTGAGGTTTTTTTTGTTAATTCATGGGACATGGGTTAGGCCTGTATTGACTAACCATTTCTGTTGGGCAAAGGATATAAAAAAAAAACCATATGCCAACAGATTTAAGAACAGCTCTTCCCTGCTGTTATCAGATTTATGAATGGACCTCTCATAGACTAGAGTTGATTTTCTCTTCACCTTCTCTGTAGCTGTAACACTAAATACTGCACTCTTTTATACTACCTGATGTACTTATGTAAGGTATGATTTGTCTGGTTAGCACACAACACAATACTTTTCACTGTATCTTGGTATATGTGACAATAATAAATTAAATCAAACCAAAATGCTTGGTTGCCCTTTAGCTGCCTTCTTGAACTGCTGCAGTCCATTTGCTTTAGGTAGACCCACAATGCCATCAGGGAGGAAACTTCAGGATTTTGATCCAGCGACATTGATGATATATTTCCAAGTTAAGATGGTGAGGCATTTGGAGGGGATCTTGCAAGTGGTGGTGATCCCATGTACCTGTTACCCTTTGTCCTTCAAAATGGATGCAATGAAAATGAATATATATTTTTATTGTAATTGAGAAACTGACAAGTCCCCAGTGGTTTTGTCAATCAACACACTATCTGACAATGTTACACAAAATGTAATTTGTTTTTGTGTGCTCACTCATGTGACATGGACGTTACTGGCTGTCCTGCATTTATTGCCTGTCCCTAGTTGCTCTTCAGAAGGTGATGGTGAGCTGTCTTTTTGAACCACTGCAGTTCACCTGCTGTGGGTATACCAACAATGGCTTGAGTAAGGAGAATTCCAGGATTCAATCTCTAATCTGTGTTAGCGTTGGCCAATCTCAAACAGGCAACATATAGAAGATACTTCCGAGACCATGGAGAGAGAAATTCCACCAAAGCTTTCCCTTCTATCCTGGATGTGAGCCAGGTGCTTTACCTGTTGAAGGTCTGAACGAGGGAATGATATCCAGCAGCATCTAATAACCCTACCAGACTGTGTATCTGGGCAAGGCGCCAGTAACATTGAAATTGTTCGTCGGAAGATTCAGGATGTGGAAATTTTAAGCAATAACTGGGACACTTAGTTGTACTTGAGAGGTTTCATTCAATTGCCTGTCAGTGCTGACTTTCATTTGCAGTAAGCACAACATCAGAAATACTTGCGAATGTCAATTTTAACGCTCTGTTCTGATCTACCAATGCATCATTTGTGGTTCAGTGGCACCGAACACCTGCATCTGGAAATGCAATGCACAGTCCCAACTGGATGTCAAGCATTTTAATCATCCTGAGCCACTATGGGTCATAAAGATATTTAAATATAGACCCCTGCTCCCAGCTTCCTCAAGCCATGTATTATCTTTGGCTCCAATGAATCAAACTTCTCAACCCTTGAAGCCTGTAATCAATTTAATTCAGTGATTATGTGGGTTTTGTGTTCATTCAGATCTGTTCAAACTTCTGGCAAGTGGCCTGCACAAAGCCACTGGAGTCCAGTTCTATCTGTCTTCCAGTACACAAGGCCAATGGGCAAAACTCCCTATTCTCCACTACACACCCGCTAATTGTCTTGGTTCACACATGAAAGATGGCCATTTGTTTAGAAAACTCATGACTCATTACAGCGTTTTGCTGTTCTAACTTAATCAATCCCAGGCACTCGGAATTGTGGCCTCCCTTACTTCACTCTTCTTCCTTTTGATTCATTTGTTCTGCTTACAGTCTGTGGGCTTTCAAATACCGTTGAAACTTTATTGCTGGAACAGCACAGCAGGTCAGGCAGCATCCAGGGAACAGGAGATTCGACGTTTCGGGCACAGGCCCTTCTTCAGGAATGAGCAGAGAGTGTTCAGCAGGAGAAGATAAAAGGTAGGGAGGAGGGACTTGGAGGAGGGGCGTTGGAAATGTGATAGGTGGAAAGAGGTCAAGGTGAGGGTGATAGGTCGGAGTAGGATGGAGGCGGAGAGGTCAAGAAGAAGACTGCAGGTCAGGAAGGCGGTGCCGGGCTGGAGGGATTCGGCTGAGACAAGGTGGGGGGAGGGGGGATGAAGAAACTGGTGAAGTCCAAGTTCATCCCCTGTGGTTGGAGGGTTCCCAGTCGGGAGATAAGACGCTCCTCCTCCGACCGTCGCGTTGTTGTGGTTTGGTGGTGGATGAGTCCAATGACCTGCATATCCTCGGTGGAGTGGGAGGTGGAGTTGAAATGCTGTGCTACAGGGTGGTTGGGTTGGTTCGTCCGGATGGCCCAGAGGTGCTCTCTGAATCGCTCCGCAAGTAGGCGGCCTGTCTCCCCAATATAGAGGAGGCCACACCGGCTGCAGCGGATGCAGTAGATGATGTGGGTGGAGGTGCAGGTGAATCTGTGGCGGATATGGAAGTTTCCTTTGGGGCCTTGGAGAGAAGTGAGGGGGGAGGTGTGGGCGCAAGTGTTGCACCTCCTGTGGTTGCAAGGGAAGGTGCCGGGAGTGGAGGTTGGGTCGGTGGGGGGTGTGGATCTGACAAGGGAGTCGCGGAGGGAGTGGTCTCTACGGAAAGCTGATAGGGGAGGGGAGGGAAATATAATACCGGTGTCAATCTCTGCTTTCTGACTTGCTTTGCCTTATTTCCCACAATTTTGTAATGGATTTAGTGACACCTAAGGACTCGTCAGGCATTTAGGAAGGGTTTAGAGGGATATGGGCCAAACGCAAATGAATAGGACTAGTTTAGTTCAGGAAGCCTGGGGCATGAAACTGGGTGGCACGGTGGCTCAGTGGTTAGCATTGCTGCGTCACAGCACCAAAGTCCCAGGTTCGATTCCAGGGGTGACTGTCTGTGTGGAGTTTGCACATTCTCCCCGTGTCTGCGTGGGTTTCCTCCAGGTGATCTGGTTTCCTCCGGGTGATCTGGTTTCCTCCCACAGTCCAAAGATGTGCAGGCCAGGTGAATTGGCCATGCTAAATTGCCCATAGTGCTAGGTACATTAGTCAGAGGGAAATGGGTCTGGGTGGGTTACTCTTCGAAGGGTTGGTGTGGACTGGTTGGGCCAAAGGGCCAGTTTCCACATGTAGGGAATCTGATATAGTGAACAAGTTGGACCGAAGGGTCTGTGTCCGTGGTTTTTGATTCTGTGACCCTGTGTGCATTAGTGGAATAGTAAGGGTTCACTGCTGTGACCCCAGTCAAGACATGTCTGAGGGATTTGTATTCAATCCATCTCCAAAGGTCCCATCTTCATTGATTCCAGGTTTCAACAAAATCAGTTCATTCCATGTGATAGCAAGAAATGCCTGTAGGCATCAGATACTCTAAGGGCTATAAGGTCTGATAATATTTCAGCAATAGTACTGAAGACTTGTGATCCACAAGCAGCTCTGAACTGAGCCAAGCTGTTTTAGTACAGTTACAACACTGACAGCAACCCATCAATGATGATTGGAAGGGCCATTACCAATCTGTCAGTCTACGCTCGATCATCAACAGAATGATGGAAGAGCTAAACTCCAGAGCTGAGATGAGACTGACTGCTCTTGACACAGCAATTGACTAAATATGGCATCAAGGAGCCCAAGCAAAACATGAGTCAATGGCAATGGGGGGTGAGCACTTGGTTGGTTGCTTTCAAACCCAACATAAAGCAAGATGGCTGCCCTTGTTTGAAGTTAATTATCTCAGTACCAGGATTTCACTATTCCTCAGAGTAATGTCCTAGGTCTCGCCATCTTCAGCTGCTTCATCAATGACCTTTCTTGCAACAAACGGTTGTGGGAATGCTTGGTGATGATTGTGCAAGTTCAGCAGCATTTGTAACATCTTCAATATTTATGCAATGCAGCAAGAGCTGGAGAAGAGCCAGCCTTAGGCTGATAAGTGCCACATGAGATTCATGCCACACAGGTGTCAGGTAATGACTATTTCCAACAGGAGAGAATCTAGCCATCTTCCCATAACATTCATTGGCAGTGAAACCTCTGCTATCAGTACACTGTGTGTGACAATCCACAAACCAAACAGGACCAATGGTATATACATACTGTACTTACAAGAGCAGGTCAGAGGCTAGGAATCCTGGAGCGAGCAACTCACCTTCAGATTTCCTCATACCTGTCCATTGGACAGCACAGCACCAGGAATCCAGATTCAATTCAACCCTCGGTCGAGCATCTGAATGGAGTTTGCACATTTCTCCCCGTGTCAGTGTGGGTTTCCTCCAGAAGCTCTGGCTTCCTCCCACAGTTCAAAGATGTGCATGTTACGTGGATTGGTCATGCTAAATTGTCCATAATGTCCAGGAATGTGCAGGCTACATGGATTAGTGATAAGAAATGCAGAGTTACAGAGATAGGGTGGGGTCAAGTGGGGTAAGATGCTCTTTGGAGGGTCAGTGCAGACTTGATAGGCCTATCAGCCTGCTTCCACACTGGATGGATTCTATGATTCTAAGTCAGGAGTGTGATGGAATACTCCCCACTTGCCTGGATGGGTGCAGCCCCAACAACACTCAAGAAGCTTGACACCATCCAGGACAAAGCTGCACCCATGATTGACAACACTTTCACTCCTTCCCCATTGACACCCAGTATCAGCAATGTGTCCCATCTATCAGACTCACTGCATGAACACACCAAGGTTCCTTCAGCACTAGCTTCCAAATTCATGATGTCTAAGACCCAGAAGGATAAGGGCAGCCGAACGATGAGATCACCACCTCCTGCAAGCTCTGATCCAAGTCACGTCATTTGAACTGAGTGCTATATTGCCAGATGTAGCTGGGCCTAAATCTTGGGACTCACTTCATAAACATACTGTGTATGTGTACCCTGAGGATTGCAGTGACTCACCACCACATCCTCAAGGACAATGAGGGATGGGCAATAAATGGTGGACTCATCAACAATGATTGAATGAACAAAATAAAGTCAAAGGACTAACTGGTTCAATTATAGGAAATAAGAACAGTGTTAGTCGTTTCGGCCACTTGAGCCTCATCCACCACTCACCTCAATCATGGCCAGGTTTCTACGTCAACACCATTTTTCCTGCCAAATTCCCTCGATACCTCATTGCGGTTTGCAACATCTTGGTGTGTGTGAATTAACTGTGCTCATTTGCTAATGAAGCAACACCTACTTGACCTTCAACCCTGGGTTTCTATAAAAAGATGAAAGCATCTTCCTTCTTCAGGCACAATGCTGAACTCAACCATAAGGAGCCTGTGCAGCTGCTGTTTTTTAGACAAAAATGTAAATGAGCTGCAGTGTTATGGATCAATAATGAATAATCCAACAGCCGCACTTGGAAGACAACGCTATTTCAGTTATTATGCGGTAACTGGGCATTATTTTAATTTCCATACATAATTGTCAGCTGCACAAAGTGATTAATATTTTTCCGCACAAGTTGCGGATGACCCTGGCATGGGAATCTGTATTTATGGGATGCAGATTAACTAAATTTCTCTCCACTGTGAAATGGTTATGTACTGCCTTCTATGAGGAAGAGAAAGTATCAAATCCTCCGACCATTATGAAGGAGCTTATTATACAGTGCCTTTCATCTTCTCTGTGTGTCTATTGACAGGAGGAAGCCAGGCATAGAACGCTGTCCTTTATTCGATCAAGCCTAAGCCATGCTATAGCTCATGTACTCACCTTAGCCACACGCCCCATGTAGCCTTTACCTTATATGAGCATCCTCAGTTAATTGGATTCTAAGCATCCTGAAAGATTTTGCGGTTGTATGTGGCAGTTTCAGGGCAATCCCCAGTTTTAAAAGCAAAGATTGAAAGGAAATGGCCTTTTGTGAAAAACTGGTCAACCTGGCATCTGTGCAGGCAGGATTTCCCAGCAGGCCTTCCAGAATAAGGACACACCTTCTCCTGGGGACGGAGATCCTCAGAGGTATGAGACAACTCGACCAACAAAGCGACAACCGCCAGACATCGTATCAAGGGACAGGCGTAGAAATGGTAATGAACCTTGAAACTGTGAACAATCGAACCAATCCACTTAGTGGAATAACAATTTACTCTAATCAGAAAACAGTTTGGGAGGCTCCATGAAGTCATCAAAACTTCAGTGAAGCAAATTTGGGACGGTATCAACCATTTTATTTCCATGAATGATGAGATTAAGCCGGCCCCAGCAATCTCCGGAGATGGTTGTGTAATTCTTAAAGTATGAGTGCCCTATAAATTATGTAAGGTTAAAGATTTAAGTTGTGTCTGCTCCAGTTTTCTTATATTATATGTCATAGTATAGAGTGTAAGTTTCATTGAAGTATGTGCGGATTGGGCAAGTTGAATTGTTTTCCTGTAATAAAGTTCACTGGTAATTTTGATCTCTTATTTGAGTCTGTCTGCGCTCCGTCTGGGTACATCAATTCTGACTGAGCTCACCGCAGATCCCAGATTGTAATTCCAGTGTCAAGGACTGAAGGGTGATCCGGACGATTTGATCCGCCCACTCAAGGGGGATGGCTGGCCAGGAGAAGCAGTTTGATCTCTGTTTTTCTCTCTCTTGGGGGTACCGCCCGAATGGGTAGGTACCAGGTGGCTGTTGTCCCACCAACAAGACAGGGATTGGCCCAGGCATTGGTGGCGGTCGTGATACTTTGTGGAGATACATTCCGACTGGCTGGTCAAGCTGTAAACAGTGAGTTCGGTTCAACGCTCTCTCTCCAGCGGAGTTGCCCTCATGCAGCATTCTAGGTCTTTGACGTTTCCAAAGCCTGATGGAGAGAGACCATCACAGTAATCGGTGAACCCCTGACACCAGCCTCAATGTGGCATAAAGGAAAGAGGCCCCTCCACAGAGTGATGCTTCATCTCTGCTGTTATCTTGATGGCCAACCGCACACAATGGTAGGATGTCAAGGGGAATGAAGATGATTCCCAATGGACAGACCATTCTGTTCCATTATCTGGGGAGAGGGGGAATGTGGGAGAATATTGTCTCTGTTGTCATGCCCTCCAAAGAATATACAGGCGAGACACAATCTGTGATGGTGAGAGAGATCTGTATGAGAATTGTCGACCAAAATGGCTGCTGTGCTTGCTACTGTAGGATCCAGTTGGATCTAGCTGCTGCATCCATCATCACTGCCTCAAGTGTTCACTGGACACAGAATGTTAACTCTGATTTCTCTCCACAGATGTTATTATACCTACTGAGCTTTTGCAGCAATTTCTATTTGTGTTATTATTGACTCACACAGCTTTGACTGTTGCTATGAAGATGACAAACACCTAATGCTGTCCTCACCCAATCCTCTCACATACACATGTATATGAACACATTATCCAACAGAGTCACTGACCATTGTCTTGTCAGGAACTGGGTGGGCCAATTGGCCTGCTTTCTGCTGCCACACCAATGTTATAAGTGAGAACTTGTGTGGCCTCTACTGGCCGCCCCATTCAAGACCCTATTTCAGCCTCCAGACTGGAAGCTGATGGCCGAGTCTGTGCACCTTAATCCATTAGGGTAGACGGTTTTTACACAGAATTAGAACAAATCTAAACTAGAAATAGGAACAGGAATAGATAATTAAGCCCCTCTCACCTGCTTCACCATTTATTAAACTCATGGCTCATCCTTGACTTCAAGCCCACTTTCCAACTCAATTCCCATATGGAACGTTGGGTCTAACCTTTACTGTTCCTCATCAATGGGTTTGTAAGTAGGTGGAGAGGGAAATCTGTCACTGCCTTCCTTACCACCCTGAGCATCTCCACCTTTACATTGTACGGTATAGTAGAGACGTGCAGCCAACACACTTGCGAGCGATTGAGGCCTCATCCTACACCTGCTGCAATTTTACCCAGATCAGGGGCAGGCAGATAATGTGGCACTTTTAGTTGTGCAGGCTGGAAGTGGGCAAGGTGGGGAACCCTCTTCTGGGGATGAGTGTACGCTCTACCAGCAGATGCACACACCTCAGTGTGAGCACTAAGACCGGAGCTGGGGAATCACAGGGTGAGGCACACACACCAGAATGGAAACGCTTGGAGCTGGAAAAGCACAGCAGGTCAGGCAGCAGCTGAGGAGCAGGAGAGTCGATATTTCGGGCATAAGCCTTTCATCAGGAATGTCTTGAAGAGACATTCCCAATCCTGACCTTTGCAACATTTGGCTCATACCAACCTGTCAGTTTGAGGATTCTCTGTTTAATTCTGTTTCCTGGCCTTTGATCTTTCACTAATCTTTTATTCACATTAATACATTACGAACATAAACCCACAGCTAATACAATAACTTTTCACGTTATATCAGTGTTAGACGTCTATTTCTCTTTTACTTATCTTCTTGGAAAAAACCCTCAAAAAATTCTAACAGACTGTCAAACAGATTTTCCCTTTTATAAAATCCCATTTGCTCTGCTTGATTATATTCTGGTGTTCCAGTGTCCTGTTACCATGACGTTAATAATCGATTCCAACCATTTCCAGACAATTAATCTCAGGATAACTAGCCTACAGTTCCCAATGTTGTCTCTTCCTCCTTTATTCACAGATGTTAGTTTCCACTCCACCAGGAATTGTAGAAGATCACAGCATCCACTATCTCAAGAGGTAGCTTTCTTTTAAATAATCACGGTTGTGGAGGCAAAGGATTGCTGATGTTGTCTCGTGTAAGTGGTTGGGGGCAAATCAGCCAACGTACTTGCTGTACACTGTAATCCAGTTAGCCCCTCTGGATAGTGAATAGAATGACTTAGGAGACAGTGAGGTCTGCAGATGCTGGAGATCAGAGTTGAGAGTGCTTTGCTGGAAAAGCACAGCAGGTCAGGCAGCATTCGAGGAGCAAGAAAATTGATATTTCGGGCCGAAGCCCTTCATCAGGAATAGCCCGAAATGTTGAATTTCCTGCTCCTTGGATGCTGCCTGACCTGCTGTGCTTTTCCAGCAACACACTCTCAACAGAATGATTTAATCCATCTGGCTGTTGGGTTTCACCTCTGTTTTGATTTTCCAATTGAAAATCAGGTTCAATAAAACTAAGAACTGCTGTTACTCCTGATTCATTGAATAAGATAAGAGTTACCTCCAGCACTTGCATGTTAACATCACACGGCACCAGTACAGGGGTCAACTACAATATATCTATGGCGGCGATATCAAACTGGTAAGACCTGTTCTCAAGGCCTGCATGTGTAGGCTTCTTACTGCTGTCAATTAAAGGAAAGTTGCCAACATTACATGTGGCTTATATTAAACCAGAAGTCAGATACATCAGGACAGAGGTGACACAGTGGCTTGTAAAAGACTGGAGTTTAAAAAAAACTAGTTAAAAGAGAAAGCTGAATGTGTGGATGAATGCTGTGCTTTGATGCCTCTGTAGATTTCTTCATTGGCAGCGTCATATTACCATAGAGTTTCAAACTCTCTCCTAAATGTTGATATCTAATACCATTATGCACCACTTGCACTCATCCAAAACATCAATTATCCAACTGCAATGGTCCACTGAAGAAGCAACCAGCTAGTTTCTATTTGCAGAAAACCATCCCAATGTCAAAATGTTGGAGAAAATGTACTCCTCATGATCTGAGTGCCAGAGATGTTTTAAACTAAGCAGGGATCATTTCAAATGGTACAGCAATTTCAAATATTTTCATTTCTAAAAATGATTTGGATGTAAATATAGGAGGCATGGTTAGTAAGTTTATGGATGACACCAAAATTGGAGGTGTAGTGGACAGTGAAGAGGGTTACCTCAGAGTACAACAGAACCTTGATCAGATGGGTCGATGGGCTGAGGAGTGGCAGATGGAGTTCAATTTAGATAAATGCGAGGTGCTGCATTTTGGAAATCTAAGTCAGAGCAGGACTTATACACGTAATGGTAATGTCCAAGGAAGTGTTGTAATAAATAGACCTTGGAGTGCAGGTTCATAGCTCCTTGAAGGTGGAGTCACAGGTAGACAGGATAGTGAAGAAGACGTTTGGTATGCTTTCCTTTATTAGTCAGTGCAATGAGTATAGGAGATGGGATGTCATTTTGCAGCTGTACAGGACATTGGTTAGGCCACTTTTGGAATATTATGTGCAAATCTGGTCTCCCTCCTATAGATGAGATTTGTGAAACTTGAAAGGTTTCAGAAAAGATTTACAAGGATGTTGCCAGGGTTGGAGGAGTTGAGCTATAGGGAGAGGCTGAACAGGCTGGGGCTATTTTCCCTGGAATGTTAGAGGCTGAGGGGTGATCTTATAGAGGTTTATAAAATTATGAGCGGCATAACATAGAAATAGAAGAATACAGCGCAGTACAGGCCCTTCGTCCCTCGATGTTGCGCTGATCCAAGCCACCTAACCTACACTAGCCCACTATCCTCCATATGCCTATCCAATGCCTGCTTAAATGCCCATAATGAGGGAGAGTCCACCACTGCTACTGGCAGGGCATTCCATGAACTCACGACTCGCTGAGTAAAGAACCTACCCCTAACATCTGTCCTATACCTACCCCCCCTTAATTTAAAGCTATGCCCCCTTGTAATAGCTGACTCCATACGTGGATAAAGATTCTCACTGTCGACCCTATCTAAACCCCTAATCATCTTGTACACCTCTATCAAGTCACCCCTAAACCTTCTTTTCTCCAATGAAAACAACCCCAAGTGCCTCAGCCTTTCCTCAAACGATCTTCCTACCATACCAGGCAACATCCTGGTAAACCTCCTCTGCACCCGTTCCAGTGCCTCCACATCCTTCTTATAGTATGGCGACCAAAACTGCACACAATACTCCAGATGCGGCCGCACCAGAGTCTTATACAACTGCAACATGACCTCAGTACTCCGGAACTCAATTCCTCTACCAATAAAAGCCAGTATGCCATATGCCTTCTTCACCGCACTATTTACCTGGGTGGCAACTTTCAAAGATCTGTGTACATGGACACCAAGATCCCTCTGCTCATCCACACTACCAAGTATCCGACCATTAGCCCAGTACCCCATCTTTTTGTTACTCTTACCAAAGTGAATCACCTCACACTTAGCTACATTTGCCACCTTTCTGCCCAGTTCTGCAGCTTATCTATATCCCGCTGTAACCTGCCACATCCTTCCTCACTGTCTACAACTCCTCCGACTTTTGTATCATCCGCAAACTTGCTCACCCAACCTTCTAACCCCTCCTCCAGGTCATTTATAAAAATGACAAACAGCAATGGTCCCAAAACAGATCCTTGCGGAACACCGCTAGTGACGGCACTCCAAGATGAACCTTTGCCATCAACTACTACCCTCTGTCTTCTTCCGGACAGCCAACTCCTAATCCAAACCTCCAACTCACCCTCAATGCCATACCTCCATATTTTTTGCAGTAGTCTACCATGGGGAACCTTATCAAACGCCTTACTAAAATCCATATACACCACATCTACCGCTTTCCCCTCGTCCACCTCCTTAGTCACCTTCTCAAAGAATTCAATAAGGTTTGTGAGGCACGACCTGCCCTTCACAAAACCATGCTGACTATCCTTGATCACATTATTCCTATCCAGATGTTCATAAATCCTATCCCTTACAATTCTCTCTAAGATTTTGCCCACAACAGAAGTGAGACTCACCGGCCTATAGTTACTAGGATTATCTCTACTCCCCTTCTTGAACAAGGGAACCACATTTGCTAGCCTCCAATCTTCTGGCACTACTCCTGTAGACAACAAGGACATAAAAATCAAGGCCAATGGCTCTGCAATCTCCTCCCTTGCTTCCCAGAGAATCCTAGGATAAATGCCATCAGGCCCAGGGGACTTATCTATTTTCACCCTTTCCAGAATTTCCAACACCTCTTCTCTACATACCTCAAAGCCATCTATTCTACTTAATTGTGACTCAGTACTCACATTGACAACAATGTCCTGTTCCTGATTGAATACTGACGAAAAGTATTCATTCAGTGTCTCCCCAATCTCTTCAGCCTCCACACGCAACTTCCCACTACTATCCTTGACTGGACCTATTCCTACCCTAGTCATTCTTTTATTCCTGACATACCTATAGAAAGCCTTAGGGTTTTCCCTAATCCTACCAACTAAGGACCTTTCATGTCCCCTCCTTGCTGCTCTTAGCTCTCTCTTCAGGCATAGTTAGGGTGAATAGCCAAGGTCTATTTCCCAGAGTAAGTGAGTCCAAAACTAGAGGACATATGAATTGGATGGGTTGAGAGGGATGGGGCCAAATGCTGGCAAATCAGACTAGATTTGTTTAGGATATCTGGTTAGTATGGTCGAGTTGAACTGAAGGGTTTGTTACTGTGCTGTACATCTCTATGACTCTATGACTCTAAGTGGTGTACGATGGAAAATCCTCTCAATTCCGGTTTGAACCAGCAGATGCACTTAACACGTTTTATTTAAAATGTACTTTCTGGGTCTGAGCAACATCCTACCTTTGATGGGTCTGCATGTGTTACATTCTACGAAAGCCTGGACTCTCCATTTTGAAAACGTCTTTTACAGGTTGGAGAAGAATCAGAGTGGAGTGTCGAGAGGGCTTCCGAGGAATTTGAAACTTAGATTTAAAGGACATAATCTGATTGCCTGCATTCTAACCTCCATAAGCTAGAGGATATCCAAAACTCAGTAGCTTGTGCCTTAACTCACAACAAATTTCCCTGTGTTTGCAGACCAGCACATTTTCCAAGGCACGCAACATTTTCATTTTTACTTTTTCATCCCTGTTTTCAAAACGTCTCAAGCCCTCATCACTCTCGTCCCTGTTGTCTCCTCCAGCTCCACAACACTGGTTAAGGTGTATGGCCTCTTGTGTATTCCCAGTTGACAACTGTTCAACCACTGGTGGCCATGCCTTCAGCTGTCTCGATCTTAAAATTTGGAATTCCCTTTCTTCACCCTCCATCTCCATAATTCATTTCCTTAAGACGCATTCTGAAATCTACCTTGTTCGCCAAACTGTTAATCCTCTGATATGGCATTTGCTTATTTTTAGTGTCTTATATTGAGTTTTTTCTTATTGGCATGTTTTATTTGCCTATTTCAGATTGGTTTCATGAGATCCAAAAAAAAAACCCCTCGCATTTATGCAGTGACTTTAACGTAAAAATAATCCCAGGCTAGGTCACAGAGACGTAATCAAATAAAAATCTACATCATTATCAAAAAAACCTTGGTCAAAAGGATAGATTTTCAAAGGGAGAATTTAAAATTTGAGGCATTGGTGAATTGGGAATCACTGAGGACAGAGGCAATGAATAAATAAGACGTGGTGCAGATTTTTGTTATGGGCAACGAATATTTGGATGAGCTAAAGTTTGCAAATGCTGGAAAATGCATGGCTTACATGGAGAGCATTGCACTACAAAAGGCTGATGCAGAGACTAAAAATAATTTTGGCAGCATATGGTCTGTGACAGAGAGAGAAGTGAACGATATTTGAGAATTCTTTCACAGATGTGGGTGCAACTGGCAAAGGCAGAACTTGTTCTCGATTCCTAAGTGCCCTCGAGAAGGTGGCATTGAGTAGAGTCGAGGAATGCAATCTTTATGACTGAGAGCAAAGGGGCTTAGTGGCTCACAGCAACATTAAATAAAATTCCAAGTTTGTAAACAATCTGGTTAGACACGAAAATACCCAAGATGTATAACTGATGTCCAGGCTACAGGATTTGGTACAGAGGTTAACTCATCCAGGACTAGATCGCAAGCAAGCAATCTGACATTGCTGCGGTGGAGGGAACATGGAATTTGATGTTATCTGTGTTCAGATCATAAATGATGTTATAATTTTGAGCTTAAGATTTTGTACCTAAGTACTTTGTGACTAAGATGGTGCCAGAAATGGTGACTTTGTAATCTTTTCACTATACCTCTGTACTTGAGTACACATGATAATAATCCCAATTCTAATTCTAGTATCACTCCATTTGGCTCACTGTTGTATTGTGGACTACAATGCTTGTGTGAAGCACCCTGAGATGTTCCATTACAATCAGACACTATTGTAATGTAAGTTGTTTTTAAACTAAACTTGTGTCAACCTTGGGGAAGACTGATAGTGCTGTTTTAAAATGCTGAGAGACAGTGATGATGTAGGTACATAGATGCAATTTATTTTAGCAAATGCGGATTTGCAGCAGCAATGTTTAAAATTAATAATCTTGAGATAGCAACTAAAAAAACGTGTCTCTTGAAGCAATCACGATAATGTTGAAGTGACTCCCAGTGAGGATTATGTTAGTGGATTTATTGGTGGATACATTGGTGGATATTTGGCAAAATGATTGTTAGCTTTAAACTTGAGTATAACTGATGTGTGTAACAACACAGTAACTGGGTGGAATGATGACTCAGTGGGTGGCACTGCTGTCTCACAGCGCCAGGGACCTAGGTTCGATTCCAGTTTTGGGCAAATCTCAGTATGGAGTTTCTACATCCTCCCCTTGTCTGCATGGATTTCAATCAGGTCCTCTGGTTTCCTTCCACAATCCAAAGGGTCCATGGATTGGCTATAGTGTCCAGGGATATGCAGGCTAGGTGGGGTTACTCACTGGAAATGTGGGCTTCTGGGGATAGAGTGGGGAGTTGTGCCTGGGTGGGATGCTCTTTGGAGGGACTGTGTTGGATTTGATGGGCCAAATGGCCTCGTTCCACACCATAGGGATTCTACGAAATTCTAGGGCACAATATGAGAACCTGATCCACTAGAAATGCAACCCTGCTTCCTGCAGTGGGAGTATCTGCAAGCGCACATTAAATGCAGATAAAGTTGACCCTCCTCTGTCCACTCTTGTTGCTGGTCCATTACACTGAGTGAATTAGGCTCAGAAAATAACTCTGCATCCTCAAGAAACACTATTCAATTCTCTATTGCAGCTAGGATGTGTATCATCATGCGGTCTGGGTGCACTGGCCTACGATATTGCTCTAAAGTTGCTTGTTGGATTAAGAGGCAAGAAGTAAACGCGGAACCGTTTGCAAGGCAACCCTTTGTGGCTTGTTGGATTGTACCATCAAACTGATGCAGAATATTGTTGTGTCGCCTCAGACTGGTAGAACAGTGGTACCATCCCCAGCTCTGGGTCAGACATTTGTGTCCCACAGGGTCAGGACTTGTTGACCAAGGAAAATATGTTCATAGTGTGGCCTAACACAATGGTTTTCAGCCTATACATCCTTCCAGTATCAGTCACAAATCCTGGAATCCCCTCCCTAATGGCCTTGTGGATCAACCCACAGCAGGTGGACCTCAGTGACTCAAGAAGGCAGCTCACCACCACCTTCTCAAGGGCAACTAGGGACGGGCAATAAATGCTGGACCGGCCAGCAATGCCCACATCTCACACAAAAATGAATACATTGATAATAGGTAGTGTCTCCTGGTCAGCAGAAAGCAAAGGCAAACTACTGTAGAAAATGGCCCCATCAGTGTGGACCAAGCCAATGGAAGTCGTGGAGTCATTGAGTCATAGAATCATACAGCACAGAAACAGATCATTCAGTCCAACTTGTCTGCACTGAGCAGATATCCCAATCTGATCTAGTCCCATTTACCAGCATTGGGCCCATATCTCTCCAAGCCCATCCTATTCATACACCCATTCATATGCCTTTGACTTATGCACATATAGACACAGGTCCCTGAACTGAAATGTAATCTGTGATCCAGGCACAGTTTTTAAACTATGGTTTGCCCTTTTAAAGCAGAGAGGAGATGCAGTTTTCTTTTTCAGAGACACTGGAACTCTGTCTCAGAAGCCGGTGGAGGTGGGGACATTTTGAAGGCAGTAGGAGATAAATTCTTGTTAGGTAGGAAATCAAAGATTACTGGGGAGAAATGGGAATGTGGAATTCAGAACACAAAGAGACCAGCTATCAGATCTTATTGAGTGGCACAGCAGACTTGTCGGGCCGAATGACCTTATCCTGATCTCAATGCACCTCTCCAAATGTTGCTGATGTCTCAATTATTCAGAAGCTCTGAATAACAAGCCCCGACTTTGTTCAATCGTCTAGTGCGCAGCAATTAATCAGAATTTCTTCCAATATCCACATACACCTCATCAACAGCACTGCCTCAATTAACCTTCTCTGCTATCTCTTCACAAAACTCCAGCAAGTTAGTTAACACATCACAGCAACAGATTCTGATCATAATCACACTAGCATCTGGGGGAGTTTGCTAAGCACAGACTGGCTGCTGCATTTCTTACATTATGACAATGTCTGTACTTCAAATGTACTTGATTGTCTAGAAAATGTTTCAAGATGTCCAGTGGTCACAAAAGATTTCATCCACATGTAGATGCAAATGCACCTGCGAGTTATGCCCACACGCGTGCGCGCACACACAGAAACTCTCACGCACGCACTCACAGACACTCTCACATGCGCATGCACACACACACACACGTGTGCACACACACTCTAGCCACGCACACAAACACAGACACACACATACATGTGCATACACGCACTGTCACACACTCTCACCACGCACACAAACACAGACACACACACTCAACACACAGACACACACACTTTCACACACGTGTGCGTGCGTGCGCATACATGCACACACACAAATGAACTCATGATCTGAACAAGATGTTCTCAGTAAAAAAAAGGTTTTACACATGTATTTATGGAATGCTATAAGATTTTGCACAACACACATGCTGGTAAAGGAACAGTAATAAAGTACAGCAACATTGATAAACAGTTGATTAAGGAACTGTATGTACTAAAATAAAACAAAGAACTGGGGATCTGGAACAAAACCTGAAACTCAGTACATCCGGCAGCATCTGTGGGAACGAAACAGAGTTAACATTGAGTGTTGTTCTGCCCATGGATAAACCCTCTGAACAGAACAGGAGAAAAGGCAAATAGACCATTCCAGTTTGCCAAATTTAATTCTTCTTCATCCCACTCCCAACAATCAGGCATCTTCCCTTCTGGCCATTCCCACGTTGTCTGCTCCTGGCTCCTGTGGGGAGCCTGCAGTAGAACCATCTCCTGACACAGGGCAGATGGCACGACCGTCTTGTAGGAAATGTCCTCTGGAGAAACAACTCATGAAATCTTCCTTGAATGTCCAAACTGATATTCTGTCTACTACGTAGGCTTGATTTTCTCTATGCTAAACGTGTCTAACCGAAACTCTATCTTCATCACTTATTAATTTTCCCTCTATGTCTGCTCTGCTCTGATACATCGTTCTGATATTTGTTACATAATGTCAAATTTTCATAAAAATGTGAAAACATTTTAACTCACTTCCTGTTAACACCAGCAGGTGCTGGTTGATGGATTGATTCTCCAGTCCACATGCACTTTACATAGCTTCTACCTGGTTACACCTTCTGCACTGACATGTACCAGGGCCTGGGTACAGCCACTTACTGACTCATCCTGAGGGTTGGTCATTACACTCCTTCAGTACATGTACCAAGAATTCTACAGAAAGACCAACATCGTGAAAAGTGGAAGTCTGCATCAGGTCAGTGTTTTCCAAGATTTCAATGGGTGAGGATTTTGACAGTGCAACTTGAAAAAATAGCAGGCAGCCATTGACAGCAGCTTCTTCATTCCTGCTTTTTCACAACCGATCAGCAGACACCAGTGTTTGCCATCGGTTTCGTAGAGTATTGACAGTTTCACCTTCTGTAGAATTCACTACCCCAGGGTGCAGTGCATACAATAGGTTTAAGGAGGGAATAGATTTTTAATTAGTAATGGGTTGAAGGGTTATGGAGAGCGGGCAGGAAAGTGGAATATAGACCAAGATGAGATCAGCCATGATTGTATCAGACGGTGGATCAGGCTAGAGGGCCTGAAAGGCCTACTCCTGCTCCTAGTTCTTATGTTCTAATTACAACAGGAAAATCTGAGCCAGTGCGATCCCAAACTTGCCTTAGAACCCATGCAAACGTGAGACAATTACAAGCCGTCATTGAAAGGCGATTTGACATCATTGTCTCTCACTTACTCTCCATTGACTACCCATCCCCTTTCCCACGTCATCTCTTGTCACTGTTGATGGCTCTAATGAAATGGAAGTTGCACACAGCTGGCGAGAGCTCAGCTGCTTTTTTCTCATGTATTAGACTCCCACTCACAATCTGAAGAGGTGAGAGCAGATGATCTGTGGGCCAACCCTAATTTGAGTGCTTTCAGCAGTTTAATTTTAAATCGTCATTAGTGCTTCCTGCTCCCCACGGGCCGTCAGTGAAAATAACTTTCTGCGAACAGCTGGCTGATGGAGATGGATTCCAAATGAAGACATACAGCCGTGTGTCCATAGGGCTGCTCAAGGTAACCTACTCTGTCACCACATGTTTCCAATGTATAATAGGGGGACTGTGAAAAATAATATGTCATAGCATCTCTCTCACATGAAAAAAGACTCAAGGTTTTCCTGAGGAATTAAGTATTTTTGCCCATTTCACCACAGTTATTCAAGTATTTTCTGATATGCGCTTGCTGTCAAATTGAATAATTTTCAGGTTGAGCCTTGAAGGTGAACTCTGCTCACGGTTAACAATCCCAACTCTGTTAACTATTAAGTTGCCAGGAAGTTCAAGGGAACTTCTCACACCTAAAGCTGACTGCACTTGCTTGATGAAATAAGCAAGGGAAGCACTTCTGCCATTCAAAGTAGGGCCTCTGGTCGTGTTGTAGATCAGAGAAACCAAAAGGTTCAGGCACATAATTCTTTGAAATTTGTGTCACAGGTAGAAAAGGTGGTCACAAAGGCCTTTGGCATGCTTGCCTTCATCGCTCAGACCTTTTAAGCATAGGAGATGGGATGTCATGTTTAGCATGTACAGGACATTGGTGAGGCCTCTTCTAGGAGTACTGCGTCCAGTTCTAATCGCTCTGTTATATTATTGAAGGATATTATTGAGCTGGAGAGGGTTCAGAAAGGATTTACCAGGATGTTGCTGGGAATGGAGGGTTTGGGTTATAAAACGAGGCTGGGATATTTTTCACTGGAGCGTCGGAGGTTGAGGGGTGACCTTATAGATATTTATAAAATCTTCAGGGATATAGATTAGCTGAATGGCAGATATCTTTTCCGTGAAGTGAAGGACTTCAAGACTGGAGGCATATTTTTAATGTGAGTGGAGAAATACTTAAAGATGACTTGAGGGGCAACGTTATTACACAGAGAGGTGTGTGTGTGTGTGTGTGTGTGTGTGTGTGTGTGTGTGTGTGTGTGTGTGTGTGTGTGTGTGTGTGTGTGTGTGTGTGTGTGTGTGTGTGTGTGTGTGTGTGTGTGTGTGTGTGTGTGTGTGTGTGTGTGTGTGTGTGTGTGTGTGTGTGTGTGTGTGTGTTTAATGAACTTCCAGAGGAAGTGGTGGATGTGGGTACAGTTAGAATGTTTAAAAAAACATTCGGATAAGTACATGAATAGGAAAGGTTTGGAGGGGATATGGGCCAAGCACAGGCAGATGGGACGAGTTTAGTTTAGGCTCCTAGTCAGCAAGGGCCGGTTGGAATAACGGATCTGTTTCCATGCTGTATAACTCTATGATTCTGCAATGTTGGCAGAAAAACAACACAAAATGAAATACAATAACAAACGTTTCTGCTCTTCAGGAGGACAGAAAAGATCCCATGAGCAGCATTTACCAAACAGCACCAGATTATCTTGTCATTGACCGCACGGTTGTCTGTGGGATTTTGCTGTGCAGGAATTGGGTGCTGTGCTTCACTAAAGATAAAGTTCCATTGTCCCAGAGGATTGCTCTCTTATGACAGAGAGAGACAGAGAGAGAGAGAGAGAGAGCTAATGGTCGTTTAAGTTGAGAGTTACCACACCTCAGACAAGGGAGGAGGTTGAGAAAATGAGAACTGCATGGTAACTTCTGATAGCGCAGGAATTGAACCCGTACTGTTGGCATCACCTTGGCATTGCCAGTGGTGCCCTCAATTGAGCTTCACTGCATTACACAAAGGTCACTGCTTCAAAAGTGCTTCATGTTAGATGTTTGAATAGTCAGCCTCCAAAAAGCAACATTTTTAACCCTTTCATTCCCAAGTGTCAGCAGTTCAATGATAGAGCTTTCACACACCACTGAGGCTAACATGTGGATTTTCCTGTCTCTGGGCACAACGTTTCAGGAATACTAGGCAAAGGGGTAAAATGCGACTATTTATTGAAGGATAAAGTCTGCCAAATGACCATCATTGGAATTCCACATTTGGTTTTACGCAGAATTCCAATTTTAGACTTTATTTTCGGGATTGTCCCAACAGTTTGGGAGATAGTCCATCCTTTCTCACATGCATCAAAAAGGACTTATTTACATTATTTTTACATTACATTACAGTGTGGAAACAGGCCCTTCGGCCCAACAAGTCCACACCGACCCACCGAAGCGTAACCCACCCATACCCCTACATTTACCCCTTACCTAACACTACAGGCAATTTAGCATGGCCAATTCACCTGACCTGCACATCTTTGGACTGTGGGAGGAAACCGGAGCACCCGGAGGAAACCCACACAGACACGGGGAGAACGTGCAAACTCCACACAGTCAGTCGCCTGAGGCGGGGATTGAACCCGGGTCTCTGGCGCTGTGAGGCAGCAGTGCTAACCACTGTGCCACCGTGCCGCCCACTCCCACTACCTCTCGGATGCCAAGCAGACTTATGTCTGCTCTCCAGGCAGGTTCATTGCTCCCTGAAGGATTCTGGAAAATCTTCAAGCATGTGACTACAAAGGGTGGTAGTGCCAGTCCATAACAATGCAGACTTTTCAATTCTCAGCACCTCACTCTGACAAAGTTCATCTCTAATTCTTTTACTCTGTTAGGCTGTAAGTTCCAGACTTCTCCACTTTTAAAAATGCTCCTTAAAACCTTCATCTCCAGCCAAATGCATGGCCACTATCACCTGACCCAAACCCTAACCCTAACCTAACCCTAACCCTAACCCTATCGCAGGGCCTAACCCTAACCCTATTGCAGGGCCTAACCCTAACCCTATCGCAGGGCCTAACCCTAACCCTATCGCAGGGCCTAACCCTAACCCTAACCCTCAATGGCTTTGAGTCAAATTTTGTCTGATAACAATTACTCTGTTGTTATCAAAGCATAGGACCTTTTCCTGACGCTCAAGGCATTAAATAAATGCATTTGTTATTGCTGAATGGACATGATGTGTGTTCAACTAAGGAGGTAAAATTGGGGTAAAAGTCACTCTTGGTTGTTAATTTGTCCCAGTCAAGTGGCTGGAGTTCTGAAGAAGGGTCACTGGACCTGAAACAATAACTCTGATTTCTGCCCACAGATGCTACCAGACCTGCTGAGCTTTTCCAGCAACTTCTGTTTTATGTTTCTGATTTACAGCACCCACAGACGTTTTGTTTTTATTAAGTGGCTGGAGTAATTTGATATGATTAGAAACTTTTCTTCATTCCTACACTTAACAAGAAATCTGAGGAGATCAAAGAGAATATGTCAAGGGGTGCTTTACCCAAGGAAGAGTTTGGACCCTCATTCTAAAATCCTATTGCAGCAATATACGTACATATCAGCCTTGGCTCAGTGGCAGTATCATCACCTTGAACTCAAATACTTGTGAACCAAATCTCTCTCCAAAACTCTGAGCCTTTTATGTAGGTTGACACCTCAGTACAGCACTGAGGGTGTGCTGGACTATCAGAGATTCGGTCTTTAAGGTGGAACATTAAATCAATGCCCGATCACATCAAATCACAAGGGACTTTCAGATGCTCAGAGAAGGGTATCTCGGTAATCTGGAAGTTATTTTTTAAATCACACAGAGAGTGACAGATAAATGGATTAGTTCAGGTAATTAAGGAGGTGTTTATAAAATATCCAATGATGCATGCAATCCAAAGGAAAACAGCAGAAGTCTCCCTGACATTGCAGCCAACAATTATTTTTCAACTAACCTTTTTTATTTCAAAGATAAACTTTATTCATAAAAAATGTCTATATATACACAGCCACAAATGCTGTTCAGTTCTGTACAGTAGTACATGAAGAAAACATGCAACCATTGGAGTTTAACTCTTTTCCAACAAACAAACCAAAGGCATCTCTTACTTGTACAGCATTTTATTTATATACATTTAAGTTAATGGGCGGGCCTGATAACTGAACAGACCCCCACTTAACTTCAGCAGCAAGAACTCAGACAGTGGTCTTTCCCCACTGCACCTCCAAAACATGGTCTTTTCTCACTTTTTGGGGAAGTTCTCATATCAACTTGACTGTATATATTCCTTTTGCTGTACTTGTGGCTAGATTTATAAATTGGACCACCAGGAGACTGGGACAGACAATATATAAATACAAGTCCTTTGCATTTTTCCAATATATCACACAGCTGAAACACAGCTGAAACACTCTCTGTGTTTCTGCCCTCATCTGCTTACAGACTGATACTAAGCTGCACCTCAAAAGTAGGTGAAAGTGAGGACTGCAGATGCTGGAGATTAGAGTCAAGATTAGGGAGGTGCTGGAAATGCACAGCAGATCAGGCAGCATCCGAGGAGCAGGAAAATCGATGTTTCAGACAGAAGCCCTTCATCAGAAACGTCGGGCAGGAGCCCTTTTCTAATGAAGGGCTCCTGCCTGAAACATCGATTTTCCTGCTCCTCAGATGCTGCCTGACCTGCTGTGCATTTCCAGCACCACTCTAATCTGCATCTTAAAAGTAATCCATTCGCTGTGAAGGATATTGGGCTGATCACCTGCAAGTTTCTGTGTAAATACAAATACTCTTCTTCATTCACTATAAATTCCTTACACAGGCAGAGAACAGTTAGTTTATTTATTGACATGAACGTAGGCAAGTGACTCATTAGGTTTATCTGATTAGTTGGAAACAGCTTGACAGCTTATTGGCGCAACTAAAGTGGAATTATGTACCAGGTACCATGGCTGACAGCAGTTTAGCCGTCCAGGGCTGACATAGATGTTTCAGCAACAGCAGCAATCAACAGTTAACCATCTGATTCCCAGACTTTTCTCCTTAATTACCTGAACTATTCCATTTATCTGTCACTCTCTGTGCGATTTAAAAAATAGCTTCCAGATTACCTAGATACCCTTCTCTGAGCATCTGAAAGTCCCTTGTGATTTGATGAGACCAGATTAGACTACTACAAAGAGTGAACTCATCATCCTTCATCTTCCTCTCCAAGACTTTGCTGCTATCACTCAGCCTTCCAATTGATTTGTCGATTGAAAGATTTGCATTTATATATCTCTCAAGTTGTCCCAGCAGACTTTACAGGAAATTAAGGACAAATGGATCTTAACCACCGATAAAATGCATGATTCCTGAATGTGTGCACAGCAAACACTCAAAAACAGTAACGTTATGGTTTGATTTAGTGATTGCTGTTCTGCAGTTGCTGAACTTATGAATAACATCTGCTGATTTCTGCAGATCTCCTTCAATTCCATGTCATTGGATGCCGTTCAGGGAACTTGTTGTTCATTTCCCATCAATGTAGGGAACTTTACAGTCATTAAGTCTTGCAGCACAGCTGCCACTTGTCTATCCAGTTATAGACTTTACAACGTACATTTTAAAACTCATTTCCCAGAGAAGTTGCTTCCAATGTCAGGAGGGTCAGTAACCAGAGGCAGAGATTTCAGTTTTTACACAGGGATTGGTTGATCGAGAATGTCCTGCAGAAAGGGTTAGTAGAAGCAGTTCATAGAATCCCTACAGAGTGGAAACAGGCCATTCAGCCCATCGAATCCACACCAACCCTTCAAGG
The DNA here is from genome assembly GCF_037043375.1 of Chiloscyllium plagiosum. Taxonomy (NCBI): domain Eukaryota; kingdom Metazoa; phylum Chordata; class Chondrichthyes; order Orectolobiformes; family Hemiscylliidae; genus Chiloscyllium; species Chiloscyllium plagiosum. The sequence continues at coordinate 36,069,932 of NW_028270175.1, read as the reverse complement.
AGCATCTCAACTGGACCGACCCACTACCTTGTCCCTGTAACCATGCCTTTCCAATGGCCGATCCACCCAACCTGCACGTCCCTGGGTACTGTGAGCAATTTAGCGTGAACACTCCACCTACCCTTGACATCTTTGGACTGTGGGAGGAAACTGGAACAGCCAGAGGAAACCCACACAGTCAAGGGGAGAATGTGCAAAGTCTACACTGTGCAATGTGCAAAGACGGACTCCCAAGGAATTGAACCCAGGTCCCTGGCACTGTGAGGCAGCAGTGCTAACCACTGAGCCACCATGCCACCCAACTGATGGCAGTTGCAAGGACATTTTTCAAAATGGAATTGCGTATGTTACTTTGGAAGGGAAATTCTGCACGGACTTGGAGTAAGGGTATTGGAGTAAGACTAATTGGTACATCTGGTTGTAAGTTTGATTACTGAGCTGGAAGGTTTGTTTTCAGATGTTTTGTCAGGTAACATCATCAGTGAGCCTCCAGTGAAGCGCTGGTTTTCTGTCTCACTATTTATTTATGTGTCTTAGTCTGTTAAGGTGGGTGATATTATTTCCAGTTCCTTTTTCTCAGAGGTTAGTAAATGGCGTGCAAATCGATGTATTTATTGATGGAGTTCTGGTTTGAATGTAAGGCCTCTAGGAATTCCTGTGCATGTCTCTGTTTAGCCTGTCCTAGGATGGATGTGTTGTCCCAGTCAAAGTGGTGTCCTTCTCCGTCTGTATGTAAAGATACTAGTGATAATGGGTCATGTCTTTTGCTGGCTAATTGGTGTTCGTGTATCCTGGTGGCTAGTTTTCTGCCTGTCTGTCCAATGTTGTGTGTGTTGCAAGGTATTTTGTAAATGACAATTGATTTGCTGGTTGTTGGTATAGGGTCATTTAGGTTCATCAGTAACTCTTTCAGTGTGTTGGTACCAAACAAACTTTCCAGCTCAGCAAGCAAACTTACAACCTGAACCTCAACCTGAGCTACAAATCTTCTCAAAAATCGCAATTGGTAGATCTTTCAGACATCTGGTCCGGGATGGGAAAAGTGGCCTCTTTCTGCACCATACAGGGCAATGATTCTATCGAATGCATCATCTGGCAGAGAATCACTCTCCGAAACAGTGCCTGAAGTCCCAATCTGACCCTCAAATAAAGCCACCAACTATTACTACAGTCTGAACGGTGAGTGTTGAATATACAAACAAGAAACAGGAGCCGGCCATCGAGCTTTCTTCACTAGCCAGCAAGAACATGGCTGATCAAATTGAAACTTCAAATCTGCATTTCTGGCCATCCCTGATAACCCTTTCCTAGCAAGAGTCCATCTGCCTCTGCCTTTAAAAAAAAGACATCCAGTGACTTCACCTTGTCAGGAAGGGAGTTCCGAAGACTCTGTGTCAGAGAAATGTCCCAAGGTATGAAGCTAGATTTTAAACAATGGAGTAAACCTGACTGTGAATGTTCCTGCTCCCGCAGAAGCAACACTACCAAAGGTGGAGTGATTAGAAATTCACGTCAGTGATATTGTGGAACTTTGATCTCTATAAAATGCTGATTATGTTTGTGTGCAAAATACTAGTGATTGCCATTCGGAAGCTAATATATTTGTTTTAGAGCCTGTGACAGATACATTATAAATGCAACTTCAAAGTAATTCATGTCACTCCCTTTCTTCCATTTCCCTTGGTGTTATATTAATTAGTTGGGGTGAACCCGTAGATGGAAGTGGGTATCAAAACATTCACTACTGAGCTCTGTGCACCTTACAGTTTTGTGATGCTTATTTGCAACACATATCATGTGACTGCCCACAAATGCATCATTCCTCAAGAGGTGTGTCTGTTTATTCTTAATAGTTCAATTCAGCTGGAATAACATTACAGCTCGGTCCCCACCCTGTTCAATTAGCTTATTGTCACTGTCGTCCTTCACATTTTTGAAGCAGTTACAAGTCATCAAAAGGACCATTCTGCAAAGCTTTCCTTTAATACGTTTACTTTAACCCAATGCATTCAAACTAAGCAGATAATAACACAACCTAATGAGGCAGTGTATTACACGTGCACAGATCAACAAAAGCATAATTTAAAACAGGTTGTCTCTTTATATGTTTTATCAACTTCGATCTTCAACAAGAATATCCCAAGTAGTTTCCTGGATAGTAGAGCTGGGAGGTAGTATTTTAAATGTTGAAGGCTCACATTAAAACATATTGCTGCTTTAATGCTGTCCATCAAACAGTGACGTGAAGATAAGCTGAGAATCCAATGCAAAGTAAATGCAAAGTGAACAATAGTCCACTAAATTGTGCCCATGATTGAAGATATTAAAGTTATTGATCGGTTAGCCCTTTTAAGTGTTTCACTTTCTGCCATAGAATCTGGTAAGATGCAGAGATGAAGAAAATGTTTTCAGGGGACTCCTTGTCATTCCGAGTAACATCCTCAGTAGCTTTAGGTGACCGCCATTGTGGAGTTTGCACTTTGACCCTTTGTTTGGTCTGGGTGAGTTTCCTCTGGGGGCACCGGTTTCCTCTCACAGTCTAGAGATGTGCAGGATCAGTGGGTTGGCCATGGGAAATGCAAAGTCACAGGGAATGGGTAAGTGGATTGGCCATGGGAAATGCGGGGTCACAGGGATTGGGTAAGTGGATTGGCCATGGGAAATGCGGGGTCACAGGGATTGGGTAAGTGGATTGGCCATGGGAAATGCGGGGTCACAGGGATTGGGTAAGTGGATTGGCCATGGGAAATGCGGGGTTTCAGAGATAGAGTAGGTGGGTTGGCCATGGGAAATGCAGGGTTACAGGGATTGGGTAGGTGGGTTGGCCATGGGAAATGCAGGGTTACAGGGATTGGGTAGGTGGGTTGGCCATGGGAAATCCAGGGTCACAGGGATAGGGTAGGTGGGTTGGCCATGGGGAATGCAGGGTTACAGGGATTGGGTAGGTGGGTTGGCCATGGGAAATGCAGGGTCACAGGGATAGGGTAGGTGGGTTGGCCATGGGAAATGCAGGGTTACAGGGATAGGGTTCCCAATAGGAGACAGGAGGAGGGTGTGGGGATAGGAGGAGGCTGTGGGGACAGGAGGAGAGTATGGGAACAGGAGGAGGGTGTGGGGACAGGAGGAGGGTGTGGGGAACAGGAAGAGGGTGTGGGGACAGGAGGAGGGTGTGAGGACAGGAGGAGGGTGTGGGAACAGGAGGAGAGTATGGGAACAGGAGGAGGGTGTGGGGACAGGAGGAGGGTGTGGGGACAGGAGGAGGGTGTGGGAACAGGAGGAGAGTATGGGAACAGGAGGAGGGTGTGGGGACAGGAGGAGGGTGTGGGGACAGGAGGAGGGTGTGGGGACAGGAGGAGGGTGTGGGAACAGGAGGAGAGTATGGGAACAGGAGGAGAGTGTGGGGACAGGAGGAGGGTGTGGGGACAGGAGGAGGGTGTGGGAACAGGAGGAGAGTATGGGAACAGGAGGAGAGTATGGGAACAGGAGGAGGGTGTGGGGACAGGAGGAGGGTGTGGGGACAGGAGGAGAGTATGGGAACAGGCGGAGGGTGTGGGGATAGGAGGAGGGTGTGGGGACAGGAGGAGAGTGTGGGGACAGAAGGAGGGTGTGGGGACAGGAGAAGGGTGTGGGGGCAGGAGGAGTGTGTGGGGACACAAGGAGGGTGTGGCTACAGGAGAAGGGTGTGGGGGCAGGACAAGTGTGAGGGGACAGAAGGAGGGTGTGGTGACAGGATGAGGGTGTGGTGACAGGAGGAGGATGTGGGGGCAGGAGGGGGCAGGCAGATGGTGTGCAGACAGGAGGAGGGTGTGGGGACAGGAGGAGGGTGTGGGACAGGAGGAGGGTGTGGGAACAGGAGGAGAGTATGGGAACAGGAGGAGGGTGTGGGGGCAGGACGAGCGTGTGGGGACAGGAGGAGGGTGTGGGGACACAAGGAGGAGGGTGTGGGAGCAGGAGGGGGTGTGGGGACAGAAGGAGGGTGTGGGGACAGGAGAAGGGTGTGGGAACAGGAGGAGAGTATGGGAACAGGAGGAGGGTGTGGGGATAGGAGGAAGCTGTTGGGACAGGAGGAGAGTGTGGGGACAGAAGGAGGGTGTGGGGACAGGAGAAGGGTGTGGGGACACAAGGAGGGTGTGGCTACAGGAGAAGGGTGTGGGGGCAGGACGAGCGTGTGGGGACAGAAGGAGGGTGTGGGGACAGGAGGAGGGTGTGGGAGCAGGAGGGGGTGTGGGGACAGAAGGAGGGTGTGGGGACAGGAGAAGGGTGTGGGAACAGGAGGAGAGTATGGGAACAGGAGGAGGGTGTGGGGATAGGAGGAAGCTGTTGGGACAGGAGGAGAGTGTGGGGACAGAAGGAGGGTGTGGGGACAGGAGAAGGATGTGGGGACACAAGGAGGGTGTGGCTACAGGAGAAGGATGTGGGGGCAGGACGAGCGTGTGGGGACAGGAGGAGGGTGTGGGAGCAGGAGGGGGTGTGGGGACAGAAGGAGGGTGTGGGGACAGGAGAAGGGTGTGGGAACAGGAGGAGAGTATGGGAACAGGAGGAGGGCGTGGGGATAGGAGGAAGCTGTTGGGACAGGAGGAGAGTGTGGGGACAGAAGGAGGGTGTGGGGACAGGAGAAGGGTGTGGGGGCAGGAGTAGTGTGTGGGGACACAAGGAGGGTGTGGCTACAGGAGAAGGGTGTGGGGGCAGGAGGAGGGTGTGGGAACAGGAAGAGGGTGTGGGGTACAGAAAGAGGGTGTGGGGACAGTAGGAGGGTGTGGGGACAGGAAGAGGGTGTGGGATTAGGTGGAGGGTGTGGGGACAGGAGGAGCGTGTGGGGTACAGGAGGAAGATGTGGGGACAGGAGGAGGGTGCGGTGGCAGGAGGAGGGTGCGGGGACAGGAAGAGAATGTGGGGACAGGAGGTTGGTGTCGGGACAGATGGAGGGTAGGGGAATAGGTGGAGAGTGTGGAGAGAGGAGGAGAGTGTGGGGACAGAAGGAGTGTGTGGGTCAGGAGGAGGGTGTGGGGTAACAAGGAGGGTGTGGCTTCAGGAGGAGGGTATGGGAACAGGTGGAGAGTGTGGGGACAGGAGGAGGGTGTGGGGACAGGAGGCGGGTGTGGGAACAGGAGGAGTGTGTGGGGACACAAGGAGGATGAGGGGACAGAAGGAGGGTGTGGGGACAGGAGGAGGGTGTGGGAACAGGAAGAGGGTGTGGGGTACAGAAAGAGGGTGTGGGGACAGTAGGAGGGTGTGGGGACAGGAAGAGGGTGTGGGATTAGGTGGAGGGTGTGGGGACAGGAGGAGCGTGTGGGGTACAGGAGGAAGATGTGGGGACAGGAGGAGGGTGCGGTGGCAGGAGGAGGGTGCGGGGACAGGAAGAGAATGTGGGGACAGGAGGTTGGTGTCGGGACAGATGGAGGGTAGGGGAATAGGTGGAGAGTGTGGAGAGAGGAGGAGAGTGTGGGGACAGAAGGAGTGTGTGGGTCAGGAGGAGGGTGTGGGGTAACAAGGAGGGTGTGGCTTCAGGAGGAGGGTATGGGAACAGGTGGAGAGTGTGGGGACAGGAGGAGGGTGTGGGGACAGGAGGCGGGTGTGGGAACAGGAGGAGGGTGTGGGGACAGGAGAAGGGTGTGGGGGCAGGAGGAGGGTTTGGAGACAGGAGGTGGGTGTGGGGGCAGGTAGGGGATGTGGGTGGAATAGGAAGAGGGTGTGGAGACAGTAGAGGGTTTGGGGTCAGGAGGAGGGTGTGGCTACAGGAAGAGGGTGTGGGGACAGAAGGAAGGTGTGGGGTCACGAGGAGGGTGTGGATACAGGAGGAGGGTATGGGAACAGGTGGAGAGTGTGGGAACAGCAGGAGGGTGTAGGGACAGCAGGAGGGTGTGGGGACAGAAGGAGGGTGTGAGAACAGGAGAAGGGTTTGGTGGCAGGACGAGGGTGTGGGGACACAAGGAGGGTGTGGGAACAGGAGGAGGGTGTGGCTACAGGAGGAGGATATGGGAATAGTGGAGAGTGTGGGGACAGGAGGAGTGTTTGTGAACAGGAGGAGGGTGTGGGGACAGGCGAGAGTGTGGGGACAGGAGGCGGGTGTGGGAACAGGAGGAGTGTGTGGGGACACAAAGAGAGTGTGGGGACAGGAGGAGGGTGTGGTGACAGGAGGAGGGTGTGGTGACAGGAGGAGGATGTGGGGGCAGGAGGAGAGTGTCGGGCAGGTGGATGGTGTGCAGACAGGAGGAGGGTGTGGGGGCAGGAGGATGGTGTGGGGACTGGAGGTGGGTGTAGGGGCAGGAGGAGTGTGTGGGTACAGGAAGAGGGTGTGGGGGCAGGAGGAGGGTGTGGGGGCAGGAAGAGGGCGTGGGGGCAGGAGGAGGGTGTGGGGACAGGAGGAGGGTGTGGGGACAGGAGCAGGGTGTGAGGACAGGAAGAGGATGTGGGGGCAGGAGGAGGGTGTGGGGGCAGATGGAGGGTGTGGGGACAGGAAGAGGGTGTGGGGACAGGAGGAGGGTGTGGGGGCAGGAAGAGGCTGTGGGGGAAGGAGGACTGTGTAGGGGTAGGAGGAGGGTGTATGGGCAGGAGGAGGATGTGGGGACAGGAGGAGGATGTGGGGAAAGGAGGAGAGTGTGGGGACAGGAGCAGGATGTGGGTAAGGAGGAGAGTGTGGGGCAGGAGGAGGGAGTGGGGACAGGAGGAGAGAGTGGGGACGGGGGGGGGTGTGGGGGCTGGAGGAGGGTGTGGGAGCAGGGGGAGGGTGTGGGGACAGGAGGAGGGTGTGGGCCAGGAGTTGGGTTTGGGGACAGAAGGAGGGTGTGGGGGCAGGAGGAGTGTGTGGGGACAGGAGGAGGGTGTGGGGGCAGGAGGAGGGTGTCGGGCAGGCAGATGGCGTGCGGACAGAAGGAGGGTGTGGGGGCAGGAGGAGGGTGTGGGGGCAGGGGGAGGGTGTGGGGCAGGAGGAGGGTGTGGGGCAGGAGGATGTGGGGACAGGAAGAGGGTGTGGAGAAAAGATGAGGGTGTGGGGACAGGAAGAGGGTGTGGGGTCAGTAGGAGGGTGTGGGGACAGGAGGAGGGTGTGGGGGTGGAGGGGGGTGTGGGGGCAGGAGGAGGGTGTGAGGGCAGGAGGAGGGTGTGGGAACAGGAGGAGGATTTGGGGACAGGAGGAGGGTGTGGGGACAGGAGGACGGTGTGGAGACTGGAGGAGGATGTGGTAATAGTGTAGCTGTAGTTTATTATAATGATGGATATAATATTTGATTCAATGGGGATCCAGAATAGGTTATTAATGATGGGGACTGTGACATTGAAGTTGGCTTACTGTGAGATTGCAGTGAGAGAGATTTGCAGGATACTCTGAGAGATGAAACCCTGAAAAGTAAGGCGTAGTTACAAATTGCATTATAAGTTCCATGACAGAGCAGAAGCACAGGCCAAATGTAGCAGAAATTCCTGCAGCAGTTCACAAGGACACAAGAAATTGAACAGGAGATCATTCAACCCATTAAACCTGTTCCACCATTTCATATAATTGTAGCTGACCTTGAGCCATAGAGTCATACAGCACAGAAACAGACCCTTTAGTCAAAACTCTCCATGCTGACTATAATCCCAGACTAAACTAGTCTCACTTGCCTGCATTTGACCCATATCCCTACAGAAACTTCTTATTCATGCACTCATCCAAATGTCTTTTAAATATTGTAACTCTCCCCATCCAAACCTTTTTCTGAACGTTCATTCTTTTTTACATACTTTGTGTAAAATAATTGCCCCTCATGTCTTTTTTAAATCTTTACTCCTCTCGCTTCAAAAATACGCCCTCTCGTTTTGATATCCTTCACCGTAGGTAAAAGATACATGCCATTCAATTATCCATACCCCATATAATTTTATAAAACTCAGTAAGGTCATCCTCGGCCTCCATTTTCTACTCCCAAATGCCTTGATTCCACAAGATAGCAAAGATTCCATTTTGAATATGGCTGACAGTGAAGCACCCACAATCCTTTAGGGTTGATAATTTCAAGAAGTTGCCCACTTTGTGTAGACTCAGGTCTCCAGCTCAGTCATTTTAACATTCAAAACATGATTAGCAGAATCTCCATAATTTTACTTAAATGAAGTTTCCATAAACTCGCACCTAGTTATGTCAGGAGAAAGTAAGGACTGCAGATGCTGGAGATCAGAGTAGAGAGTGTGGAGCTGGAAAAGCACAGCAGGTCAGGCAGCAACATCTGAGGAGTAGGAGAATCAACGTTTCGGGCGTAAGCTCTTCATCAGTTATACCAGCCAACTAGGAGAATTCCTGGAAAAATTACTGGCAACAAGGACTTGATAGGGAGATGTAACTATCATTATTATCGGTATTATTTAAAAGCCCTTCTTGGTGGTTGCCTTCACAAAAATATTGTGCAGTTTAACCTGACATCTGCCTGACAGTTACTGCAGGGCTGTCATACCTGGCTGATTATTTTTAAAACAATTTGGTGACTTAAATTGTATTTCTGGACTTCATCCAACCAAAACCTGTCCCAGATAATTAGAACTAACTCTGCACTTCGATGTTATTTTCTCTGTCATTGAGGGTAGCTTTGACTTTGGACAATACTGTGGAACAAGTGGTTATCAATTGGCAGTCACGACTTAATGGATTTTTATTTCCTTTGCGGATTTGTTTTATGTGTGCCGAATTATTCACCAGAATAAAAGAGCCCCTGGAAACGTCACAGGGAAACAGCAAAATCGTTATATTTATACTTTGTCTTTAAAGTATTAGGATGTCCCAAAGCTGTTAAAAAAAAAACAAAAGGTCGTTTCCAATAGCTAATAATTAAATGTTGGTAACCTTGAAATGTTTCTTGGTTGAGCATTGAACTATCACTTGATGTTGTAGCCAGTTTATGCATGTATCTGACTGTGCATTAAAAATGACCCACAGCTGCCTCTGGAGAGAGAACAATGTGTAACTGACATCTGCTTTGGTTCATCCTCCTTACTGTCGGCTGTGAGGGCACCTGGTCTGGCTGCAGTCTCCTCTCTTGACTTCCCATGTTGATCCTGTGCTAGGATTCGGTTTGCAAAAGACGGGTGCAGTAAAGGAAGAAGCCAACAGTGATTATCTCACTCAGACTGAATGATCCCCCGAGAATCAAGGAAGGAGTTAGGATCTGATCATTAGCAACTTCTAGCTGCTTTTGAAGAGGAAGGATAGATAAATTATTTCCATGCTGTGTAGATTCTAGAACGAGTGGGCACAGTCTTAAAATTAGGGTCACACTGTTCTGGAGAGATGTTAGGAAGCACTTTGACACACAAAGTAGATGTTTGGAAGTCCTATCCACAAATGGCAGTTGATGCAGGATCAGTTTATAACTTTAAATCTGAGATTGATGCATTTTTGTTCAACAAATGTATTAAGGGATACAGGCCAAAGCAGGTATATGGGCTGAGGTCACAGATCAGCCATTGAATGATGGAACAGCTGAAGGGGCTGAATGGCCTTCTCCTGTTCATATGTCCCAATGAAAACAGTTAGGCTTCAACAAGAAGGCGCACTTTTTGTTTAAACTTTCATTTCTTTGTATCATTATTTGCAACATGCTGTTCATTGTTGTTGTTCCAATTCCATTTTAGTTATTTTAAGTGTGTTGATAGTTGACTCATTGTAACACAGACCATGCCAGTCTCTCTAAAATATATTCACAACTGCTGCAAGCCGGGGAAGAGAGCAGAATAAAGCTGTGACAGATTCCCAACCCTGAGGGTGTTCGGAATCTTTACTGGAGATTTGATTCCTTGCATGAATTTACTCAATGCTTCTGAAAGTGAAAGCTGCTTTCACAGCCTGCAGATGTTGCTGGCACAGTTGGCTTCCTGTGACAACTAAAGGGGCTGGCGAAGGTGGAATTACACAGGTAGGGAAACAAGATGTATAGTGTCACTGCAGTCATTCATTGGCAATGCCACCTAATATCCAGTCTTGCTTATTTAGTCCCAGATAACAGACAGGCCTGAAAAAGCGGCAAAACCATTCTGTTTGTGATATGTGCCCCCAGTCTGTGTCGAATTCCCCCACTGTATCTCTGGAAAGACTGCACTGTGACAATTACTGTCACTTGTCTATATTTATCATGGACTTCAATTTGCACATTGACCATTTCGAAACATAACAGAAACACCACCCTACCACTTTTCCAAAACAGGTATCTCTCTGCCATTTCCCCTTCTTCAAACTTTGCAGGACTAAGTTTTAGAAAGTAAAAGAAAATCTAATACTAAATAGCTTTATGTTGCTGGCAGAACAGCTGTAGACAGTTCAATACAGGAGGGAAGCGTGTTGAGATTATGAAGCTTGATTCAACTTCCAAGCTGCAGGCAATTCAGATAAACTCCTCAGATTATTTAGTGCATTAAATATCCAGTTTGAAGGAAAGTTGTTGTTAGTGAGTATATTCAAACTTTCAAAGATTGTCCCCAGTTGTCTCCTCTCTGGTGATTTACACAGAAGTACAGTTCAGAACCTTGTTTAGCGGGCTATTCTTCCCATGTAAACTAAGCAATGAATGCCATCGATCTAGTCACACATGGATTTCATGACAGCCCCTTCATTACTTAGACCTTTGAGTACAGTAATTGGGACGTCATATTGAGGTTGTATAGGACGTTGGTGAGGCCTCATCTATAGTACTGTGCCAATTTCTGATCTACTTGTTACAAGAAGGATATTCTGAAGCAGAAGGAGGGTTCAGAGGAGATTTGCCAAGATGTTGCCGGGAATGGAGAGTTTGAGTTAGAAGGAGACTGAGAGGTGAGACTTTTTCTCAGGAGCATCAGAGGTGACCTTATAGAGGTTGATAAAATAATGAGGGGTACAGAAAAGCAAGTGTCTTTTTCTCTGGTGTGGGGGATTTCAAGACTAGGGACATATATCTTTTAAGGTGAGAGGAGGAAGATTTAAAAAAGACATTGGGGTAATTTTTTTTACGTAGAGAGTGATTTGTGTGTGGAATGAACTTCCAGAGGAAGTGGTGGATGCGGATAAAGTTACAATGTTTAAAAGACATTGGGATAAGTACATGAATAGGAAATGTTTGGAAGGATATGTGCAAAGTGCAGGCAGGTGGGACTAGTTTAATTTGGGATTATGGTCAGCATAAACTAGTTGGACCAAAGGATCTATGTCTGTACCGTATGACTGTATCACTATATGGCTCTAATTATGACTGAATGGATAGTACTCAGAAGCAACAACGTTCAGTCGATGCTTTCCATTGGTAGCACAGTATATTGTGATCATTGGTAGGATCACCATTGAACAGCTAAGTCACTTCCTAACACTTTCCTGAGAGGTTGGTTTCAGTTGCTCAAGAATGCAGAATCTGAATTGGCTGAGAGTCTAAATGGTTATGAATCTGTTGAAACAGTGGCACCCAAGAAGAAAAATTGCATGATTGACAGTTTTTTTTTTAGCTTAGAGCAGGTGGACAGGATGGTGAAGAAGGTAAAAACAAGGACTTTCAGATGCTGGAAATCAGAGTCTAGATTAGAGTGGCGCTGGAAAAGCACAGCAGGTCAGGCAGCATCCAAGGAGCAGCAAAATCGACGTTTCAGGCAAAAACCCTTCATCAGGAATAGAGGCAGGGTGCCTGCAGAGTGGAGAGATAAATGAGAGGGGGGTGGGGGTGGGGAGAAAGTAGCATGGAGTACAATAGGTGAATGGGGGTGGGGATGGAGGTGATAGGTCAGAGAGAAGGGTGGAGCTGATAGGTGAGAAGGAAGATAGGCAGGTAGGACAGGTCATGGGGACAGTGCTGAGCTGGAAGGTTGGAACTGGGATGAGGTGGGGGAAGGGGAAATGAGGAAACTGGTGAAGTCCACATTGATGCCCTGGGGTTGAAGTGTTCCGAAGCGGAAGATGAGGCGTTCTTCCTCCAGGCATCGGGTGGTGAGGGAGTGGCAGTGGAGGAGGCCCAAGACCTGCATGTCCTCAGCAGTGTGGGAGGGGAGTTGAAATGTTGGGACACAGGGCGGTGGGGTTGATTGGTGCGGGTGTCCCAGAGATGTTCCCTAAAGCACTCTGCTAGGAGGCGTCCAGTCTCCCCAATCAGGATCAGGATACAATAAATGACCGCATCAGGATACAATAAATGACATTGGTGAATGTGCAGGTAAAACTTTGATGGATGTGGAAGGCTCCTTTAGGACCTTGGATGGAGGTGAGGGAGGAGGTGTGGGCGCAGGTTTTGCAATTCCTGCGGTGGCAAGGGAGGGTGCCAGGATGGGAGGGTGGGTTGTTGGGGGGCGTGGACCTGACCAGGTAGTCACGGAGGGAACGATCTTTGCGGAAAGTGGAACTTCTGACCTCTTAGTCCGAGAACCTCGTACCACCCGATTCTACCTCCTTCCCAAGATCCACAAGCCTGACCACCCTGGCCGACCCATTGTCTCACCATGCCCCTGCCCCACCGAGCTCATCTCTACCTACCTCGACACTGTCCTATCCCCCTAGTCCAGGAAATCCCCACATATGTTCGAGACACCACCCACGCTCTCCACCTCCTCCAAGACTTCCGTTTCCCTGGCCCCCAATGCCTCATCTTCACCATGGATATCCAATCCCTCTACACTTCCATCCACCATGACCAGGGTGTCCAAACCCTCCATTTCTTCCTCTCCCAATGTCCCCAACAGTACCCTTCCACCGACACTCTCATTCGTTTGACTGAACTGGTCCTCACCCTTAACAATTTCTCCTTCGAATCCTCCCACTTCCTCCAGACAAAAGGGGTAGCCATGGGCACCCCTAGGGCCCCCAGCTATGCCTATCTCTTTGTTGGCTACGTAGAACAATCCATCGTCTGTAGTTACACCGGCACCACTCCCCACCTCTTCCTCTGCTACATTGATGACTGCATCAGCGCCACCTCGTGCTCTCGCGAGGAGGTTGTGCAATTCATCCACTTCACCAACACACTCCACCCTGACCTTAAATTTACCTGGACCATCTCTGACACCTCCCTCCCCTTCCTGGACCTCTCCATCTCCATTAATGACGACCGACTTGACACTGACATTTTTTACAAACCCACCGACTCCCACAGCTACCTGGATTACGCCTCTTCCCACCCTACCTTCTGCAAAAATTCCATCCCATATTCCCAATTCCTCCGCCTCTGCCATATCTGCTCCCAGGAGGACCAGTTCCACCACAGAACACACCAGATGGCCTCCTTCTTTAGAGACCGCAATTTCCCTTCCCACGTGGTTAAAGATGCCCTCCAACGCATCTCATCCACATCCCGCACCTCCGCCCTCAAAACCCACTCCTCCAACCGTAACAAGGACAGAACCTTCCACCCTACAACCTTCGCATAAACAGCTTCATCCACCGACATTTCCGCCACCTCCAAACGGATCCCACCACCAGGGATATATTTCCCTCCTCACCCATTTCTGCTTTCCGCAAAGACCATTCCCTCCATGACTACCTGGTCAGATCCATGCCCCCTAACAACCCACCCTCCCTTTGTGGCACGCTCCCCTGCCACTGCAGGAATTGCAAAACCTACGCCCACACCTCCTCCCTCACCTCCATCCAAGGCCCCAAAGGAGCCTTCAACATCCATCAAAGTTTTACCTGCACATCCACCAATATCATTTATTGTATCCGTTGCTTCCGATGCCGTCTCCTCTACATTGGGGAGACCGGACGCCTCCTTGTAGAGCGCTTTAGGGAACATCTCTGGGACACCCGCACCAATCGACCCCACCGCCCTGTGTCCCAACATTTCAACTCCCCCTCCCACTCTGCCGAGGACATGCAGGTCCTGGGCCTCCTTCACCGCCGCTCCCTCACCACCAGACGCCTGGAGGAAGAACGCCCCATCTTCCATCTCGGAACACTTCAATCCCAGGGCATCAGTGTGGATTTCACCAGTTTCCTCATTTCCCCTTCCCCCACCTCACCCCAGTTCCAACCTTCCAACTCAGCACCATCCCCATGACCTGTCCTACCTGTCTATCTTCCTTTCCACCTATCCACTCCACCCTCCTCTCTGATCTATCACTTTCATCCCCACCCCCATTCACCCATTGTACTCTTTGCTACCTTTCCTCACCCTCCTCTCTGACCTATCACCTCCATCTGCACCCCCATTCACCTATTGTATTCTATGCTACTTTCTCCCCACCCCCACCTCCCTCTCATTTATATCTCCACTCCGCAGACACCCTCCCTCTATGCTGTGCTTTTCCAGCACCACTCTAATCTAGACCCTAGGATGGTGAAGAAGGCTTTTGGTACACTTGCCTTTATTGGTTAGTTCATTGAGTGTAGGAGTTAGGAGGTCATTTTGTTGCTGTCCAGGACCTTGGAGAGGCCTCTTTTTAAAAAGTGCATTCAATTCCAGTCTCCCAGGTATAGGAAAGATGTTGTTAAACTTGAAAGGGTTCAGAAAAGATTTACAAGGATGTTGCCAGGGTTGGATGGCTTGAACTGAATAGGCTGGGGCTATTTTCCCTGGAGCGTCAGGGGTGACTGTATGGAGGTTTATAAAATCATGGAAGGTATGGATAGTATGAATAGCCAAGATCTTTTCCCCAGGGTAGAGGAATCCAAAACTAGAGGGCATGGGTTTAAGGTGAGTGAGGAAAGATTTAAAAGGGACCTTAGAGTCAAACGTTTTCACGCAGAGGGTGGTGTGTGTATGGAATGAGCTGCCAGAGGAAGTAGTACAGGCTGATCAAATAACAACAGATAAAAGGAATCTGGATGGTTACATGAAAAGGAAGAGTCTAGATGAATATGGGCCAAATGCTGGCAAAGATGACTACATCAGCTGAGGATATCTGGACGACATGGACAAGTTGTACCAAAGAACCTGTTTTCATGCTATAAATCTCAATGACTTTAAATGTTTCTCAATTACTCAATATTAGTATGCAATAAAGAATCAAGTGCTTTCAGTTTCTGCTAGTAAGACTTTCACAGTCTGGTTGATTAAAGCATTTCTAACGCTATCGGAAAAGTAGCGATTTTTAAAGCAAATTATCAATCGTAGCTTTTTAAAAGTTGTTCACGTGTGGCTGCAGTTGCCCTGGGGTTCATTAGTGAGAATGAGCAAGGAAATCCTGTCAATTGACATGGAGAGTATGAGGGACCATCTGGGGAGGGTAGACAGGCAGCTGTTGGCATTAAATGGGCCTAATGAGACTATAGGCCTGTGGGGTAAGCGGGATGGGGCTTAAGGGTATGTTTCACCTTTTTTGTTCTTATTATGACTGGAATAGGTTCCAGAGCATCATGATGGGACTTATAAGCAGTCAGCCTTTGCATTTGGGAACCCCTGTTGGCACCTTCACCATTGAGTGAAAGTACCTCCCTTATACACACTTCCTCCTGAAACTGATGGCCCAAGCTGTGTGAATTGAATTGAATTGAATTTATTTTCACGTGTACCAAGGCACAGTGAGGGTTCTTGTTAAGTGCAGCTGCATTGAACTGACCTAGTTTTCATCAGTGAGCTGCTCAAAACGTAACTTGTGCATTTTGGCCTTCATTGGAGAAAGTTAAAACATATGGGAATTCTTTGGACCGGGAGGCTACACTGTTGGAAAGGTAATGTATATATTTGAATGTGGTCGCAGAACACCTCCAAATTTGTTCAGGTGTCCTTTGAAAGAGATAAGATGCTCTTTGCAAGGTGTTAAGCATCCTTTTGGAAGTGAAACATAGATATAAATATGAATAAAAATCCATGCACACATTTAAATTATCAGGAGAACTGTTGAGATGTTGTCAAGAGACCTATCATTTAAAACTTTAAATTTTAAGTATTTGATTATCATAGAATCCCTGCAATATGGAAACAGATCCTTCTACACCGATCTTCCGAAGAATCTCCAAACTAAACTCATTCCCCATTACTCTACATTTACCCCTGACTAATGTACCTAACCTACACATCCCTGAGCACAATGGGCAATTTAGCACGGCCAATTCACCTAACCTGCACACCTTTGGATTATGGGAGGAAACTGGAGCACCCAGAGGAAACCCACACAGACACAGGGAGAACGTGCAAACTTCACACAGTCAGTCGCCCGAGGCTAGAATCTAAACCCGGGTCCCTGGCACTAGGAGGCAACAGTGCTAACCACTGAGCCACCATTATGTATAATGTCAGCAGTGCTAAATATTTGCATTTTCACCCATCTGTTTTTTTTAAGCCACCGGGTTATCATTACAGTATTAATGATCACGTGATTTGATTTCACAATCTATCATTATCACAATAGGGTGCCTGTCATTTCACAGTTTGATTGACAGCTACAGGCATTTCAGTGAAAATGAAGACTGCAGATGCTGGAGATCAGAGTCGAGATTAGACTGGTGCTGGAAAGGCACAGCATGTCAGGCAGCATCTGAGGATCAGGAAAATTGACGTTTTGGGCAAATGCCATTCATCAGAAATCATTCCTGATGAAGGGCTTTTGCCTGAAACATCGATTCTCTTGGTCCTCAGATGTTGCCTGACCTGCTGCGCTCTCCCAGCATCACTCTAAAGCTACAGGCAGTTATGCAGTCTTTGAAGTGGAACTATGAATACAAATGTTTGGATTAAAGGATGTTCAGAGCAATGACTTTTCATGACAATAAGGGTTTTTTTGTTATCGGTGAATTCATTAGCAGACATCTAAGCACTTTATTGAATATCAACATTGAATATAACCTCTCTTTTTTTTGTGTATTTGGTGTGTTGGCACAACATGAGTAAGGACAAGAGGTAATAGTTGGGGCATAGGTTGCCATGGACCATATAGGGTCTGTAAAGGGTTGGGTGGGAGGTATGTGTAGCATTAACCACCATGGATGGGCATAGGGAGCATATGGTAGCTGAGGGTTGGAAGAGATAAGGACAGGAAATTGGTTTTTGATTTTTGTTTGAGAGTTGAGATGAAACCCTGCAGGACCCTGTTGTGCTCTCCAACAGCCTAACTCCACTTCTAATATATCCTGTGTCTGTCTCTGAATGCTTCTGGAAGTGGTAGAAACGCTTGCCACAAAGAACCTGCCCCTTCTGTCCTCTGTCCTTACACTTCCCCTCTTCATGCCATCCCTACCTCTCCCTGGGGGGTATTTTCTCTGGAGTCAGGTAGTCGGGTTCATGCTGTTAGGATTGTTCTAGCTCTGAGCTCCCAAGCTGGGAGAGAAGATCTATAGTGTCACAGTGAGCACTCTTGATTCAACTGTTGGTCAGATTTTGCTCAAATAAATTAACTTAATATCAATTACATTCCTTATTCATGTTGCTATGTCGCATCAAGTTGATCATAACTCTGAACCAATTGGGAACAAATAAATAGTGGTTGTGATACAAGCCAGAATACTATCAGAATAGGAAATGTTTTGGATTGTTTGTAATCTGTACAAATGATTTGGATGAAGATATAGATGGTCTGATTATTAAGTTTACCCAAAACAATGAAGTTGTTGGACTTGTGGAAAGAGTGAAAATTTTCAAAGGATAAAGCAGGATATAGATCAATTGGAAAGTTGGGCTGAGGAATGGCAGATGGAGTTTAATCTGGACAAGTGTGAGGTGATGGATTTTAGGAGGTCAAATGCGAGATGAAAGCGTACAGTAAATGGCTTTAGTAGCATTGACATACTGAGGGATCTTAGGGTGCAAGTCCACAGCTCCCTAAAAGTGACAGCAAATGTGGATAAAGTGATAAGGAATGCCTCTGGAATGCTTGTCTTCATTGGTTGGCACACTGAGTACAATGGCTGGCAAGTCATGTTGCAGCTGTTTAAGATTTTAATGAGGCCACATTTGGAGTTTTATGTGAAGTTCTGGCCCCCACACAGTGGGGAGGATGTGCAGACTTTGGAAAAGTTACAAAAGAAGTTTACGAGGATGTTGTGTGGATTGGAGTGTGTTAGCTATAAGGAGAGGATGGATAAACTTGGATTGTTTTCACTAGAGCATCGGAGGCTAAGGAGTGACCTGATAGAAGTATATAACATTATGAGAAGCATGGATGGGGTGGATTGAAAGAGTCTTTTTCCCAGGGTGGGAATGTCAAAAACTATAGATCATAGGTTTAAGGTGAAGAGGAAAAATTTAAAGGAGATGTGCGAGGTAAGATTTTAACACAGAGGGTAGTGGGTGCCTGGAATGTGTTGCTAGGGGAGATAATAGAAACAAATACAATAGCAAAGTTTAAGAGGCATGAAGCATGACAGAAGCATGAAGAGATGGAAAATAGAGGAATATGGACCATGTGCAGGCAGATAGGATTAGTTTAGAATGGCATTATAGTCGGCACAGACATGCTGGGCTAAAGGACCTGTTCCTGTGTTGTACTGTTCTGTGAAATATCATATCAAACGTCATTTGAGTTTGCAGTTCAGGCCTTTGCAGGGACAATATGCCAATGTTTCCCAAATCCTTTCTCACTGAGATCTAATTCTGAGGCTTGAAAATTGTTGTGACATCTCAATGAGAGCAAATGAGGTGGGGAAGGGACCTGTGAGATTGTAGAATGGAGGAT
Source organism: Chiloscyllium plagiosum (assembly GCF_037043375.1). Taxonomy (NCBI): domain Eukaryota; kingdom Metazoa; phylum Chordata; class Chondrichthyes; order Orectolobiformes; family Hemiscylliidae; genus Chiloscyllium; species Chiloscyllium plagiosum. The sequence continues at coordinate 36,051,407 of NW_028270175.1, read as the reverse complement.
CATGGACAGGGGCAGGAGAGACCGCTGGGAGTTGGTGTGGTGGTGGTGGGAGGTGATTGAGGGCTTCTGAATTCAGTTGCCCAATAGCAGACTTTGCTGCTTTGACACTCACGACCCTTAACGTTTCAGCTCATGACCCCACTTGAGGTCATGATCCCTACTTTGGGAAACCCAGCTCGAATCTTTGGCTTACTTCAGATATAGCAATGTGTTCTCTTGTTTGTCTTTTACAGGCCGCAAAAACTCATTTTTACGCATTTCTGAGCTCAATTTGTGGTTTTTATGCTTCAGTGAGCCCCACTGTAACCTTCAGATCAGGAGAAAACAGATATCTCTCATTAAATATGTTTCCAGGTAACAAATAAACTCATAGAAAACAATGCCACAGTCCCCCTAGAGAATGAATTTCTCTGAAGCATGTGAAATTGGATGTAATTCAATCACAACCAATTACAAAAAAATGAACAAATAAGAATAATTTTATTTCTCAACTCACTGAATTAATTGTTGAGGTCTCCATGGATGACGAGAAGTATGACAAGAGATATATGAGTTTTCTAAATGAGAAAGACACAAGAAAAGGGATGTTCCATTGATGAATTAAAACAATGAGGCCAGATGTTGAATTTCAATGGGGAAATTGAATGATAGATTGAGTTGGATGGGATGAAAGGTCTCTTTCAGTCACAACCCTATGCAATCAACAGCCACAACAAAGTCAATGCACAAGGTTGCAAGCCCTGCAATTTTCAACTGATTTATTTTGTTGCAACACAGTGGAAAAATTAAAAGTGTGGTGTTTGTTAAAATCAGCAACTTCCTTTCATTTCCCCCATCAGAATAAAGAACATTAAACGTTGCCAGAAAATAATGAGACTGAAAGGAAATTTTCAAGATGAAAGTGCCGGTTGCAATAGTGGCTCATAAATGAGATGGGGAGATTTGAATTTTCAATGATATTCTGTTCCCTGAGCTGATCCGACATTGCGCTAATGCTGACACATCCAGCGAAAATACCTTGAAGCACAATATCCAGCATCTGTCAATTAATTGTACCCATGACATAAGTATTGTCTCACAAACCTCATCAAGACGAAGGCTTGTTAAAGCAATTAAAGATAGCAGAAATAGTGGTAGAATATTAGAAATGTGAAATAACAGCACACTTGCCTTCATTGCCCAGTCCTTTGAGTATAGGGACATCATGTTAAGGTTTTACAGGACATTGGTGAGGCCCCTTCTGGAGAACTGTGTCCAGTTTGTGCTCACCCAGTTATAGGAAGGATATTATTAAGCTGTAAAGGGCTCAGTAGAAATTTACCAGGATGTTGCCCAGTATGAAAGGTTTGAGTTATAAAGAAAGGTTTGGATAGGCTAGGACTTTTTGTACTTGAGTGTAGGAGGCTTGAGAGGTGAATTTATAGAGGTTTATAAAATAATGAGGGTTATAGATAAGGTTAATGGTAAATGTCTTTTCTTTAGAATGGGGGAATTTCAAGACTAGAGAGCACATTTTTAAGGTGTGATGAGAGAGATTTATAAAAACACATGAGGGGCAAATGTTTTACATGGAGGCTGGTTCACATGTGGAATGAACCTTGCGAGGAAGTGGTGGATCTGGGTACAATTACATTTAAAAAACATTTGGATAAATTTATGAATTGGGAAGGTTTGGAGGGATATGGGTTAGGAGCAGGCAGGTGGGACTAGTTTCATTTGGAACTATGCTTGCCATGGGCTGGTTCGACCGAAGGATCTGTTTCTGTCCTTTATGACTCTTTGACTCGGTAAGTGCTGGGAAATCTCAGCAGGGCAGGCAGCATCCATGGGGAGAGAACACAGGTTTGACAATTCAGACAGATAACCTTAGATTGAAGCTCAGAAGAAGAGTGAATTTTACAGTGTGCATTATCAGTTTGTCAGGATGTATAGAGACAACAAACATACACGCTGTGTTCAGGTAAGAACCTTTTGCACTGAGATATCTCACAGACAGTAAACATAAGGTTTATGTTTCTCTAGAATTCAATAAGAGATGAATATAGATCAGGACACCAACAGGAAAGCCGGCTTTCCTTTATATAGTGCTACTGGAGATAGTGCACATCAATTTGAAGAGACAGACAGAACTGATACTTCATCCAAAAGCCAGCATCGTCAAAACTGCCTGTACTCCCTCAGTTACTGCACAGATGTCCATGTAAATACTTTCAAATGGGGTTTGGGAGTGTAACCTTTTGCCAGAGTGGCGAGCATGTTGTCAGTTCTGCGACTCAGCAGTGACTCAGAGCTCTACTCTTGCTTCTAATACAGAAAGAAATGAAATTACCTCTTACAAAAACATAAACACATAATCGGAAGTGATATGTCAGTGCAATGCTTTGCTGTTGCAAGTGACATTCTTTCAGTGCCATGTGAAACCAAGGTTCTTTTTGGCCTGTTGGGCGGATGTAACTTGCCTAAATTACCTGTATCTGAGCAAGAGAAGGGAGATCTTCCTAGTTCTCAATCAGCATCACTGAAATAGATTACTGAGTTGTGTTGTTTGTGGGAGCATGATGTGCTCCATTTCCTGGCTGCTGCTTTTCCTACATTACATTGGAAAACAGCAACAGGAGTAGGCCACTCAAGCCTGCTGTGCCATTCTAGATCATAGCTGTTCATCTAAGAATGTGAGAACTAGGAGCAGGAGTAGACAATTCGGCCCCTCGAGCCTGCTCCGCCATTCAACACAATCATGGCTGATCTCATTTTGGCTGCCACTTCACTTTCCTGCCTGGTCCCTATTACTCTTTAACCCGTTACTAAATGAAACTCTTTATGCTCCTCTTTAAATGTAGTCAGTGCTCCTGCATCCACCACACTCTGGGATAATAAATTCCACAGATTCACCACCCTTCAGGGAACGAGATTTCATGCATTGACAGCAAACAATACAACAAAGATACCTGTCAATAGGTGAAGTTTGACTGTCCTAATTTCACATGGACTGCCTCTCACAGAAATGAATTGTTTTTTTTGATAACCATTGTTCAACCCATTTTCATGCTTCAAAGTACTTCTTCATTTAAGGGCTTGTCAGTTGTAAGTAAGAGACAATGTATTGTAGAGACTTGATTCTTCCTTTAATAAAGAGTGTATCACACTTTTCTCCTTCGATTGAATAAGGTGAATATATTTGCTTCCTTTCACACTAGCGAATTCAAAAACGTTTTGCACACAATGAAGTACTTTTACAAATAGTCTTTGTCAGAAGAGAAATGAAGTGCGGGATAATGATGCCTTGCTTCAATTGTTTAGAACATTGGTGAAGCAGCATCTGGAGTATTGCGTGCAGTTCTGGTCCCTTGAATGAAAGAAGGATTTAATTGCCATAGAGGGAGTACAACAGAGGTTCACAAGATTGATGTAAAAACAGAAAGTGCTGGAGAAACTCAGCAAGCTGGCAGTATTTGTGGGAAAGAGAAATTGAGTTAATAATTCCATTTGATTTGACACCTCGTCAAGAGCTATAGAAAGGTAGATTAGGCTCAAAATGGGAATTCTGCTCTGGTTCTGGAGTAACATGTCAGCCAGATAAGGTACAGATGAAAAGTTTCCTTCCTTAAAAGACATTAATGACAATCAACATGGTTGCCATTAAGCTAGGCTTTAATTCCAAATTTTCACTGAATTCACTTTCACCATCTGCCATAGTAGGATTTGAACACATATCCCCAAAATGTTAATATGTGTTATAGGATTACTAGCCCAGCAACTTTACTATTATGGTATCACATGAGGAGACTAAGCCTGTATTCTCTAAAGTTTAGAAGAATGAAGATAACACTTTGAAAATTATAAAATTCATAAAGGTTCAGATGGGGTAGATGCAGCGAAAAGAAAGCTTCCCCTAAAACCAGGGGACATAGTTTTAGAACAAGGTCATTCAGGACTGAGATAAGGAATAACAGTTCTCTTAGAGGGTGGTGAATGTTTGGAATTGTCTTTAATGGAGGGCTGTGGAAGCTCAGACATTGAGTATGTTCAAGATAGAAATCACTACACTTTTGGATAATATTGACATCCAGGAATATTGGGATAACAGGGGAACATGATACTGAGGCAGATGTAAGGATGTCATCCAAGGATGGAATTACTTTGGAGGCAGTTCAGAGAAGGTTCACTAGATTAATTCTAAAAATGAAAGATTTGTCTTCTGAGAAAAAGTTGAACAGCTTAGGCTTACACTTACTAGAGAATGCAAAGAGATCCATCAGAAATATATAAGATGGTAAAGGGGAATGACAATGTTGACATTAACTGGATATTTCCCCTTGTGCAGCAATTTAGAAAAGAGGTCATAGTTTTAGGGTAAAGGGTGGCAGATTTGAAACAGAGATGAGGAAGAATTACTTCTCTTAAAGGATTATAAATCCCTAGAATTCACTATCCAGTGTGTGGTAGGCATCAGGACACTAAATAAATTTAAGGAGATAAGCAGATTTTTAATGAGTAATGAGTTGAACAGTGATGGAGAGCAGGTAGAAAAGTGAAGTTGATGCTGAGATGAGATCAGCCATGATTATATTAAATACTAGAGTAGGCTTGAGGGACTGAATGGCCTATTCCTGCTCGTAGTTCCGAGTTTTACACATCTCATTGGTAAATAACTTTCAATGTTACAACCAAGCCATTTTACATTTAGTTTTCAATTACTCCATCTGTATAACTTGCGACAATACCAATAATAATCCAGCAGTAGTAAAGTTGTAGAGTCTCAAAGCACAGTGCCCCAAGCCCTGGATTCAACTCCCATGCCTGGAAAGTGTGCTTGTAATGAAGTGAAAGACATTGATTGTCAGTCTGTAACCCATTCCAATATGCTGGGTAGCAGGGAGTAAGACTGGGGGAGCCTCCTGGTCAACTCGCTGGCATCGACAACAGTAAACGATTACAATATGTTGCCCATAAACATGGACTGATCTAACGAATGTCCATGGCTAAACCCTTAGATGTGTAGATGGAAGACAAGACAGAGAGTGGAAGAGTACAAGGGAAGGTTAGAATCATGATTCATTTTGCAAAGGGTTATTTAGAATACAGAATACATTATTATGAGTGGCTGCTGTTGTTAAGTTAGTCCAAGCATGTAAGAGGACATAAGATGAATTCTTGGCGAAAAGTGCTGTGTGACAGACATCAAATATTGGAGTAGATAGCTATGGTTAGGAGACAAAAATGGCACAAGCAGATTGGGCAGACACAGTTTCTGCCAGTGTATAAATGTCTCTCTGAAATACATGCAGCCTGGATATTACAGAACATGAGATAAGGCATCCAAAGTAATCTAATGGGTTTATTTTATGACTGGCTCTTCAGGCCTAACCTAAGTTAAAAAGTATGTGTTTGGCATATTTGGTCACTAGTCGAAAAGTGTGGTGCTGGAAAAGCACAGTCGGTCAAACAGCATCCGAGGAGCAGGAGAGTCGATGTTTAAAGCATGAGGTCTTCTGCCTGACCGGGTCTGCTTTTCCAGCACCGCACACTGCAACTCTGATCTCCAGCATCTGCAGTGCTCACTTTCTTCATATTCGGTCACTAACTGTACAATTGTGTAAGTCAATTTAGAATATGAAAAGGGCTATGAAATTTTACAAAAATGTGATGAACTGTTTGGATTCTTTGGTGATGCATCAATCACCAAGTCGGACAACTCTGAAAATCAAATAAAATTGAATTAATGAGGTACATGCCTTGCTTAGCTTCTTCAATTCCGATCAGATTTCCAACCCAGTGGATCAGAGTTCCCCACTCCGGAACTGGAGGAATACTTCTGTCTTTAGTCTATATTCTGATCCTCCGTAGAGTGTTGGTGTGGCCAAAGTACCTACCATTCTCTCCTACCTCCATCTGGTAAACATTAGGAGCCACCAACTTGCATTGATGTGGTGTTGACCTCTCATATATTAGAGTTGATCTTTCTCTGCCCCTTCTCTGTAGCTGTAACACTATATTCTGCATTCTGTTCTATTACCCTGATGTACTTATATAAGGTATGATTCACCTGGGTAGCAAGCAAAACATTACTTTTCGCTGTATTTTGCTACAGGTGACAGTAATAAATTTAATCAAATTCAAGGTGTCCAACGTAAGGAAGAAAGAAAAGGTCCCTGTGGGTCCTGGAGGCAGGAGGTCAGGGAGAATGGGGATGGGGAGATATTTGCCCATGTCTACCTTACCTTCTGTAATTTTGCTGGTGGAGGTGAGGAACATGTCAATTAAATGGAATGGGCACTGAGTGGCACAGTGACTCAGTGGTTAGCACTGCAGCCTCACAGTGCCAGGGACCTGGGTCTGATTCCCCCCTCGGCAACTGTGTGGAGTTTGCACATTCTCCCATGTCTGCGTGGGTTTCCTCTGGGTGCTCTGGTTTCCTCCCACAATCCAAAGATGTGCAGGTCAGGTGAATTGGCCATACTAAATTGTCCATAGTGTTAGGTGCATTAGTCAGAGAGAGATGGCTCTGGATGGGTTGCTCTTTGGAGGGTCGGTGTGGACTTGTTGGGCCGAAAGGCCTGTTTCCACACTGTAAGGAATCTAATCTAATCTAATCACCACTTCTCCTGCTACCATTGAGATTTTAACCCTGGCAGTAGAGTTCTTTGCCCTCAGACTATTTGTGGGGGTGTGAGCCAACTCCAACTTTATTGGTTTCCAGCATCTACAGTTATTACTTTTTTTAGAATGACTTGCAAAGTCACGTGGAGACCATCTGGTGACCTGACTGTTTCCTGTTTAGTCCTACTTTACTCTTGTCCTCTTAACTTTCTCAGGATGTCCAAGTCTCCTTAAATGGACCCTTCATTTATTCTGTTACACTTGTTGCTCTAGTCACATGTTGGCACCATTTCAAGCTGTTCCTTTGGAACTCCATTTCGAGCAAGTACAGAAAATGCAGGAAAATCTCAGCAGGTCTGGTACCATCTGCGGAGAGAGAAACAGAGCTAACACTTTGCTCTCAGTATGACTCTTCTTCAGAACTGAAGTATTTTACTTCTGTCTTAATTTTACTTTCTGTTGTCCTTCAAAGCAATTTACGAATAGTGCTGTTAAAGATTTGAAATGATCAAGACCCAATAATTATGATGTGATTTTGATAAAAACCATAGCTGTAAAATTTCATTTAAAAATTTTGTGTAGAAGGAAGTGAATGGCAGGCAGGACCTCAGTGAGGTAGTGCACTTGGAGCTGTTCCCTTAGAAGGCTGGAGTAGAACTCATTGTCTCCATCCACAGACCCTGAATAACTAGATCACATGTAATGTGAACATTAACCCTTTCACAACCATTCCATTATACAACCTCTCCCATCAAGTTTTCACCCAAGAGTTAAACAATCACGTACATAATATGTGGACCTTTTAAAAATATGTTTTCTTTCCTTCCATTCTGTCCTCTCTGAATTCTGTTTGTCGTTGTTGTTATTGAGCTCTGGGACATTCTGAAGTTTAAGTGCTATTCTGCAATATACAAGTGCAATATGACCTCGATGATAATTGCTGATTACTTTCCTGTATTTTCTGCATCTTCAGTTTTTCAGCATTTGTGGTTGCATAATGCTTTTTGCCTCCCATTAAGTAGAAATGCTATTTCAGAACAGAGACGATATAGAGGGGGAAGCTGAGCTCAATGCTTTATGCTTCTTGACTCAGCTTGAGATAACAGATGAAGAGGAGGATGGAACCAAGGCCAAAGGAACAAAGCCAAGTTTAAGGCCTTAGTCTTTAAAAGATCATTCTTCACATATGATATTAACCACTGCAACGATTATAAAACAGAACAGAAAGCCACAGCATGGTAAGTGATGAATTAGACCAAAAATATTTGGATTTGCAAACATTAAGGTTTTTTGCTGTGCTGTCTGCTCTGTTTTTCATAGCACTCTGTTACTTAGTCAGTCATGCAGTGTCTGAAGTATTTAAGGATATTTCCTTCATGGATCTCATCAACAATCAACAGTTGATTGGACTCCCTATTTTAATGGAATGCACAGTAATTGAGACATCACAACTAGGATGAAGTGATTTGCTTGATTCTGGATATGAGTTTAAAAGCCTCATTCCAATACTATGTGTCTACATACAGTGCTCTACCTAGCAATGGAGCTGACCGCAAACACAGCTCATGACACTCAGGAGGAATCTGACATTTCAGGCTAGATTATGTGCCCATTGCTAGATATGGCAGAACAGACAGGACCTCAGACTGTGTATTAAGATGTGTTTTTTGGCTTATTCATTCATGGGATGTGAACATCACAAGCTGGTTCAGTATTTATTGCCCGTCACTAATAGCCCTTAAGAAGGTGGTGACACAGCAATTTCTGGAACCACTGCAGTCCATGTGGTGTCGATATGTATACAATGATGTGAGGAATGGAGGTCCACCATGCTGCTCTTACAACAGTGGCTGTACCAAGTCAGGATGATGTAGGGCTTGGAGGGGAACCTGTAGATGTTCCACTGCATCCATTTCCCTTGAATTTCCAGGTGGCAGGTATTGCAAGTTTGGAAGATCCTGTCAAAGAGTGGATTTGTACAATGCATCTTGTAGATAGGGAAAACATTGCTTTATTGAGGGGCGGTGGTGAAGGGCATTGAGGTTAAAGTGATAGATCTGGTATTTTCCCATATGATGTCTGCTGGCACCTAATTGTATTTGCCATCTCAAACAGTATCCAGTACTGGGGTAATGGTTTTGAGATAGTTGCCATTAGGCTGACTACCACCAATCTCCTTTGTCTTTACTCTGTCTTTGGCCAATCTAATGATTCATAGTAGAAGATACAGACTGTACAGAAGAGGGACTAAGATAATAAGAAGATTCATTGCAAGATAATCAAATACAATTATGCTTGGTCAGACAAAATTCTCAGGACCTGGTTCAGATACAACAGTTCCCTTAGAAAGCTAGAGCCAAACTCTTGGCCCCCACCCACAGAATCTGTGTGACATTAGTTGGATAAGTGAAATATATGGAATATGAACATTAACATTTTCACAACCATATCATCATACAACATCTCCTACCAAGTTTCACTTGTCACCACTTCCACTCTCCCCTTGAATCTTTGACTCACAAATGCTGGTAGTTTAGATCTTTCACACTTTTTATAAAGTGTCCCCTCAAACTTTGTAGGAAGCTAGGGAAATGATTGCTGGGCCCTTGCTGAGCTATTTGTATCATCAATAGCTATGGGTGAGGTGCCAGAAGACTGGAACTTGGCTAATGTGGTGCCATTATTTAATAAAGGTGGTAAGGAAAAGCCAGGGAACTATAGAGCGGTGAGCCTGACATCAGTGGTGGGCAAGTAGTTGGAGGGAATTCTGAAGGATAGGATTCACATGTATTTGGAAAAGCAAGGAGTGATTAAGGATTGTCAACGTGGCTTTGTGCGTGAGAAATCATGTCTCACAAACCTGACTGAGATTTTTGAAGAAGTGACGAAGAAGATTGATGAAGGCAGGGTGATGAACATTGATTATATAAACTTCAATAAGGAGTTCAACAAGATTCTGCATGGTAGACTAGTCAGCAAGGTCACATCACATGGAATACAGAGAGAACTAGCTATTTGGATACAAAATTGCCTTCAATATAGGAGACAGAGGGTGGTGGTGGAGGGTTGCTTTTAAGACTGGAGGCCTGTGAAGAGCTTTGTGAAACAAGGATCGGTGCTAGGTCCACGACTTTTTGTCATTAATATAAATGATTTGGATGTGAGTATAGGTGTATGGTTAGTAAGTTTGCATATGACACCAAAATTGCAGGTGTAGTGGACAACAAAGGTTACTTCAGAGTACAACTGGACCTTGGTCAGATGGGCCAATGGGCTGAGGAGTGGCAGATGGAGTTTAATTTAGAATAATGTGAAATGCTACATATTGGGAATGCAAATCAGAGCATACCTTATACACTTAATGGTAAGGTCCTGGGGAATGTTGTAGGTGCAGGTGGAGTGCAGGTGCATAGCTCCTTGAAAGTGGAGTCATAGATAGATAGGATAGAGAAGAAGGTGTTTGGTATGTTTTTCTTTATTGGTCAGTGCATTGATTCATAGGAGTTGTGAGGTCATGTGTGGCTGTACAGGACATTGGTTAGGCCAGTATTGGAATATTAGGTGCAATTCTGATCTTCCTGCTATAGGAAGGATAGACTGCTACAGCATGGAAGATGTTGTTAAACTTGAAAGGTTTCAGAAAAGATTCACAAGGATGTTGCCAGGGTTGGAGGATTTGAGCTACAGGGAGAGGCTGAACAGCTCGGGGCTGTTTTCCCTGGAGCATCGGAGGCTGAGGGTGACTTTATAGAAGTTTATAAAATCATGAGGGGGATGGATAGGGTGAATAGTCAAGGTCTTTTCCCTGGGGTGGGGGAGTCCAAAACTAGAGGTCATAAGTTTAAGGTGAGAAGAGAAATATTTAAAAGGGATCTAAGCGGCAACTTTTTCATGCAATGGGTGGTGTGTGTATGGAGCAAGCTGCCAGAGGAGGTGGTGAAGGAAGGTACAATTTCAATATTTGAAAGGCATCTAGACTCGTATGTAAATAGGAAGGGTTTAGAGGGATTTAGGCCAAATGCTGGCAAATGGGACTAGATTTATTTCGGATATCTGGTCAGCATGGACGAGTTTGTTTCCGTGCTGTACATTTCTATGACTCTTTAACACTGTCTTCAGACTCAGAAGAATGGTAGGTCTCTTACTTGAGAACAGTGCATCCTGACTGGGATGTATGAACCCTTTCCCAACTGGAGGAACTTTTTATCTCTCAATTGCCCTTCGAGACAGATGTCATTCTTTGTAGAGGCTGGTTTTTTTTTTGGCTCATTACCTTTGCTTGAGGATCCCTAATCTCCTAGATTTCCTTCGTGGATGACAAATTCTTTGTTGTAACATTAAGAACTTGCTTCCTTGCATTTTTCTGTTTGTATGGATCAGGAATTTGCTTTCTAATCAGAAGAAATGGATTTTCTTTGCAGAACATTGGATGCTTAACCGAAGCAGTTTGGTTTTAATGATCATGTCCTGCATCTGTGAATGTTGGTCTTGCTACTACTGAGTCTCACATACTTTATTTCACTTGAGTTGTTGATCATGCTCGATGCCTTTAATTGCACTTGTTTGACTGGTGAAGTAAAATTTTTCAGACTCTATCATTCTAGTGAAACATTGCTGCTAATTCAGCACTATTTCTGTTAATTGGAGATGATTGGTGAAAGATTTCTAGGTAGACTCAAGTAGGTTGTGATGCTCATTTCTGTTTATTTATCCTCAGTGTTTTATAGAATCCCTCCAGTGATGAAACAGGCCATTTAGTCCATATTGACCCTCCGAAGAGTAACCCACCCAGACCCATTCCCCGTCCTATCACTCTACATTTACCCCTGACTAATGCACCTAACCCACACATCCCTGAACAGTATGGGCAACTTAGCATGGCCAATTCACCTAACCTGCACAGCTTTGGACTGTGAGAGGAAACTGGAGCACCCAGAGGAAACCCACGCAGGCACAGGGATAATATACAAACTGCACACAGACAAAGGCCCAAAAGTGGAATCAAACCCAAGTCCCTGGCACCATGAGACAGTGGTGCTCACCACTAAGCCACCATGCCACCCACCATGCTTGGTTTTAGCTTCTGAATTGTCTTCAGAAATTACAGGCATCTTTTCCCTACCTGACAATCCTGTACAATTGTGAAATAATTCCACAGAGGCCAATATCCCATCACTAAGTCACCCTTTATTTACATGTGCATAGTGACTGGGCTCTGACCTGCCAGCTCAGAATCGGTCCTTAGAATAAGGAGACTCACTGAACCTCCTCTTTATGTCTGTCAGCCAGATCTCCCTTGACTGATTGGCTCAGGTTAACAATCCCAATCAAGGATCTCATAGTCAATGAGATCCACCTGACCCTCGATCCAATCACGACAAATTGCAAATCCCTAAATGAGATATTAGATTTTTAATTTGGTCCACCACTTTGTCTCTAGTAAAATGGATACTTGCATGCTGTTCACAATCTAAAACACCAATCATTTTCTTGCACACAAAATTTTTAAATGAAGTTTTCTGGCTGTGACTTTTATCAAAATCACATCTTTATCTTTGAGTCCTGATCATTTAAAATCTAGCCTTTTCCCTGATGTTTCATCTTATGTTAGACTCTTTCACTAACTTTATCTAACTTTGCTTATTTTCAGCTTAAATGCATTCTGAAACCTTCCCAGTTCTGTAAATACCACGCCCTTACCCCGCTCCCTACCACCACCACGAGTCAGAATCTGCCATGTCTTCCAGTAGATGGAACTGAGTAAAACTCACTGATACCAATCCTCCTTTGTGATTGCTTTGTCTCAGGCCTATCTAGTGACTAGTGGTGGAGGATGCAACAGTGTACAGCGTCTACAGAACAGACACTGTTCTTAGATAACAAGGTTCATTGCATAATAACAATAAGTACAACATATTTGGTCAGATATAAATGCTAATACCTTACAGAGCTGGCACAGATACGTACGGTGCCTCCAAAAGCTAGAGTAGTCATCTTTGTCTCCACCTACAAACTCTGTGTGACAGAATGGGTGGAGTCAATGCGACAAGAACTTTAACTCCTCCAGAACGATTACATTGTGCAACAGAAAATGAGGTGCCAATCTAGCTTGCTGCTTTGTCTAGGATGGTGTCAAGCTTCTTGAGTGTTGGTGGAGCTGCCCCCATCCAGGCAACTGGGAAGTATTTTATCACACTCCTGACATGTGGCTTATAGATGGTGGAAAAGCATTGGGGAATTGGGACTTGAGTTACTTCCTAGCCTATGACTTGTGGTTGTCAGTATTTATATGACTGAACCAGTTCAGTTATTGGTCAATAGTAACCATCAGGAGATTGACAATTCAGTGATGGCAACGCCATTGAATTTAAAGTTATTGTTTTCTTGATGCAGGTGGTCATATCCCAGCAGTTGTGACCACTCATTAACCAGGTCTGAATAAAGTTCAGATCTGTCTGCAAGGAGTGAGTCAATATCTCATGAGTTATGAATGTTGATTAACATTATGCAATCATCAGTGAGCATGCCAGCCTATAACCTAATGTTGGAGAGAAGGTCATTGATGAAGCAGCTGAAGATGGTATGGCCTAGAATACCCTGAGAAACCCTTGCAGAGATGTCCCAGAGTTGTGATTACTGACCTCCCATGACCACAACCATCTTCCTTAATGATGATTATCATTCTAATTAGTAGAGAAATCTCTCTTTACACATTTACCCTAAACCTTACCTGAACCCTTTAGACGTCACTCAGGATAAGCTACATGGTAGACAAGTCTTCACTTTTTAAAATGTTGAATGCCGATTTTGAGAGTGACTTTCAGTGGATTATTTAATGAAGGAATCCACCATAGCTAAGGCTAACCTGATCGTACCATTATCCTCACATGCATGAGTCCAATTCTACCCCTGCGAATGATGAGTCTTGAATGGGTTAAAACTGAATTCAGGTTTATTGGCAGGTTTGAGGTTCATAATCTTCATCCCAGCAGGTTGCTGACATTGGAAGCTGAGGAGGGAAGTGTTTGGTTTGTGTAAGTTATGCTCTTTGTGCTGACAAAGGGGCTGCTCCTAAAATACTGGTCTGTAGTTTTGTTTTTGGACAGATGGAAATGGAACTTTTGTTGCAATTCCAGAATGCCCTGTTCAAATCTTGGGAAAAAATATGCTCCGTCACTCACTGTTCATGGACTCCACCATACTAGTTATATTCCATATAATGCATTGATGCAAGGAGCTTTCTGCTTCACAGTAAATCTGACTGTAAATTGTAATTTGAGGTAAAGTCACTCATTCAAATCTCTGTGAGATTAGTTCAAGCAGAGAGTCCCAGAACACATTGGTTTCAGTCTTGCTTCCTCCGGCCTCATCTTTAATGCTTCTGATGTGGGTAGAAATCTGACGATTCTGTGCTGTTTTAACATGAAAATTCAAACTTATCACTTAGAGCATATATTGCACAGATGCATGCACACAGTTTCATTTTTCCTGGTTAAAAGATGGGGACAATGCAGTGCAACAGACATGCCAGCACACAGTGAGCGGAAATGAGAGAGAGCATTGGCCGGAGCTGATATCTAGACAATCCTCCATTCTGGACCTGGATACATTGTCTATCGAAATTCATACAGGCAGCTGTTCCAGAGTAAATGGGATTGAACATGCGTGGATAACCTTCCCATCAATGTGTGAAAGGGTGATAAGCCACTCTGTGAATATGTTGAACTGTGAAGGACAGAAATGAACACAGAAGGAATATTTAACAATCCCAAGTATATATTGAATTAATATTATCTTTAAATAACAGATCGTGCCTTCGCTCACTATGAGAAGGTGAATGAAAAGTGGGTAACTGGATTGATCAAGTGAAGGCTCCATAAAAATCAGGCAAAAGGATAAAGCCATTCAGTCCGTCAAATTATTTCCATCACCCAAGGACCCTTCATTATGAATTAATAAACAACTATGCAAGCAGATCTCTGGTGGCATCCCTCAGGATAGATATTAATGATGAAGAGACTACACCAAGTGGCATCCTCAGTTCAAGGTTCATTGTCACATGTTTCAGGGAAGTCTACAGACTGGAGAGTTCCTCCAACATTCCAAGTCCAGATAAACCTGTCATCTGTTTTTAGTGTCCCACCTAATCGTTCAGATGCTTGCAAAATGTAGCATTTGACATGACCAGCTTAAAAACCCCTACATATTTGCTTTCTGAGTTAAAGTCACAGAAAACTTTTACAGAGTGACTAAATGAAAAAGATGGGAAGAGAACAAAAGCAGTGAAATCGTTTTAAAAGGCTGGAAAGCTAAGAACAATGCAGGGTACCATACCACAGTGTTCATGCAGAGAGGTCTTCAAACAGTAAGACTCATTATAGTCATAGAGTCATAGAGATGTACAGCACAAAAACAGACTCTTCTGTCCAACTCGTTCATGCCGACCAGATATCCCAACCTAATCGAGTTCCACTTGCCAGCACTCAACCCATAGCCCTCCAAACCCTTCCTATTCATAACCCAACCAAATGCCTTTTAAATGTTGCAATTGTACCAGCCTCCACTAATTCCGCCGGCAGCTCATTCCATACACATACCACCCTCTGCGTGAAAGGTTGTCCCTTAGGCCTCTTTCATATCTTTCCCTCTCACTCTAAACCTATGCCCTCTAATTCTGGACTCCCCCACCCCAGGGAAAAGGCCTTGTTTATCTACCCTATTCATGCCCTTCATGATTTTATAAACCTCTACCAGGTCACCCCTCAGGCTCCGAACCTCCAGGGAAAGCAGCCCAAGCCTAGTCAGCCTCTTTCTATAGCTCAAATCCTCCAACCCTGGCAACATCCTGGTAAATCTTTTCTGAACCCTTTCAAGTTGCACAATATCCTCCCGTTAGGAAGGAGACCAGAATTGCATGCAATATTTCAAAAGTGGCCTAACCAATTTCCTGTACAGCCACAACAAGACCTCCCAACTCCTGTACTCAATACTCTGATCAATAAAGGAAAGCATACCAAACACCTTCTTCACTATCCTATCTACCTGCGACTCCACTTTCAAGGACCGATGAACCTGCACACCAAGGTCTCTTTGTTCAGCAACACTCCTTAGGATCTTACCATTAAGTGTATAAGTCCTGCCAAGATTTGCTTTCCCACAATGCAACACCTTGCATTTATCCAAATTAAACTCCATCTGTCACTCCTCAGCCCATTGGCCCATCTGATCAAGATCCCATTGTAATCTGAGGTAATCTTCTTCGCTGTTCACTGCACCTCCAATTTTGGTGTCATCTGCAGACTTCCTGACTATACTTCCTATATTCACATCCAAATCATTTATATAAATGACGAAAAGTAGTGGACTCAGCACCGATCCTTGTGGCACTCCACTGGTCACAGGCCTCCAGTCTGAAAAACAACCCTCCACCACCATCCTCTGTCTTCTACCTTTGAGCCAATTCTGTATCCAAATGGCTAGTTCTCCCTGTATTCCATGAGATCTAACCTTGCTAATCAGTGTCCCATGGGGAACCTTGTCGAACACCTTACTGATGTCCATATAGATCACATCTACTGCTCTGCCCTCATCAATCCTCTTTGTTACTTTTTCAAAAAACTCAATCAAGTTTGTGAGACATGATTTCCCACGCACAAAGCTATGCTGAGTATCCCTAATCAGTCCTTGTCTTTCCAAATACATGTACATTCTGTCTCTCAGGATTCCGTCCAACAACTTGCCCACCACCGATGTCATGCTCACCGGTCTACAGTTCTCTGGCTTGTCCTTACCACCCTTCATAACAGTGGCACCACGTTAGCCAACCTCCAGTGTTCCGGCACCTCACCTGTGACTATTGATGATACAAATATCTCAGCAAGGGGCCCAGCAATCACTTCCCTAGCATCCCACGGAGTTCTCAGGTACACCTGACCAGGTCCTGGGGATTTATCCACCGTTATGCATATTTATTTGATTAGATTAGATTACTTACAGTGTGGAAACAGGCCCTTCGGCCCAACACGTCCACACTGACCCTCCGAAGTGCAACCCACCCAGACCCCTTCCCCTACATTTACTCCTTCACCTAACACTACGGGCAATTTAGCATGGCCAATTCACCTAACCTGCACTTTTTTTTTTGGACTGTGGGACGAAACCGGAGCACCCGGAGGAAACCCACGCAGACACGGTGAGAATGTGCAAACTCCACACAGACAGTTGCCTGAGGCGGGAATTGAACCCGGGTCTCTGGTGCTGTGAGGCAGCAGTGCTAACCATTGTGCCACCTATGGAAACAGACAGGACACATCAAGACATCCAGCACTTCCTCCTCTGTAATATGAACATTTTTCAAGATGTCACCATCTATTTCCCTACATTCTATATCTTCCATGTCCTTCTCCACAGTAAAAACTGATGCAAAATACTTGTTTAGTATCTGCCCCATCTTCAGCAGCTCCACACAAAGGCCATCCACTAATTTTTTTTTTAAAAGGTTAGGAGGAGAATTAACTGGTGTCTTTAAGGTCATGAAGGGTTCAGAGAGACTTACAAGGATGTTGCCAAGGTTTGAGCTGGGAAAGATTGAATAGGATGGGGCTATTTTCACTGGAGAATTAGAGGCTGAGGGGTAGTCTTACAGAGGTTTATAAAATCATGAGGGGTATAGATAGGGCGAATAGCCAAAGTATTTTGCCCAAGGTAAGGGAGTCCAAAACTAGAGGGTATATCTGTAAAGTGAGAGGGGAACGATTTAAAAGGGACCTAAGGAGCAACATTTTCATGCAGAGGGTGGCGTGTGTATACAATGAACAGCGAAGGGAAGTGGTGGAGGCTATATAATTACAGCATTTAAAAGGCATCTGGATGGGTATATAAACAGGAAGGGTTTAGAGGGATATTGGCCAAATGCTGGCAAATGGGACGAGATTAGTTTAGAATATCTGGTCAGCATGGATGAGTTGGACTAAAGGGTCTGTTTCCATCCTGTACACCTCAATGACTCTAAATGACTGATAGAACTTTTCCTTTCATCCCTTCACAGGATGACAGTGTCACTGACCAGGCCAGAAATTATTGCCCATCCCTAATTGCACAGAGGGAAGTTAAGAGTCAACCACATTGCTTGGGTCTGGAGTCATATGTAGACCACACCAGGTAAGGATGTCAGTTTCCTTCTCTGAAGGACATTAGTGAACCAGATGGACTTTTCCTGACAATCGACAATGGTTTCATAGTCCTCATTAGACTCTTAATTCAATTTTTTTTCTGATTTCAAATCCTACCATTTACCATGGCAGGATTTGAATCTGGGTCCCCAGAACATCACCTGGGTCTCTGGTTTAACAATCCAACAATAATACCACTGAATAGCAAATGATTATTTCCTCTTGTAGGAGAGAACAAGGGATCACCAGCTGAATGATCTCAAAAAGGAGCAGGGAGAAGAACCAGGAGGAATTTCTATTTTGCTGTTGATGTGGTAGGGCTGATATGGTGTGGGGGAATTGATTACCTTGGATAGCTGATTGGCATTGCAGAGTAAGACCAACAGCGTGGGTTCAATTCCCACACCGGCTGGGGTTACCATGAAAGACTTTCCTTCCCAACCTCTCCTCTCTCCTGAAGCATCGTGGCCTTCAGGTTAAACTACCACCACCAGTCATCTCTCTCTCTAACAGGAGAGCAGTCAGAAGGACTTTGATGACTTTACCTTTTTATATAGAGTCAAGTTAATGTTTACATTTACGGAAAGTTTGTATTTGGGCTGCAAGAATTTCTAATTTCCACAGCGCCTGTGAGTTCATGTTGGGATAATGTTTATTGCAAGTTGTTTTTCTTACTTATTCATGAATTCCCAAAGGAGCAACAAAGTGAATGTGGAGAGATTTGTGACCAAAACAGACTTTCTTTAAACTAGACCCTGGTGATGTTTTGAGGCGTTGACTCCACTTACCAATGCATGAGCCGCAACACAGTAAGCCCCCAAGTGAATGCTCCAGAATGCTTTATTCACAGCTCACCATCCATTTCTGCATTGATTCTTTAGTCTTCATAGAGAGGTTCCTCCCAGCGAGAGCTCCAAAGGAACAGAGGCATTGTGTAAAATTCCATGGACTGTTATAGATTCAGGACGTGGGTTTGTGAAATGTAAGTGTTCCAAGAATAAACATGAAGGTTTAACTTAAGCACCAGGAACTATGTTCTGATCTTGCTCTGATCAGAATGCTGTACAACACTGATAGCTAGACTAAACCTTTCTAATGTTCCACAGGACTGTGTCCTTCTATTTCTCTGATCATAACTATATATTACTTTAAAGAAAAGAAAAACAGTTCTTCATTCATCACTTTTATTTTTCACCCTTTGGTTTATTCTTGTTCTCTGCCTTTTTAATTTTCATGCTCATTTATAATTATCTCCCTTGGTGTTTCATTTTTGAACATTGCATTTTTTGTGTAGCTGCTCTCATTTTTGTTTCCCTTTTCATATTATTTTCATATTATATATTATTGCTCCTGTTATTTAAAGATGCTGTTTGTTGAATCGGAAGGTCTCATACCTCAGGATAAAATGCATTGACACTCTTAATATTATTGCTACTCATAAGGCTGCTTTCACAACAACACTTTGCATTGATTTTGATCTTTATTTCATACCTTATCTATGTTCATACTAAATGCAAACCACTAAAATCAATAGTAACATCATACTTTGTAAAATGAGATTTTAGCCAATAACTTGTAGTTGAATCTTTTAAAGTACAGAGACGGTGCAAAGTAAATGGACTGAAGTTGCTTCACAAATTGTTTAATGCTGAACAAATTAATCTGATAACCCCTTTAACCGGCTCATGGAATAGTATCAGCTGTAACTCTTTGTGTTCATTCGTCATGACTCAAACAAGAACATTCCACGCAGTGTGTACACGCTGCCCTCTGAAACGTCAGATAACTGTCTCTGCAATTATTGAATATCAAGACAAATTTCTTTGCATGTGGTTAATATAAAAAGACATCATCCTCTTTAATCATCTTCTCTATGCTCAGTAAGAGAGCTCAGAGTTGCAATGGGCATGGCGGAGCTGTTTTTTGCCTCAGCACAATGATTCTACCTTTCCTCGATGTATTGACTGGGAAAGATTGAACCAGCATAAACTGTTTGTTGAATTTTTATTCTGTGCAGAAATGTGACCCTCACCTCACTGATGTTTGCCTCCTCCACTTCTAATGTCCACATTGCCATCTTTGGCCTTCTGCACTGTTTTATCCAAGTAAAATGCAACCTTTAGGAATTGCTGTACAAGACATTGTGAAGGGCCCTTCTGGAATTCTGCGCTCAATCCTGGTCCCCCTGCTTTAAGAAAGATATTGTTAAACTTAAAAGGGTGCAGAAAAGATTTACAAGGATGTTGCCAAGGTTGAAGGGTTTGAACTATTGGGAGAGGCTGAATCGGCTGGGGCTGTTTTCACCGGAGTATCGGATGCTGAGGAGTGACCTTATAGAGATCAATAAGATCACGAGAGGCATAGATAGGGTGAATAGCCAAGGTCTTTTTCCCTGAGTCGAAAACTAGAAGGCATGGGTTTAAGGTGAGAGGGAATAGATATAAAAAGGACCTAAGGGGCAATTTTTATTTGCGTAGAGGGTCGTGTATGTATGGAATGAGCTCCCAAGGGAAGTAGCAGAGGCTGGTACAATTATAACACTTAAATGGCATCTGGATGTGTGCATGAATAGGAAGGGTTTAGAAGGATATGGGCCAAATGCTGGCAAATGGGCCTCGATAAAACTAAGATATCCGGTTGGCATGGACGAGTTGGACAGAACGGTCTGTTTCTATGCTGTACGTCTCTATGACTCACTGATGTTATGCACATCTTCCTGGGTAGCTGGGCTTGAGCATTGAATTGAACAATTCCAAACCCAGTTGTACCTTGAAGCTTCCCCATTAAATTTTTCGTTAACATTGTACCACACAGCCAGTCCGTTAGGAAAGTATTGTTGGTTCACCTCTTAGGTCTTTCCAATTCCTTTTCACACACAAATATGGAACTCTACAGGCAAGAGAGGGGACAAAATATCTTCATCATGTCATTACTGAAACTGTGCAATACGCAACCCACTGGCTTATCTCTCCTCACATCTTTTATCTTCCTTTGTTTCAGACATTATAAAATGCAATGCACTTTGCCTCTATCCATTTCAGTGTTAAAAATTCTGTTTCAAGTAACTGTTTAAAAGCAGTTCACCTAATTTTTGTCTTTGCTCACTTTGAAAGGAAAACATTTTAGAATTAGATTTTACATGTACTTAAGTACAGGAGTCCAGTGAAAAGTGTACAAAGTCACCATTCCTGGCACCGTCTGAGGTATAAAGTAGAGAAATCGAGAAATAAAGTGAAACATTACAGTCCTTTTTTGTATAAAATTAAAATATGAAGAAATGCAGTTCAATGTTCAACAGCCTTTCCTAAGTGCTTAGCAATGTTGGGCTCATACTCCCTCAAGGGTTCGATCTCCTCCACTTTGGCCTGCTCTCTGGGAGAACTCGGGCTGTCTCCAGGTTCTGGGAGACCTCCTTCACCGTCACGCTGGGCTCACTCTTCCTGCATTGGGCCTTGATCTCTGATCGTCAAAGTCCTGATCCAGACCCTGAGCTGCTGCCACGTTTCTGACCCGACAAAACTGCTTTGCTGTTGCTGCCTCTGCCTCCACGACCAAGCTCTCTCCAGAAGGGAAGTCAGTATAAAAAGAGGCAAATTTCAAGAACCAAAAAAGATTTGCATTTATCGAGCACTTTTCATCACCCTCAGATGTCTTATAATCAATGAAGTTTTTTTAAAAATTAAACTTGCTCACGTAAAGTAGCAATCACAGCAGCTAATTCGTACACAGGAAGCTCCCACAAACCAAACTGTGCAAATAATCTGCTGTTGCGAAGTTGATTGAAGAGTGATCATTGGCAAAGATACAATGGTCCTGTTTTTCTTCAAAGCATGCTCCACCTGATCATTTATAACCTCATGAGCAGGCGGGCAGGGCCTCAGTTTAATACTTCATCCATAAAAACACCTTCTCTGATGTACAGCAGTCCCTTTGTACTACACTGGATGTTCAGCCTTCCTCCTGCACTGATTCAGTGATTCAGTGGTTACACAGTTACAAAAAGAAAAATTGCTGGAAAAGCTGTGGCAACATGTGTGGAGAGAAGTCAGAGTTAATATTTCGGGTGCAGAGATCCTTACTCAGAACAGGCCCTTCCTCATTTCATCTGGTGATCTCCCTCCACTGTCCCCAAACTCATAGTCTCCCAACCCCACTCTCCACAGGTGCTGTCAGGCCTGCTGAGCTTTTCCAGCTGGTTGCGTTTTTGTTTCCAAATCCAGGATCTGCAGCTCCTTTGGTTTTATTCAGTTATTCAGTTGCCTGGATGGCTGGTTTGTGATGCAGTGTGATGCCAACAGCGTGGGTTTAATTCTTGCTGTGCTTACTATGAAGGACTGTCCTTCACAACCTCTCCCCTTGCCTGAGCTATGGTGATCCTTAGGTTAACCACTACCAGTCATCTCTCTCTAATGAGGGAATGGGATTAAGTTGACTTTAGCGATCTGTTGAACCACTACAAGTGAAACACTCATTGAATGGAATTGACTTGGATTTAGTGCAGTAAAGTATAGTGAATTAAACCTGTTCTTTATTCTTACAGTAAAAACTCTAATTAATGACGTGACAGACAATAGAGATTCACTAGCACCCATTTTGCATTATCACACAAAGTCATGATCTACATCAAGAATCGTTGGTTCCCAAACAGAGGAAGAAGCCTGGCCTGACATTCCCATGGCAGTCTGCTCACATGCCTATGTGTGCCCCCGGTGTGCTGCACTGCTCCAGCAAATCACAGGGCAAGCTGGAGGAACAACATCTCACATTCAGACTGGGCACTTCACAACCTCCTGGACTTAATATTGAATTCAACGCCTTCACTTTGTGAACTCACTACCATTCCTTCCCTTTCTTTTAGCTTTACTTGTTGCAGTCTCCTCTCTCCCCTCCCGCCACCTCTATGGGACTTTCTCATCTGGTAGTTCTTCCCCATCTGGCAGTTAGACACATCATTGTTCTAGGTAAAAAACAATGACTACAGATGCTGGAAACCAGATTCTGGATTAGTGGTGCTGGAAGAGCACAGCAGTTCAGGCAGCATCCAAGGAGCAATAGAATCGACGTTTCGGGCAAAAGCCCTTCATCAGGAATAAAGGCAAAGACCCTGAAGCGTGGAGAGATAAGCTAGAGGAGGGTGGGGGTGGGGGTGGGGAGAAAGTAGCATAGAGTACAATGGGTGAGTGGGGGAGGGGATGAAGGTGATAGGTCAGGGAGGAGGGTGGAGTGGATAGGTGGAAAACAAGATAGGCAGGTAGGACAAGTCATGGGGACAGTGCTGAGCTGGAAGTTTGGAACTAGGGTGAGGTGGGGGAAGGGGAAATGAGGAAACTGTTGAAGTCCACATTGATGCCCTGGGGTTGAAGTGTTCCGAGGCGGAAGATGAGGCGTTCTTCCTCCAGGATTCTGGTGGTGAGGGAGCGGCAGTGAAGGAGGCCCAGGACCTCCATGTCCTCGGCAGAGTGGGAGGGAGAGTTGAAATGTTGGGCCACGGGGCACTGTGGTTGATTGGTGCGGGTGTCTCGGAGATGTTCCCTAAAGCGCTCTGCTAGGAGGTGTCCAGTCTCCCCAATGTAGAGGAGACCGCATCGGGAGCAACGGATACAATAAATGATATTAGTGCATGTGCATCATTGTCCTGCCATTCTCACATTCCGATCAATTAATCTGTAATATCAGCAGCCTTTCTACCCCAGCACTTTAACCCACCAATCCCCCACACACAATCACATAAGTGCTGCCCCCTCCATATTTCACCTCAGCTTTGGTGAGGAGTCATTGAGACCCAAAACGTTAGCTTGCTTTGCCTCTCCATGGATGCTGCCTGACCCACTGTGATCTCCAGCACCTGTCGTTTTCAGTCTGTCTCTACTCACTCTATCAAATTTAAGAATATTTTGATAATTATATTTAAAGCTATCTGATACAGCATTGCGCAATTAATTAGAATGGAAACAATTTATGACTCGCTCTTTGGTACAAATAATTTGCTTCCATATTTGCATGGAGAAAGTGCCCACTTTCCTCATTCCTGAAGAAGTGCTCATGCCCGAAATGCCGATTCTCCTGCTCCTTGGATGCTGCCTGACCTGCTGCACTTTTCCAGCAACACATTTTCAGCTCCATATTTGCATGACATGTTCAGTTCAGTTTAAGGTTTTGTGTTTACTGAAGTGAATTGTGGAGGCTGTAACCAGAGGGATGTATGGTCGGGCTCCAGTCATTTACAGTTTATGTCAAAGATTTAGGTGTGGGCATACAATGCAAGCATCCTGGTGATCTCTAGTTAGGTGGGAAACTGAGCTGTGAGGAGGAAGCAAAGAAGCTTTAAAATGATAGACAGATTACATAAGACAGCAAGAGCAGAACAGATGGAATACAATGTGGTGAAGTGTGAAGTTATCCATTTCAGCATAAGAAATACAAGAGCAGTATGTGATTTAAAAGGTGAGAGACAGGGAGATGTTGTTATTCAAAGGGAGCTGAATGCCCTTGTATAAAAGCTATGAAGTTAACATGTAGATAAAACCAGCAATTAGCATATTACATGTTAACGTACATTACCAAATAACTATATCTTAATATTAAAGTCATAAATTGTTCGATATTAAGTGCAGAAAGGAGTATGGACACAAAGGCCGAGATACCGTGTTGGGATTATGGATTGGCCAGAGGGAAACATCAGTAATACTTGTGAATAATATATACAGAGAGAAAGTGGGGACTGCAGATGCTGGAGATCAGAGTCGAGAGTGTGTTGCTGGAAAAGCACAGCAGGTCAGGCAGCATCCGAGGAGCAGGAGAATCGACGCTTCGGGCAAAAGCCCTTCATCAGGAATGTTATATACCTCAGAACAGGGCTTCAATATGTTCATTTCCAAGTGATACTGTTCTTTTTAATGTATTTGTTTTTACCTCTGGTTGATCGAATGGAATGGTAGAACAGGATCAAAGCACCAAATAGCCGATGCCTGTTCCTGGTTACTGTCTCTCAGCCTTAATTCAATTATATGGGACCACAATTCAACCACACCTGTAGTTTTTCTTTCTTAGGGAAGGATACACACGCCTTAGAGCAGAGAAGGGGTTCACTCTCAGAATGAAGATTAATACATTTTTTTTCGACTCCCTACAATGTGAAAACAGGCCCTTCGGCCCAACCAGTCCACACTGACTCTCCGAAGAGTAACCCACCCAGACCCATTTCCTTCTCACTAATGCTCCTAGCATTATGGACAATTTAGCATGGCCAATTCACCTAACCTGCACATCTTTGGACTGCAGGAGGAAACCGGAGCATCCGGGGGAAACCCCCGCAGACACGGGGAGAATGTGCAAACTCCACATAGACAGTCACCCAAGGGTGGAATCGAACCTGGGACCCTCGTGCTGTGAGGCTGCAGTGCTAACCACAGTGCCACTGTGTCACCCCCGTGATTAAGGATGGGTGAAATGTTTTATGAGCAGAGAGTAGACTCAATTTATATTTGAGATAAGAGATAAACATATTGAAACATTTAAAACTCTTCAGGAGCTCAATGTGAGGGTGTATGCCCTGAGTGTGCAATCTTGGATGAGAGATCACACTCTCAAATCAAGGAGTCATCATTTAGCACTGAGATAAGGAGGCATTTCTTCAGGCTATGAATGTTTAGCGCTCTCTAACCCAGGGAGTTCTGGCTGCTCAGTTATTGAGTAAAGTCTCCAGAGTTTCTGGCACTAAAGGGAATTCAACGTTGTGGGAATAATGTGGAAAAGTGGAGTTGATATCAATCAACCATCATTATATTGAAGAGAAGAGCACGTTCAAAGGCAAATTGCAAATGTATATTGCAATTTTTATGTATCAGTTATCGGATAATACTTTCCTTCCTGCCTTTCATTCAAGGCTAAAGCTGCAGAAATTTAGCTTTTTGCAGCTTGGTCTGCCTTATAAAATCTTTCAACACAGGAGAAAAGTGGGCCCATTGCAACTGGGCTGTATCTCTTCAGGGTTGTAATCCAAACATAATCCCACTGTTGTATTTGCTCTCTATAAGCCTGAACCATTCCCTGCTTGAGATGTCATAGAGCTATACAGCATAGAAACAGGCCCTTCATCCCGTCATGTCAATGCTGACCAACAAACACTAAACTAAACTAATCCTATTTGCCTGCATTTGATCCATATCATACAATACCCTGACATTATAAATACTCATCCAGTTGTTTTTTAAATGTCGCGAGAGCACTTGCCTCCACCACCCTCTCAGGCAGCACGTTCCATATTTCTACCACCCTCTGGGTGAAAATATTTATTTTCAGATCTCCTCTGAACCCCTTACTCCTGACATTAATATTCAGCACCCTGGTATTAGATATGTCTGCGATGGAGGAGGGCTGTCTACTCTGAATGCCTTTCTTCATTCTTTTCTCTTTTCTTAAGTTTTTCTTTTCTCGACGTACGTTCGGCAGGGGGCATGGTTGTGGAGACAGCCGCAGTGAGGGCAGAGGCTGACAGCTTTGGTGATGGCCCACAGGGCAGCTTGTGTGCCCAGGCAGGACTCTAGCGGCATTGCGGCTTCTTCGAGATCCAGACTGAGGGATCTCCCAGCACAGGGGGAGAGATCAAACCCAGTGTTGGGGTGGAGAGGTGGGGGTGGGGTGGGGGGGTGAGGCAGATAAGCTCAGTGTGGGGAGGAACATCAAGCCCAGTGTGGGGGGAGAGACTGAGCCCAGTGCGGGGGGAGAGACTGAGCCCAGTGCGGGGGGAGAGATTGAGCTCAGTGCAGGGGGAGAGATTGAGCCCAGTGCGGGGGGAGAGATTGAGCTCAGTGCAGGTGGAGAGATTGACCTCAGTGTGGGGGGAGAGACAGAGCTCAGTGCAGAGGGAGAGATTGAGCCCAGTGCGGGGGTAGAGATTGAGCCCAGTGCAGGGGGAGAGACAGAGCCCAATGCAGGGCGAGAGATTGAGCCCAGTGTGGGGAGAGAGATTGAGCTCGGTGCGGGGGGAGAGAATGAGCATAGTATAGGGGGAGAGATTGAGCTCAGTGTGGGGAAAGAGATTGAGCCCAATGCAGGAGGAGAGATTGAGTCCAGTACAGGGGGAAAGATTGGGCTCAGTGTAGGGGGAGAGATTGAGCTCAGTGTGGGAAAAGAGATTGAGCCCAGTACAGGAGGAGAGATTGACTCCAATGCAGGGGGAGAGATTGAGCTCAGTGTAGGGAGAGAGATTGAGCCCAGTGCAGTGGGAAAGATTGAGTCCAGTGCAGGGGAAGAGATTGAGCCCAGTGCAGGGGGAGAGATTGACCTCAGTGCAGGAGGAGAGATTGACTCCAATGCAGGGGGAGAGATTGAGAACAGTGTGTGGGGAGAGACTGAGCTCAGTGCAGAGGGAGAGATTGAGCCCAGTGCAGGGGGAGAGACTGAGTCCAATGCAGGGGGAGACATTGAGCCCAGTGTAGGGGGAGAGATTGAGCCCAGTGTGGGGAGAGAGATTGAGCTCGGTGTGGGGGGAGAGATTGTGCACAGTGTAGGGGGAGAGATTGAGCTCAGTGTGGAGAAAGAGATTGAGCCCAGTGCAGGAGGAGATATTGAGTCCAGTACAGGGGGAGAGACTGAGCTCAGTGCAGGGGGAGAGATTGAGCCCAGTGCGGGGGGAGAGATTGAGCTCAGTGCAGAGGGAGAGGTTGACTTCAGTATGGGGGGGAGAGACTGAGCTCAGTGCAGGGGGAGAGATTGAGCCCAGTGAGGGGGGAGAGATTGAGCTCAGTGCAGTGGGAGAGATTGAGCCCAGTGAGGGGGGAGAGATTGAGCTCAGTGTGGGGGGAGAGATTGAGCTCAGTGCAGAGGGAGAGGTTGACTTCAGTATGGGGGGGAGAGACTGAGCTCAGTGCAGGGGGAGAGATTGAGCCCAGTGCGGGGGAAGAGATTGAGACCAGTGTTGGGGGAGAGATTGAGCCCAGTGCGGGGGGAGAGTTTGAGCCCACTGTAGGGAGAGAGATTGAGCTCAGTGTAGGGAGAGAGATTGAGCTCAGTGCAGTGGGAGAGATTGAGCTCAGTGCAGGGGGAGAGATTGACCTCAGTGTGGGGAGAGAGGCTGAGCTCAGTGCAGGGAGAGAGATTGAGCCCAGTGCGGGGGGAGAGCTTGAGCCCAGTGTGGGGAGAGAGATTGAGCTCAGTGCAGGGGGAGAGGTTGAGCCCAGTGTGGGGGGAGAGATTGAGCCCAGTGCGGGGGAAGAGATTGAGCTCATTGCAGGGGGAGAGATTGAGCCCAGTGAGGGGGGAGAGATTGAGCCCAGTGCGGGGGAAGAGATTGAGCCCAGTGCGGGGGAGAGATTGAGCCCATTGTTGGGGGAGTGATTGAGCCTATTGTGGGGGGAGAGATTGAGCTGTTCGTGGGGTGTGGGGGCACTTGTGAGGAGCAGTGTCCCTCGTGGGGGCAGCCCAGTGTTGAGCAACTACAGATCCACAACTATAAAAGGGGTGTATCTTTGAACTTATCTTTATTTAGAGTCATAGAGTCATAGAGATGTACAGCATGGAAACAGACCCTTCAGTCCAACCCATCCATGCTGACCAGATATCCCAACCCTATCTAGTCCCACCTACCAGCACCTGGCCCATATCCCTCCAAACCCTTCCTATTCATATACCCATCCAAATGCTTCTTAAATGTTGCAATTGTACCAGCGTCCACCACTTCCTCTGGCAGCTCCTTCCATACACATACCACCCTCTGCATGAAAAAGTTGCCCCTTAGGTCTCTTTTATATCTTTCCCCTCTTACCCTAAACCTATGCCCTCTAGTTCTGGACTCCACGACCCCAGGGAAAAGACTTTGCCTATTTACCCTATCCATGCTCCTCATAACTTTGTAAACTTCTATAAGGTCACCTCTCAGCCTCCGACACTCTAGTGAAAACAGCCCCAGCCTGTTCAGCCTCTCCCTGTAGCTCAGATCCTCCAACCCTGGCAACATCCTTGTAAATCTTTTCTGAACCCTTTCAAGTTGCACAATATCCTCCCGTTAGGAAGGAGACCAGAACTGCACGCAATATTCCAACAATGGCCTAACCAATGTCCTGTACAACTGCAACATGACCTCCCAACTCCTGTACTCAATACTCTGACCAATAAAGGAAAGCATACCAAACGCCTTCTTCACTATCCTATCTACCTGCGACTCCACTTTCAAGGATCTATGAACCTGCAGTCCAAGGTCTCTTTGTTCAGCAACACTCCCTAGGACCTTAACATTAAGTGTATAAGTCCTGCTAAGATTTGCTTTCCTAAAATGCAGCACCTCGCATTTATCTGAATTAAACTCCATCTGCCACTTCTCAGCCCATTGGCCCATCTGGTCCAGATCCTGTTGTAATCTGAGGTAACCCTCTTCGCTGTCCACTACACCTCCAATTTATTGCACTATACTGAGAAGACCTTATTGAATTGTAACTTATTTCGTTATGTTTCTATTTGTATCTAAGAATTTTGTACCTTCTGTTCCTTGTACCTAAGATGGCGGGGTAAATGGTGACTTTATACACTGTTCTCTGTACTCCCGTATCGCTGTCTTTGAGTACACATGACAATAAAACTTAATTCCTAATTCCATGGGGAAGAGATTCTCACAATCTTCTTTGTCCAACCTTTTATCCAAAGTTGAGTTGGCTCAGAGATTGATGCTTCAATAGTGTCTGACCTTCGATCATCCTCAGGACGAAGCTATCCTGGGCAGCTCCATATCTTCATCACAAACTGCAGCAGTCCACACTGCAGACTCTTCGAAGATGGAATTAAGAAAGTCTCTCAACGCTCTGACTGTCACCTTATCTTTATTGCACATTTTCAGCCCTGCCTTATTTACATGTTGTGTGAAGTGGAATAGGAGAAAAATTGGGATGACAATTAGCAACACAGAGGGGTCTTTAAAAACAAATCTCTCTAAAAGTGCTCCGGGTGCTGTTTTTGTTTTAAAAAGGAAATAAACTATCCAATCACAACACAAGCCTCCCATTAATCCCAACAAGCAACTCAACACTATCAGAGAGTGCAGCTGTTTGTGTTTTCTTTCAAATCCAATTTAACCCAAGAACTTGTGAAACTTGTTTCCGTCACAGTAGAAAATGAAGCAAAGTGAAGGAGCATGCTAGTTAATAGATTTTAATTAGTATGCATCTTTTGATAATTATGTTTTTAAGCTATCTGATTTCCTGCCAAGCAACTAATTGGAATAAAAGCAAGAAATGATTCACCTTTTTACTGCAAGAAGTGTGTTTCCATTGTTTAATAATTATTTTAATTCGGTTTTGAGCTTTCATTTTTGCTAAAACAAATTATAGTGGATGATATCATTTACTGCATGTTAATGTCCCTTCTCTGCATCATAAGATGACATTGGTGAACCACCCCCAAGAAATACGTGATGCATTGGTAGTGCCCTTACCTTGGGGCTAGAAGGTCCTATTTCAAGTCCCATCTACTCCAGAAATGTTTCATAACATATTTGAGCAGGTTAATTAAAATTTTCATGAAACGGTAGGAATCTTTTATTTATTTACAAGATGTGAATAATATCAAGAATAAATGCCCGTGAGAAGGTGGTACTGAGCTATCTTCCTGTTTGTATCCATGTCATTTCAGAGGGTGGGTAACAGCCAACAACATTCTTTGATTTGGAGTCAGGTATCAGGCTGGCTGATTAAAGGTGACCAATTTGCTTCTTATGAAGGACATCAATGAGCCAGGTAAGTTTTTGCAACAAAATGATAGATACACAGTCACCATTCCTGATGCTAGCTTTTCTTTCAGATTTATTTAACTAAATGGATTTAAATTTCCCAGCCACCCTGATGGATTATGAACTCATGCCTGTATCATAGGTTAATGCTTTACCAACATTAACCTATACTCCTGGCCTGGTGTTTTGGGGCCGAGTATGTATTGGCAAATTTTCTGTGCGTGTGTGTGTGATGACCCTCTGTCCACAATAATGGCCTCCACATGCAATATTTACCAACATAAACTCCATTCACGTGACATTCTCTGCCAATTGCATGCACAGTGGCTCAGTGGTTAGCACTGCTGTCTCACAGCACCAGGGACCTGGGTTCAATTCCCACCTCAGGTGACTGTCTGTGTGGAGTTTGCACATTCTCCCCATGTCTGCTGGGTTTCCTCCTAGGTGCTCCACTTTCCTCTCACAGTCCAAAGATGTGCAGGTCAGGTGAATTGCAAAATTGCACATACTGTTAGGTGCATTTGTCAGGAGTAAATGTGGGGGAATGGGTCGGGGTTGGTTACTCTTCAAAGGGGCGGTGTGGACTTTTTGGGCGAAAGGGCCTGCTTCCATAATGTAGGGAATCTAATCTAATCAAAATTGGAAAACTTAGCCCATTGATTAAAAAATGGTTCACCTATTGATGTAAGGTTAAGTAAGTGTGGTGCACAATGCTTTCCTGGTTGCAAAAAAATCCAGCTAAAAATTCAGATCTGCATTGGACTGACTATGCTCAAGTAAAATGATTGTACATTTTACAACTTGCCTCAGTGATATTAGATGTGAGGGGTAAGGCTCCGTTTACTATCACTGCCACTGCTGGAAAGTGTGCAAGTGTCAGGTGAAATCAGGGTTACGATCCATGTTCAACCCTCCCCAACCCATTTCCCCTCCACCTCCAATATTGAGTAGTGTACAAAGGCCACTCCTGGTTAATTGAAAACAAGTGACCACTTGGATGACGTACTTAAGAAAAGGTGTCCCAGCAAGAAGAAGAGAATCCTTCAATTCTATTTCTCTTCACCGCACAATAGTCTACAATCATCCCTCAAATGTTGAAGTTGACTGAGTGAGTAATGTGGGAATTTACAGTCCATGAATTTCCTACATCAATATGAAACATCATGAATCATGACCAATCATTTCCACTTCCAGCCTTCCCAACCATTTCCACACCTTCCCAAGCCCAATCCACAACCCTTCATTTTTCTGGCAAGACTGAATAGACAGGGCTATTTTCTTCATGGAACAGCGGAGGCTGAGGGGTTCATAAAATAATGATGGATAGTGTGAATAGCCAAGACTTTTTCCCCAGGGTAGGGGAATCCAAAACTAGAGAGCATAGGTTTAAGGTCAGAGAGGAGAGATTTAAAAAGAAGCTCAGGGACAATATTGTCATGCACAGGATGGTGTGTGTATGGAATGAGCTGTCATAGGAAGGTTTGGAGGCTGCTACAATTACAACATTCAAAAGACATTTGGATGGGTACATAAATAGGAAGGGTTTAGAGGGATATGGGTCAAATGGGATTAGATTAATTTATGCTAATTTCCATGCTGTATGGCTCTATGACTTTAGTGAGTCTAGACTGACAGCTAGTCGACTATTTGCCCTGATGCAAAGAGTAAGTGAGGACTGCAGTTGCTGGAGATCAGAGTCGAAAAGTGTTGCTCTGATGCCTCAGGCACATGTAAATACTATTATACAACATATGAAATCTCTTCAGTGCCTGTAAGAGATTTTCAGGCCTCCTGCGGCTGACTCCTGATAAAGCCTATTTCCATTTAAAATTGAACTGTTTTCCTTCCTCTTATCTTGAAGAATTGACTCTTGCAGCACTACCATCCTGAAGGCCATGCCCATCCTCTGGTTACTTTGGTCACATGATCATGTTTCATCATAATTGAGTCACTGTCACTATTGGAAGCATCATGACTGAACCCAACCCTGTTGATGCTCGGTTTTGAAACAAGTCAATTTTGAAATTTCAGTCGCCATGCTGCCAAGCATGCAGTGGCCTGTTTTGAGTCTGGGGCCTGTCTAATTATCAGTAATACAGGATAGATCACTGGTAATTCTAAACAGAAGAGACACATAACAAGGTAATGTATTCTATGATGATAATAGGTTCAGCTCACAATAACTTATTGTTAATTATTAGGCGCTAGGCTATTGTTCGGCATAATCAGAAAGGACCATCAAGAGCTGCAAAAAGACATCGACTTCCCTTGGTACTCAACTGTTTCTACCCAAAAAGACGTGTGGCCCTATCAGATTGGCTGGAGCCCAATGTAACATGAATATTAAACCCTTCAGATCTTCCCTCAAACATTTTTCCCCATGTAATTTGTAACTGATATTGACAACTCTATTTTAGAATGTAGCAGATCAAATTATCCCCTGCTATTTTGCATCTCTACCTTTCTTTCTGTTGACGGGATGGGACAGATGGCCCACATGGGCAATCTCACTAGATTCTTTTATCTGTCCAGGTTACATATTATTCTAGGAAGCCACCGAAGGCTGATATTGGGTGGTGCATGACTGGTTGGTTAACAACAACTTTCTTCTAAGCCAGTCATTCTGTTGCCTCTTGTTGAAATCCTTGAATTGGCACAAGGATACTGAGCTCAAGACAGGCATGCAGTCCCAAAAGTGAGAATTGCTGATTGTGAACCACATACGCATCTTCAAATCTCGCACACACCCATTTGTCTTATGGTGCTAGTTGCAACGTATCGTTAATCTTGGAAGTTGCTCCACTTGCAACATATAGTTTAATGTCAGTAGGTTTTAACCTTCAGCAATGGTGTCTAATCTGACGTGATAGAGATGGTCATTCCAGAATCAAGTTTAAAATTGACAAGATGTCCATTGACATAAAAGTCAAATTGGTTGAAAACTAGCTTTATTTAAAACAGTTGTTTCTCCTAGGGATGTCATAGAATCATTGAATGCCACAGAATCTCTACAGTGCAGACAGAGGCCATTCGGCCCATCGAGTCTACACAAACCCTCCAAAGAGCATCTCACCCAAATCCACCCTATCCCCGTGACTCTGCATCTACCATGGCTAGTCCACCTGGTTTATGCATCCCTGGACACTATGGCCAATTCAGTATGGCCAATCCAGCAAACCTTTGCATGTGATTGGACTGTGGGAGGAAACCCAGGCAGACAGAGGGAGAATGTGCAAATTTCACATAGGCAATCACCCAATACTGAAACTGAACTTGGGTCCCTAGTGTTTGAGACAGCAGCGTTGACTTTTCTAATAGGGGCTTATCAGCTGGCAGTTACCGTGTAGCCCTCTTTGCATGTGTAACCATCGACATTTCTTTTCTTCTGAAACTGTTATCCTTCAGCACATTTTCTGAAAGTAACCTACAATTTTACAAATCTGGCATTCCTTTGTTATGACTGGGCATTGCCTCTACATACTACCTGTTACTATCCCACAGTGATGATAATGTTCTTTTAACAAGGTTAGGCTGTCCTTGACTTTCTTTTTTAGGAAATTTGTAAAAGTAGCAATTCCAAAAAGTCTGGCTTTGATGGGTTTTAGGGCCAATTTGATTATAACTAATAGATACTGTCTCAGGAAAAAGGATTTCAAGTAAAAAAAAAAGCTCTTATACACCGAAACGGGAGTGGCCAATTCTCCCAGCTCATCTTTTCTGGTTTGATTTGGTTTTAGCAGTCAGGCAGTTTCAAGGCTGCTGATCCAAGCAACAGCTCCATGGAAGAGGGTGTTCCATTCTGCTACCTCTCTGTCTGACATCTCTCCTGTAAAACCTTGTGTTTGATTTTACCTTTTGTGCCAAAGGGTGTTTATGGGAATTGTTGCAAGTATTTGGAACAGCATCATGAAGTTGGGGTGATCTATTGGGTTTTCAGATAGGTTACGTCATTTGATAATCTTGTAAGTAAATTCTGTATTGTTTAAAACTAAGTGGTTTGACCAGCTGCAACACTGCTTGAATATCCAAATTACAACTGCTTAGAACAATTAACAAAGTTAGGGTCTGGGCTACTCTCTTGAAATGTTTTGAGGGGATCTGGCCTGGGTGAGTGCTAACACTAACTCTTAGGGTCTGCTTTTAGCATCTTTTTGTGTTGTAAGCTGCCTATTCAATAAGTGCCCATACCTTATAAAATAAATAGATTTTATTGCTTCCTTGAGGTAAATGTTTTCTTCCAGTCTCAGGATCTGTTTGTAAGTCGTTCTGGATTCTGTTTCCAGCACCATTTGAACAGCTTCCTGCAAAATTAAATCTTCCATGGACTGTTAGAAATCTGACACAGTTTCATCAAGAATTCCAACAATATTTCTCCTTATTAAAATATTGGATTTCAAATCTCCGTGATTATAATTTTCCAGGAATTTGTAGAGATTGTGAATTGAATCATAGACCGATTTCTCTAGAATCACAACTCATTTCTTGAATATTATTCAAACAAGAATTGTATTGATTCTCAAACTGAAGTAATTGTGAAAATCTTTTCAGATATCATTAAAAGTTTTTGTCTTCTCCTTTAATATTCAGGCAATTAATAGCCAGGTCCACTGTAGGATATACACAGTAGTATACTAACTTGTTCAGAGTTAAATTTTGTGCTGAAATTTCAGTTAATTCTCTGTCTTAAGAATTGTCTCCTCTAAGATATTCAGTCTTGTGTTCTATCGAAACCATCTCTGACATCTATTTGGAAGTGTTATTTTTTTATTTCCATTTCTTCTCAAGCTTCTCATTAATGCTTATTTCTGTAAAGCTGTTTAATCGTTTCCTATTTCAATGCTGTTTGTAATCTGCTGTTCTCTAAGCTTGTTTCCTTGCACTCATCAATCGTATTTAAATTCTGTTGCTGTATAGTTTGCAAAAACCTGTACTGCAGAAATGTTGCAGTAATTTCTTTGTCAGTCTTTTTAACTCTGCATATTGTAATATAACTGTACTGACTTATTCAATAAAACTGTAAATTCCATTAACTGATTCATCCAGAGTGATATGTACTTGCATGCTTTTAAATTCTGTTTCACTCCAATACAGGATATCTTGTAAAGACTGCCGTGTATCTTTTTTCAGTTTAAATTATGGACTGAAATCAGAAAAGAACTGTCTAAAAAAAGGTCAGGGATTGCATGGATTGCTGCATGGATTTCAAATTAAGCAACTAGAAAATTATTGTTTCCAGCAGTATTTGCAGATGAACTGGAGCCAAATGATTGTATACAAATGGAGCTTTGACTGGCAACATGAAGCAGATGGTTTGAGGATTAGTGACCAGTCACAAATGACAAAGAACTTCAGTCTGCCAAGTTATTCCCCATTAAGTTTTAATGTAGGCAAATATCTCAGGATGAGTTTATACAGCACAGCAGGCTGTTAGTAGAATTGTAGCCCTGTGTTTAAAGTTTCCCAGCTCCTCTTGGCTTTAATAGGACCTTCTCTTCTTGTCACACTGGATCCACCGATCCTTTTAACACAAAATCTTTTCATTCAATCTTCAGAATATACTTGATTGGACTTCCAGTAACAAGTCACCCACTGGCAAATCTTTGTTTCTTCACTCTCCATAGAGACATAGAGTCATAGAGATGTACAGCACAGAAGCAGACTCTTCGATCCAACCTGTCCATGCTGACCAGATATCCTAAATTCACCTTGTTCCATTTGCCAGTACTTGGGTCGTATCTCTAAACCTTTCGTGTTCATATACCCATCCAGAACTCTTTTTATTGTTGTAATGGTACCAGCCTCCATTAATTCCTCTGGTGACTCATTCCATTCACGCACCATTCTCTGTGTGAAAAAGGTGCCCCTTGGGTCCCTTTTTTCTCTTTCTCCTCTCGTATAGGCCCTCTGGTTTTGGACTCTCCCCGACCCCAGGGAAAGGACCTTGCTTATGTATCCTATCCATGCCTCTCATGATTTTATAAACCTCTATAAGGTCACCCTTCAGCCTCCAAAGCTCCAGAGAAAATAGCCCCACCCTATTCAGCCTCTCCCTATAGCTCAAGCACTCCAAACCTGGCAACATCCTCCCATAGAGTCATACAGCACATTCAGACATCTGAATGCAACCAGAATAAAGACCCCTCATTTGTGTCCAGATGTTAACATTTGCTCCTTTGATTAAGTGTTAATGTGGGTCTCTATTGTTATGGCAAGTAAGTCACAGTGACTTGTCTCCTGGAAAAGTTTGTAGTTGGTCACATTCCTCTCTCCAAACAAATCCAGTTTACGTGGAATTTTAAAAAGGCAATTTAAAATGTAACCATCATATGAAGTCAGATGTTATGTAACATTGAATTATCCATTCCACTAATGTCATAATGAGATATAACCTAATGGGGGAATGATAGCATTGTGAATATGTTTGGGGCAAGTTACTGCAGATGCTGGAATCCATACTGAAAATGAAAAATGCTGGACGTCACATCTGGTCAGGCAGCATGCATGGAGAGAGAGCAAGCACATGTTTTGAGTCTAGATGACTCTTCATCAGACATCTACACTCAAACCATTAGCTTGCTGTCTCTCCATGGATGCTGCCTGACCTGTTGTGAACATGTTACTGAATAATAAATACAGAGACTTGTACAACTGATCTCTGAAACTTTCGATAGTAGCTGGGTAATTTAAATTCAGTTCATTAAATAAATCTAGAACTAAAAAAGAATTATTAGTATAGGTGTCCACATAACAAACACCGCATTATGAAGACACATCTGGTTCACTAATGTCCTAAGGGAAGGAAATTTGCATTTTATTCCTTCTTTCATATTCATTGTGGGACGATTGTCATTCTAAAAGTACAATTTAAAGGTGGAGAGTTGGATACTATAGCTGTATCACAAAGCCACAATAGATGCAGGCAGCAAATTGGCAGTGTAAAATGAGAATGTTGTCTCACTGATCATTTGGTAACTTTCTTACACCCAGTACGTGGACTTGTTACGAATGAGAAACCTTATTGCTAAAGAACTATTGTCTTTGTCACATCCTTAAGGAGATTAGGTTTAACTCTTCTACTTGGTCTTGGAGTTCTATCTATCATACAAATGTGTTTCAATCTCTTTCCTTCATTGCCAATTTATACTGCCTTTGCTGTCAATAACTTACATTTATTTAATTGGTGTCCCTCCTTATAAACCATATATAAGAACAAAAAAAGAGATGCTTTTAGCATATAAAACTCAATAGCTCAGAAATTAGCATTGCCAAGAACAGTGAATTAATGCTTCATACATTCTAATGACATTCCTTTGTTGGCCATCTTAATATAGCTAGTAAATGGTTTATTACAAATGTGCTAATGTCACCATTAAAATAAATCGAGTGTGCATCCAGTATCATTAGAAGTCATTTCTACTTCAGCATCTGGCCACAAAACAATCAGAAATATTCTATACAGGGATATTTCTGCACCCCCTGTGGCCAATGTCTATAATTGTGACTTTGTGATACAGCTACAATATTTAAATTCTTCCCCAAGTATATTTTCATTTGTGAAAATTATTGGAAAAAGATGATGGGTACAACAGAAATAAATATAGGGCAACATACCTAAACGTCCACCATGACTCGAAGCTTCAGTCTTCATAAGAACGTTTCTTAATCATAAGGGAAACATTTGGGTTAAAAGTTTCACCAAATGAGGAGCCATTAATCACCAAGAAGACAACACTGTAATTTTTATGGGATGTGTGCATCAATGACTGGTTCAACCTTTGTTGCCCAGAGACAGTTAAGAATCGATCATATTGCTGCAGGTCTGGAGTCACACATAGAGCCATACCAGGTAAGGACAGCAGTGAACTGAATAGTTTATTTAGACAATCGGCAATAGTCACCATTAGACTCTTAATTCTGGATTGTTTTAAACTGAATTCAAATTCTATTATTTGCCATGGTGGGATTTCAACCCAGGCCCTCAAAGCATGGCCTGATTCTCCAGATTAATAATCCCACAATAATCCAATTTGACCTTTGCCTTCCTTAATACATTTGCAAACACATAGAAATATGAATATCCTCTCCTCTAGAGATGCAGATTTACAATTATGTTTGTGCATTTCAGTCTCAATATCTAGCCATTATATTCCCACTTTGTTGTTTTAATTCACTCAATACTCTCACATTTTGTCCATAGGACTCCATCTCCATCATTTCAGTCCCCTTCGGTCAATGGCGAAATATGACTCATGGGCATTGTTTTTCCCCTAACCAGACCTCCATCAGATATTGTAACAATGAGAACAGTTGTAGCTCAGGTATCAATGTATCTCATTACTCCTAAACCAAATGTTGTTTTCATCTGGCATTCAAACCATTGCAAATCACGAGTGATAGCAATCAGAGATGAAAACTCTGGATGGATTTGCCCATGACTAGCTCAGGAGCAGTGCAACTAATACATCCATCAATCACCCTGTTTGAGAATCTCTTATTCAGGATTGGCCAAGGATTGCACCTGGTACCAATGGGCCCCTGTTATTCAGATCCATACCAATCAGTTCGTTAACAGCAATTGAGTCTTTAGCAGGAACCCACTCATTGTATTTTGCATCAATCTGCATTTTGTAGAACATTTTATCATGTAGCGTTAAACACGATTGACAGTGAAATAATGGATAATTTGATGCAAGGTACTGGAAGAGAACTTTGTTCCCTGGAACACAATGGTGCTCACTCCAATGTGTGTAAGGTTAGTATAGTGAGGCCATAGTTGCCTTTGTTCAAGGTCTTTCCCAGGGAACAGTGGTGTCTAAGAGGACTCCCACTCATTGGCCATAAATTTGGAAATCAAAACTAAGGAAATAGGTATTAGCTTCTTTAAATTCTAGCATTCCCTAGTTTACTCACCCTTCATTACTTTTCTAAAATAAATAAATTGTACTGATTTAGGCTGATCTTCTGAAACGTACTTCCATGCCCCACCTTATTATTAATAATAAGTAGATTCAGTGCTCTCAATGTCCCAGTTGGGTAATGCATAGCAAATGGAATACAAGCTCACAAAGTAAAACCATCATCATTGCCCCATTCACAACTCATTGAACAATCTGGCAGCGACGAAAGGCAATTCCATTGTTTAATATTAAACAAGTGAACCTACGTTAATTTTTTTGTAAGAGAAAGAAATTTATGGCCATTGCTTTCAGACAGGTTGGAACATTTTACTGAAACATGTCAAACCTTATTATTTTCACAATACACTGAAGTGGCTAAGAAAGCAAGACGTTGAGAATTGACATTCAGAAACCTTCTGTATAAAGATTGAGGGGCTGCTGACACCTGACACAAGCTGCGTGTCATCTGGAAGATGCATCACTGCAGAGAGAAGAATGTTCTTTGTCAAAGAAACCTGCTTTTGAACTAATTAGACCCTTGGCATAAAATAATGTATTAGGTAACAAAACCCAGAATGATTTTTGAAAGAAAGCTTTTTCCTCATTGTTTATCTGCTTGAGTCTGCTGAAGGAAGATGAGAAACTTGAATATTCTTCTTATTCCTTCAAGTTATTATAAAGTGATAGATTCATAGAGATACACAGCATGGAAACAGACCCTTCAGTCCAACGTATCCACACCGATCAGATATTCTACATTAATCTAGTCTCATTTGTCAGCACTTGGCCCATATCCTTCTAAACCCTTCCTATTCAGATACTCATTCAGATGCCTGTTAAGTGCTGTAATTGTACCAGCCTCCACCATTTCCTCTGGCAGCTCATTCCATGCTCTAACCATCCACCACTTGAACTGTTGTCCCTTAGGTAGTTTTTAAATCTTTCTCCTCTCACCTTAAAACTATATGTTCTAATTTTGAACTCCTCTACCCTGGGGGAGAGACCTTGATTATTCACCCTATGATTTTATAAACCTCTATAATGTCACCCCTCAGTGCCCAACGCTCCAGGGAAAACACCCCAGCCTTTTCAGCCTCCCCCTGTAGATCAAACCTTCCAACCCAGGCAATATCCTTGTAAATCCTTTCCGAACCCTTTCAAGTTTTACAACATCCTTTCTATAACAGGGAAAGCAGAATTTAATGCAGTACAGTATTCAAAAGTGACCAAAACCAATGTCCTGTACAGCTGCAATATGGCCTCCCAACTCCTATACTCAATGCACTGTCCAATAAAGGCAAGCATAAAAAACGCCTTCTTTACTGTCCTGTCCACCTGTGACTATGTGTTTTTATAGGTGCGCCATTGAGAGCATTCTGTCTGGATGTATCACGACCTGGTATGGCAACTGTACCATTCAAGATCAGAGACGGTTACAGAGAGTGGTGAACTCGGCCCGGACAATCACAAAGGCCAACCTCCCATCTATAGAATCCACCTGCCAGGCCCGCTATCAAGGAAAGGCCACCAGCATTCTCCAAGATCCATCCCACCCTGGCAATTTTTTTTACAACCTCTACCATTGGGGACAAGGTACAAAAGCCTGAATACAAGCACCAGTCAGTTTTGAAACAGTTTCTACCCTATTGTTGTTAGAATACTGAATGGACTCACAAACTCTTAACATTCACCTATACCTGTGTTTTTGTTTTTGCGCTGTTTAGCTATTATTTACTTATCTACACTACTTAACTCTGTGATCTGCCTCTATTGCAAGCAAGTAAAGCTTTTCACTGTGCCTTAGTACACATGACAATAAATTCAATTCAATTCAATTCAAGCAGAATGACTCAGCAGCTCTAAAGGAGTGAGACTTAACATCCTCAACATCTCTCCAACAGGTGATTCAAACCCGCAACTAGTGGCTAACAAGCAGTGAACTAGATTTATCAACAGCAAGACACTTCCTCCAGAGAGAGCAGAAAGTGGCTTTCCAGTACCACATTGGGCCAGGCAGGTCCTATCAATCCCTAGAATTAAAGAGGATGATGACAGCAGGTTTTATCGGCAGCTGCCGTTCATACAAGCTAGCTCTTTTCAAACAGCATGGTGAGGACTTGGTTTAACCATTCATAGAACATGGTGCAAGATCTTCAGATTCAACTTTAAGCTGCCTGTTCCTCCAATGCTGTCAGTATGAAAGGCTGAAGATTTTAAATTGCTACGGAAGAAACTCTCCCCATGGGAGATTTCCCTTGAAAATGGTAAAGGCATTTCAGAACTGGTAAGAGACATGCTGCAACAGGAGAGTTAGCGCACCCTGCCCTATCCCCAACACACCCCCCCCACTCAAAAGAAGGAGAATGAGTAACTCCAAAAGTGATACAGGTGGCATTGCAAGGCAGTGATGTCTAGCCTGAGTTGGAGTCTTCAGAGGGAAGAGACATTGACGGTTCTATAAGTAAAGCTTGAAATTCCCAGTGGATCTGGGGAAACTTTACAATGTTGCTGTACTGTAGACTGGGAAAGTGAACGTTTAAAAATTGGTAGGATTATAATTTGAATTAGAATTAGGTTTATTGGCACACGTACTCAAGTAAAAGGATACATGAGTACAGTGAAAAGTGCACAACGTCGCCATTTCTGATGCTGTCTTAGGTACAAAATCTGAGGTATAGATTAGCAAAATGAAAAAAAGGCTAAAAGATCAACATTATCGTCCTTATTAACAAGGTACAAAGATAACTAGGTACAAAATCTTAGATATAAGTTAAAAAAGAAATAATGGTAAAAATTCAGCATTACAGTCTTTTTAAAGTAGGGCTGGACATTCTTGTAATCAGTAGTCCATGCCTGGCTTCAACTCAGGCCTTGGCTTCATCTTGAGGCCAGGACTCCATGCTTGGCTTCACCATGAGACTAGGAGTCTGTGCTTGGCTTCACATTGAGACCTGCAGTCCGTGCTTTGCTTCATCTTGAGTCCAGGAGTCTGTGCTTGGCTTCACCTTGAGACCAGGAGTCCGCACTTGGCTTCACCATGAAACCAGGAGTCTGTGCTTGGCTTCACCTTGAGACCAGGAGTCCGCACTTGGCTTCACCATGAGACCAGGAGTCTGTGGTTGGCTTCATCTTGAGACCAGGAGTCCGCATTTGGCTTCACCTTGAGACCAGGAGTCTGTGCTTGGCTTCACCTTGAGGTCAGGAGTCTGCGCTTGGCTTCACCTTGAGGCCAGGAGTCCGTGCTTGGCTTCACCTTGAGGCCAGGAGTCCGCGCGTGGCTTTGTCTTGAGTCCAGGAGTCCACGCTTGGCTTCACCTTGCGACCAGGAATCCATGCTTGGCTTCACCATGAGACCAGGAGTCTGTGCTTGGCTTCACATTGAGACCCGCAGTCCGTGCTTTGCTTCATCTTGAGTCCAGGAGTCTGTGCTTGGCTTTACCTTGAGGCCAGGAGTCCGTGCTTGGCTTCACCTTGAGGCCAGGAGTCCGCGCGTGGCTTTGTCTTGAGTCCAGGAGTCCACGCTTGGCTTCACCTTGCGACCAGGAGTCCATGCTTGGCTTCACCATGAGACCAGGAGTCTGTGCTTGGCTTCACATTGAGACCCGCAGTCCGTGCTTTGCTTCATCTTGAGTCCAGGAGTCTGTGCTTGGCTTTACCTTGAGACCAGGAGTCCGCACTTGGCTTTGCCATGAGACCAGGAGTCTGTGCTTGGCTTCACCTTGAGACCAGGAGTCCGCACTTGGCTTCACCATGAGACCAGGAGTCTGTGGTTGGCTTCACCATGAGACCAGGAGTCCGCACTTGGCTTCACCATGAGACCAGGAGTCTGTGCTTGGCTTCACCTTGAGACCAGGAGTCCGCATTTGGCTTCACCTTGAGACCAGGAGTCTGTGCTTGGCTTCACCTTGAGGTCAGGAGTCTGCGCTTGGCTTCACCTTGAGGCCAGGAGTCTGCGCGTGGCTTTGTCTTGAGTCCAGAAGTTCACGCTTGGCTTCACCTTGAGACCAGGAGTCCATGCTTGGCTTCACATTGAGATCAGGAGTCTGTGCTTGGCTTCACATTGAGACCAGGAGTCTGTGCTTGGTGTCTAACAGCTAAGATTAAGTATTGTCTTCCTTGAGAGCTGGTAACACAAGACAGCATGACAGAGATGGAAATAAAGACATTAAAAGAAATAGTAATCTAAGGTCACAGACCCAGGGACATAATAAAGCCATTAATTAAAGGGCTGAGTTTAAGGAGGTTAAAGGTATAGGCCGTACTGGTCTGACAGGGGCTGAAAGTCTGAGAGACTTTACTCAGGCTGTGTGAAAAACAGGAGATCCTTCATCAGTGTTAATGTATTTAAACTGTGTGTAGTGGGAATCATTCTGTAAAACTGTGATTAAAGTGAGAATCATTTTTTAAAGCTATGAGTAGCAGGACTCATACACTGAAGGAGTGAAAAAGTCCTTTT
The DNA here is from genome assembly GCF_037043375.1 of Chiloscyllium plagiosum. Taxonomy (NCBI): domain Eukaryota; kingdom Metazoa; phylum Chordata; class Chondrichthyes; order Orectolobiformes; family Hemiscylliidae; genus Chiloscyllium; species Chiloscyllium plagiosum. Next base: position 36,007,565 of record NW_028270175.1, on the reverse strand, counting down.
TTTTTAATCCGTGATGGGGCAGAATTGAAGAAAGGTCACGGGATTCAAAATGTTAACATTATTTTCTCTCCAAGGATGTTGCCAGATCTGCAACTTTTTCTCGCAAGTTCTAAAATAAGATTAGATTACATTACAGTGTGCAAACAGGCCCATCAAGTCCACACCGAACCGCAGAAGCCCAACCCACCCATACCCCTACATTTACCCATTACCTAACACTACGGGCAATGTAGCATGGCCAATTCACCTGACCTGCACATCTTTGGACTGTGGGAGGAAACCGGAGCACCCAGAGGAAACCCACGCAGACACGGGGAGAATGTGCAAACTCCACACAGTCAGTCGCCTGAGGCGGGAATTGAACCCGGGTCTCAGGCGCTGCGAGGCAGCAGTGCTAACCACTGTGCCACCGTGTCGCCCACGGTGGCACAGTATTTGTTTACTTTTGTTTGTTTCAGATCTCCAGCATCTGCAGTTCTTCGTTTTATAATAAGAAAGTGTTAACTGCCAGATAAAGATGATCTTAGTCAGCCATTAAAAAGCACCACAGAAAGAAATTGGGAGACGTTGATTATTCAGCTGTTTATTGGTAATGACTACCAGAAACAAACCCCATTATAAGTAACTCCAATCAATGTCAAGATAGAACACAATCCTCTGATTGTCCATAATGCATTAAAATAGAAATCTTGATATGATATACACTCAGGCAAAGTTCTGTGAAATCAGGAAGTTTCCTAATTTCTTGTGGCATTGCAACATCTAATATAGGCTCAGAAAGCCTGAATACCCATAATGCTAATTCATGATCAAAGGACCATAACACAATAAGAAATGGGAACTGGAGTAGGTGTTTAGCTCTCGAGCATGCTCTGTGAGTCAATTGAATCATGGCTGATCCAACATTCCTTTCATCCACTTTCCTTCTCTTTCCCCATAACCCTATAGATTCCCTTACTGATCAAGCATTCATCTCAGTATTAAATATGCATAAGGACTCTACCACACAACCCAACTCTCTGTGGCAAGGACTCACAGCCCTCTGGGAGAAAAAATTCTTCCTCATATGAATCTAAATTGGCGCCCCTTTGTTCTGAGACTATACCCTGTGGCCCTTGAGTTTCCCATGAAGGGAAACATTCTCTCGGCATTCACTCTGCCAAGCCCTTGAAGAATCCTACACATTTCAATGTGATTGTATGTCATTTATCGAAACTCCAGTGAGTAAAGTCCCAACCTGTTTAGCCTTTGCTGATAAAATAATCCCTCCAGACTGGGGATCATCCAAATGATTCTTCTCTGTGCTGCCTCCAATGAAATGATATCTTTCCTTAAATTAGGATCTTGCAGTCCTGCACTTGTGTGATTCATCAATTAGTACAACCTCAAAATGACTCAATTCTGAAGTGGGTGTCAATGATTTTAGATTCCCTACAGTGTGGAAACAGGCCCTTCAGCCCAACTAGTCCACACCGACTCTCCAAAGAGTAACCCACACACACCCTCTGAATAATGCAGCTAACACTATGGGCAATTTCCCATGGCCAATTCACCTGACCTGCACATGTTTAGACTGTGGGAGGAAACTGGAGAACCCAGAGGAAACCCACAGAGACACGGGGAGAATGTGCAAACTCCACACAGGCAGGTGCCCGAGGCCGGAATCGAATCTGGGACCCTAGTGCTGTGAGGCAGTAGTGCTAACCACTGAGCCATCATACTTGAAAGAACTTTGTGGCTGTTTCTCAGTCCCCAGTTCGGGACCATGTGCAGAGCAAATGCTGTGTTTCAACAATCTGTTAAAAATTATCTCACTAGGTCAGGAATGAAAGTGTATGATTTAGAAATGAAACATGACTGCCCCAGTTCTGCCCATCATCGCTGAAATTAGGTTATGTTTGGATTGCAACCGTGGAACATACTACAAAAAGATTTGTTCTTTTCTCTCTCCTCTGGTACAGGGGAGGAAATCTGAAGAAACTAAGTCCTTCTTCTCAATCAGTCAATCACCACGCACTTTCGTAGGTTCAAGAAAATATCACAGTAGTGACCTTCCATCTGTAAGAGACCATCTGTTGGGTAGGGGACAGTGAAGATGAGGCTATGCAGACAGGATATGGAAATAATCCAGTGTCTATTTCAGTTGCCCTACTTTTGCAAGCATCAAAAGGCAAAGAATGCAATGCCATCAATCACATCTCAAAATCTCTGACTAAACCACCTTGAGGAATTCTCAAACCATAAGCTTTCTGGTTTTTTCCCCTGTTATAGAGAAGAGTCAAAACAGACACTGGCATCGAGCTCATAAAATGCGGAAATAAAAAAGTGGGATAACACAAAAAAAAGCTGAATATAGAGAACACGGTGAAAGAAAGAAGAAAGATAGGAACATTAAAAAGGCAGTAAATGTGCAACTGCAAACAAATTAAAATATTTACTGTGAAGATTTTATCATCTGCGTTCAGTAACTAAATATAATTTAAAACCTGGGTATTGTCAGCATAAATACAATTCCCTGAGGTACTATTCCTGGTTTAAAGATGTTTTGCCTCAGCAATTCATTGAGCTGAAATACTTATGTCCGAGGCACCATAATTAAAGCAGGAAAAATGAAAACACAAGCTGAGACAAGTAGAGAACACGGCCTAAACTCTCACTCCTGAATCAGACATACAGGAGTAGGAGAGTTTCTTTTGAGAAATAAATACCTTGGATGTTGGGATTTTTGTTCCTGCGGAGATTTTATGGGAGTCATGGTGGGCAACACCTGAAAGAATCCAGAGCGTCGGAGGCTGAGGGGTGACCTTATAGAGGTTTACAAAATTATGAGGGGCATGAATCGGATAAATAGACAAAGTCTTTTCCCTGGGGTCGGGGAATCCAGAACTAGACGGCTTGGTTTAGGATGAGGGGGGCAAGATATAAAAGAGACCTAAGGGGCAACGTTTTCACACAGAGGGTGGTATGTCTATGGAATGAGCTGCCAGAGGAAGTCATGGAAGCTGGTACAATTGCAACATTTAAAAGGCATTTGGATGGGTATATGAATAGGAAGGGTTTGGAGGGATATGGGCTGGGTGCTGGCAGGTGGGACTAGATTAGGTTGGGATATCTGGTCGACCAGGATGGGTTGGACCGAAGGGTCTATTTCCATGCTGTACATCTCAATGACTCTATGAGTATGGAGATGGGCATGGATGAAGGTCTGACCCTTTCCAAAGATATGAAAATAACAAATAAATTAAAAAGGAAACCAGACCAGCCTTTAACTCTCTCAAAGCTCTCCTTTCCACAATCTCCCTAAGCCTCATCTCTGCCAATTAATACCACTTCACCTAACCACCCTTAGGAAGCTCCACACTAACCATACCCCAAACCCAATCCATAAACACCACCTCCCTCATACTCCTGGCCCTCTACCCAACTTTATAGGCCCCAAGCCAATTTAGTGCAAGGTCATGCCAACTGATTTCTCCACCCACCATTCTTTGTCCTTATGCTTACCCTGCCATTCCAACCAGTATCCTCTGCTGAAAGACCTCAGGACCCATGGTAACATGAGATGAAATAAAGTTCTTAAGCAGTGAGTGAAGAATTTATTGGTCACCAAAAATTATTCTCATTTATTAAAAATTAAATTCATTAAATTTAACACCCTTTAAACCCCTATCTACACAACCATGGAATTCACAGTCCTAGTTCAAAGAGTTCATGATCTCTTATAACTGCCAATCAATCTGCGAATTGACAGACAACCCACTGTGACAAAGGAAGGTTATGAAATCAATCCAAAACTAAACCTACAATGATCACATGCAGATTTATATCAATAAACCGAACCAAATAGCAAGCCACTGTCGGCAGGGTTTATTTTGTTCCAAATGTTTCAATAGCAAGAGTTTTAAACGTCTTGACAGCTTTATAATTTAAGTCCAAAAGGGTGGCACTGGAAAAGCACAGCAGGTCAATCAGCATCCAAGGAGCAGGAGAGTTGGCGTTTTGAACATAAGCTGTTCATCAGGAATGTTAAAGCTTATGCCCGAAACGTCGACTCTCCTGCTCCCCAGATGCTGCCTGACCTGGTGCGCTTTTCCAGCCAGACCCTTTACAACTCTAACTCTCCAGCATCTGCAGCCCTCACTTTCTCCCAGCTATACAGTTTACTTTGACAATCTGCTTTCAGATCTTTTTTATGGCTTCTCTTGGCAGTTTCCCTGACATTTTCAATGTACTTGTCAGTTCTAATGGTTCTATGCACTTTTTACATGCACTTGTGGCTGCTTTTAACAATCCCATAATGCAAATTGATCTTTCTCAATGAGTACTGGTCTCCCTCAATGATCTCCAAGGTCAACATACAAAACCTTCACAAAGGAGTCAAGCTTCTTAAGATCTTCCCCTAATGTCTAAAGTACACAATTCATGTTTTGGATATCCCACTATCAGATCAGCTCATGTCAGCTGCATTCTATCATGTACATTTCCTTTGTTAATCATAGCTGTGTAAGTGAGAACTTGGCCCCATTAGCCCCATTGCTTAAATATTTGGAAGCATGTTGGGACAGGACTTCTTGAATCTTGCCTCAGGATCCATTTTTGTTGTAACGTAGAGGTGCTCCATCTTTACAAAACATTAATCTTGAAGTTCAGTTAGAACTGGCCTTAAGCCACCTATACCTGCTGAAATATTTGGATCTACAACATATGAAATCAGCAAAGTTATCGATAACAGTGAATCAACCCAGCGGCGATCGTGACACTAAGTTTCAAATGTCTGTATATTTTTTATAGAAAGGACAGGCTGAAAAATCTGACCACTTTTTAATGATGACACAGCACCATCACTGAGATGATGGTCAATCTGCTATCCCAGTACACAAGGTGAAAGTTGACCCCCTCAGCAGACACTGGGGCAGGGGATAGATTGATTGCCTTCTAAAATCTGTCTCTAGTGATTATCCATAACTCTTCCTCAATAGTTTGGATTGTGTGTGAGTGAACTTTGCATGAAAGACTTTTGCGTATCTTTTCTTTCAACTGCACTGTGGGCAGAACCAAAGAGATATTCATAAGGTTTGTCTACTACACAATATTGTGTGGGAATGCAGAAATGGCCAAAAGGAGGACCCCTCCAGCAGGGTCTGCAATGCCACACATCAGCTGACCTTACATCATGAGACTCTAAACATGCAGGTGAAGGCCGTGGAGTATGACATTTTCATAATTCACTGCAAAACCAAAAAGGTTTGCTCTGGCCAGGCTAAGATCTGGAAATGAGTGCAAGCACAACTGATGAGAATTGAAGCTGCAGTACAAGGTGATCTTTTGGTTTGCATTCCAAACGACAACTTTGTCCTCAATTATCTATGAAGATGTGAGTAATGTGTCAGTATCAAGGAGGTGCCGAGGCTTATCAGAATTGTCGTACTCAATGTGATAAAGCTGGAATATTCAACAACAGTGTAACATGAATTTGCGGCATACTAAATGAACCCCTCCCAAGGCTTTGGGAGGTTCTTGGTCTGATTCTTCTTCTTCTATCCATCGCGACAGGCATTTCCCAGCATGAAACCTACAGCACCTCTGAGATGAAAGGAGACAGAGTGTGCATGTGGTAATGTGTAGATCAATAAACCAGCTGATCTGTTGGGTTTAGACATTGGATCAATTGCCCATTGAATACCTTGCTTAATTTCCCTTTTCATCGAAATCACTAAGATGGAAGTGTAAGATGGTGGTTGAACTGATTGTGCTTTGTTTTTCACACTCACAGGAGCTGGTGACTCGGCCAAGTAGCTCTGCAATGAGCAAAGAACAGTTTATAAGACAATTAATATCAGTTAAACCATGGCACTTTCACTATCGACTAAACTGTGAAAGAGGTTCATTCACAGGAAGAATCATATGCAGAAGCAACAACAACAACTTACTAAAGAATGCAACAGCTTGGAAACAAATCATGACAGGATAGGAAAGTACAACCGATATGTGAGATTACTCTGATTTTTTTTTAAAATCAGGTTGGATTCTCTGATCTCCTTTACTCATGGACATTCGCTTTTATGAGAAGAGGGCATCATTTGTTTCCCCCCCCCCCCCCAGCTGCATTGTTCTTGGAATCAATTACATCCCCTAAACATTACAGTGATGGCTTGCTTCCTATGAGAAAATTATTAACTGGTGCATCAAAAGTCTTGGATTACAGCCTTTGATATACAGTCTTGCTTTGAAGTATTGATCAGTCTGCAAAATAAAAGCAATTTACTCCAACAAGACAAAGAACAAAACTGCAACTCAAAAGTATGCTAATAGCTAGCTGTATTGTTTGACACTGTCTCGGTTAGAACTATCTTGATTCTATTATGTGGTTAACAACCCAGTGATATTCATTCATTATTTCTTGCACATGAATGCGCTTGATAACTGCATATCCAGATGTGTGCTTCTGTTAGTAATTCACTCAATTATCCTGGCTGATTATTTTAGTTGTAACTTTCAGTAATGGAAAATATAGTCACAGCATTCAAAAGCTGTTTTGAGGATGGAATGTTTTGTTGGAAATGCCTATCCCAGAATAACTTAATTTTGTTTCCTCTGAATTTCCAGTGCTTAATTAGGGTTACTCTTCAAAGGGTTGGTATGGACCTGTTGGGCCGAAAGGCCTGTTTCCACACTGTAGGGAATCGAATCTAATCTGAACCAATATATGCAGCTTGTGAGAGAAGAGAGTCTGACACTTGCACACTCTTCACATCTTTCCATTAACTCTGGATGCAGCTCCGATGAAGAGTCATCTGGACACAAATTGTTAGCTTGCTCTCTCCTCATGGATGCTGCCTGACCCACTGTGATCTCCAGCATTTTTTAGTTTCAACTCTGGACTCATGCCTGGGATGCTTACCCAGCCACCCCAGAAACTTGACTCTGTAATGTCACAAGCACATTTACCACTAGAAATGAGGCATGACATGTGTCCTACTAAGTTCTATTTGAAAGGTACCATTCTCTGGTTAGCCAGTGCAGTCTCTGGCTGCATCTCACAGCGTAATAAGACCCCAGTTGACACAAATTCTCAACGGAGCATAATCAGGCCGAGTGGCACTAAGCTTGGTTGCTTGGCAAACCTCTCGCTCCAGAAAAAAATAAATGTCCACTTGCCTTTATACACAATCTGTCGTAAATATCTGGATTCATAATCTGGAAGCAGTGGTTATGGCCACAAAACCTTTTGGTGTTTTCTAAACTCATCCCCGGTGAGATTAATTCAGCAACAGTTTTCGAGTTTGAGTAACCTGCTGTCAGGATCATCATTGACCGACTTGCCGCTGGAGGGGATTAGACGTTAGTGAAGAACAGAATAGCAAAAAGGAAGCAAACATTTTTCACCAGTTTGTTTGATGAGTGCTCAGTGTGAAGTCAAAACTGTACCATTACAGATTCTCCATGAACAAGGTTATTATTAGCAGTTGTTCAATGCAGTCTTTAAACTGAACTGTGCACACAGGCTAATGTGCATGCATAAGTCTGATTTTTATCCTTTTTTCTCTCCATAGCAAGCAGCAGTTGCTATGTGTACCAGTCCCCTAGAGTACAGACCTATACTTTATCTATGCCTTATTCTCTAAAATGTGTATCTGAGGGGTTCATAGTTATGCTGCTTACATTGGTTGACTGAGCATAGCACACATTGCATAAGCAAATGCACTTCCAAATCTTGATTCTTGCAATTTCACAATCTTCTTGTTGCATTCTCTGCAATGTCAGTCCACAGCCACAACTTCCACATGGCCAGGCGATGACACAGATCCCAAAGCCACCCCTGTGCTGTTGGTATCAATCTGATCACACCAAAACTGCCTCCTAAAGAGTTGCTAAAGCAATATATAATTTTATATTGTAGCCTGGAGTTCTGGATCGTGATAGGATAAGGCACATTGTGAACTCATGGCCAACAAATATCAATTCTGACAAAGAGTCATATCGGACTCAACTCTGTTTCTTTATCCACAGGTGCTGCCAGACCTACTGAGTTTCTTCAGCATTTTTGGATTTTTGCTTCAGATATCTAGTAGCTACCATGTTTTGCATTTATTACCAGAGTGGGACATGAACCCAGAACTTCTGATTCAGGGGTAGGAATTCCAATGTTGCACTGCAGAAACTAGAGATTTCCAAATTAAAACATTCTTTTCTTTCTATACAAACAGAGTAATGGAATCATAGAGTAATACAGCATAGAAACAGGCCCTTCAGCCCAAACTGGTCCATGCTGACCATGTTGCCCACTCAGCTAGTTTCAATTGCTGGATGTATGTTTGCTCTCTGAGCTGGAAGGTTCATTTTCAGACGTTTCGTCACCATACTAGGTGTTATCATCAGTGAGTCTCCAGTGAAGCCTTCACCAGAGGCTCACTGATGATGTTACCTAGTAGGGTAACGAAACGTCTGAAAATGAACCTTGCAACTCAGCGAACCAACTTACATCCAGAATCTCAACCTGAGCTACAAACCTTCTCAAAACTGGTGAGTTCCAATTACCCACATTTGATCCAAATCCTTCTAAACCCTTCCAGTCTGTGTGCCGATCCAAATATTTTTTTTCCATGTTGCTGTTGAAACTACATCAAACACTTTCTCTGGCAGCCCATTCCATATATGCACCACTCTCTGCATGAAGAAGTTGCCTCTCAGGCCCTCCTTAAATCTTTCCCCTCTCACCTTGAACTTATCCCCTCTAACTTTCAATTCCCCATCCCTGGGGAAAAAGACTATATGCATTCATCCTATTGGTGCCCCTCATGATTTTATTCACCTCAATAAGGTCACTCCTCATTGTCCGACATTCCAAAGAATAAAGTCCTATCCTGGTCAACCTCCCACTCGTCCTGCCAACATTCTCATAAATCTTCTTTGCACTCTTTCCAGTTTAACTACGTATTCTACAGATAAGCAAGTAAAATGCAGTGTAAGGGGAAGTATATATTAGGAAGAAAGATTATGTTTACCTTCAAAGCAGTACGATAGAAGCATAAGTACATTGAGAGATTCTGTGACAGGTCACATGAATGCCTTCTGAGAGTCTCTTTTGATTCATGCTTTAATCTTCTGTAAGATTATCCTGAAAGCAGAGAGTACTCCTGAGCCTTTTGTTGTGATTAAATACCACCTTTCAAAATAATTCCAACGCTGTTTTGAAAGTCACTGCTTCTAACCCATTAGGTATCGTAACCAACATTTGTAGATACAGAGATTCCCAGCGACTTTTAAGATATAAATACACATGAAGCATTGTTAAAAGTCTTCTGACACTGCCATATTTCTTTTTCCTGTAGTATTTTTCTGTCACACACATTTCCTTCAAACTCTTTCTGTCATATGTTTGTCATTGTTAGCAACTTAACAATTTTACTTGCCTCTGATTGAATCCTCCAGTCATGGTTTCCAAGGAAGTTCAGTCGTATAGTTAATTGCTGAAACATTTGTGACTCATCTTCAAGTTATATCGTGCTATTGTGCTGTTGTTCAATGCAGACTATCTCCTCCTTGATAACACCTTGCACCTCAACCTTTCTGCTGTCTGCCACTGGTTGGATGAACTTGGGCCCAGGCCGAGCACCATGAGCCAATGGTCACGGTACAACTATATCTCTTTCCCACATTTTTCAAAACTGTTGTTACGCACCTCAGGAGCAGGTGGCACTCTGTGCCTCTTGGATCAGGTAGAGGGATACTACTACTGCACCACCACAACCCTAAGCCTCCTTTTCTGTATCAGGTCTGAGAGGCTTGTTTATTGACAGTGACAAAGAATGGATCACTAATAAGTCTTAACAAGAAGAGGCACTTGTCTTCACAGCAAGGTGCAGTTTATGGCATAGTAGAATAGCTATAAGGAACATTGCACATAATAATAAGACTACAAGGTGCCTGGTATGAAACCTTTAACAATCAGGATCTCAAGCTACATGCCTTTTTCTCCTACCGCAGACTGTATGACACCATCAGCTTGGGTTAAGGTTGATACACACTCAAACGTTAACTCTCTCAGAACCTTTATCATACACATCCCTCCAAGTTTTGCTTCTCCATAGTTAACACTTATACATTTAGATATACAACTATACATTCCACACAAACTCAACTTCAACCTGAATCACTGACTTCACAAATTCAGGTAATCTGCAGGCCGATCACAACATGCCCTCTTCAAATTTGGAAAATTCAAAACCCCAGTTTGAAAGCTGTTGACCTTGATTTTGATAATCCTTTCTTTATTTGTTCATGGGATGTGGGTGTTGTTGACCAGGTCAGCATATATTGCCCATGCCCAATTGCCTAGAGGGCACTTAACAGTCATCCACTTTGCTGTAGGTCTGGAGTCACATGTAGGCCAGACCAGGGTAAGGATGGCAGATGTCCTTTTCTAATGGATTTTAGTGAATCAGAAGGGCTTTTAACAGTGATCAGCAGTGGTTTCATAATCATCATTAGGCTGGCTCTTTATTCGTTGTTTATTGGATTCAAACTTCTATTGGATTGATCTATCACAGTGGGATTTAAACCCATGTCCAGAGACATTTAGCCTGGGGTTCTGGATTGCTAGACCAATGCCGTAAGCATTATGTCACTGCCTCCCCTCTCCACTTGATGATCTTCTTTCTTTTGGGATGTCGTTCCTGTTAAGTCTGGCCATTGTTCCTTCACTTTGTATAGACGATCAATTATCTCCTGACTGTTCTTCTCCATAGAACTCTTCCTTTGTAACTGAGGATATTGTCACATAACTTCATTCTGGTGAACCTCTGATCTCAAGGACATGGATCAAGGAAAATGGCTGGACTGTTGAAACAAGAACATACTTCCTTACAATATCCTAATTGTTTAGAAGAGACAATTTCTTCTTTTTAACCATAGTCTAAATCTGCAGCTGTTGGTCTGGCATGATCTATGCATGCCATTCCCATTTTCTTTCAAGCAAATCTTTATTTGCAATCTGTTGATAAAGGGGCGTTGAAGTAAGTCTGTTTATTTCAACTTGTTGAGTTGCTTAGGGACTTCATCCACTCTCGGTGGACATCGTCCTGGTGAATGAGACATTTTTTACATGCTCAGTCATGGTAATAGAATATTGCATATTGCTCATTATTCTCTGTGGCACTGATACTGATGATCCTTCTTTCAAACACAAAGGATTAAACATTGATTTTTGAACTTGCATCATGATTGGACAAGAAAACGTCAAACTTGCAGCACACCATCACCTTCTCACACGCACCAAACAACCCCACCGCCTGGTGGCTGAACACTTTAACTCCCCCTCTCACTCCACCAAGTCCTGGGCTTCGTCCACAGCCAAACTCTAGCCGCCTGATGCCTGGAGGAAGAATGCCTCCACCTTGGGACCCTCCAACCACGTGGGATCAATGTCGATTTCACTATCTTCCCTATTTCCCCTCCTCCAACCTTATGCCAGAACCAACAATCGAACTCGGCACCACCCTTTTGAACTGACCTACCTGTCCATCTTCCTTCCTTCCTAATCGCTCCCACCCTCCTCTCCAACCTATCACCTTGCACCCCCCATTCATCTACTTATTGCATTCTCAGCTACCTTCCCCCAAGCTCTACCCACCCCTCTCATTTATCTCTCAGCCCCCTTGACTCACAAGCCTTATTCCTGATGAAGGGCTTTTGCCCAAAATGTTGACTCTCCTGCTCCTCGCATGCTGCCTGACCTGCTGTGCTTTTCCAGCACCACACTCTCAACTCTGATCTCCAGCATCTGCATTCCTCACTTTCTCCATGCCAACCATGTTCCCAAACTAAACTAGTCCTACCTGTCTGTGCTTGGCTCATATCCCTCCAAACGTGTCTTGTTCACCTACTTATCCAAATGTCTTTTACATGCTGTAACTGTACCCACATCCATCACTATCCACACACGAACGACTCTCTGTGTAAAAATATTGTTCCTCGTGTATTTTTAAAATCTTTCTCTTTTCACCTTAAACATATGCCCCCAAGATTTGAAATTCCTCACCCTAGGGAAAGAACACCTTATCTATATCCCTCATGATTTAATAAACCTCTATAAGGTCACCCCTTAACCTCCTACATGTTACGGTTGCAGATTGATAGTTACATTAAACTCAGCCTAGCAAGAATGCTATGAATTATTGCAAGGTTTTCATTAGATCTCTCAAAACAGTTCTGGGTCACTTAAGAGCAGTGCGTCCGGTTTGTTGGGAAAGAATACAAATTAAGCCAGAAGCAAGGTCCATGCAGAAAATGACTAGTTAGCTGGAATTTTGAACAGGCAACTGATCTGCATCTGTGCAGTTGGGGATTCAGTGTGAGGCCAAGAGCAGTTGATTGCCTCAATCTTTGCAGAATTCAAATCAAAGGTCAAGGAGTTAGCAGTCAGCTAAGTATTAGAGTTAGGGCTCAGGACAATCCAGGGAGCTGTCTCCTAACAGCAGGTTAAAGTGAGCTTTCCTTGCTTCTTGCAACCAATTTGGAAGTTTGTAACTTCTTTACAGGAATCAATGCACCCTCTTAGAGTCGCAGAGATGCAAAACACTGGAACAGATTCTCCCATCCATCTTGGCCACATCAACCAGATATCTTAACCTAACCTAGTCCCATTAGGCACTTGGGCCACATCCCTCAAAACCCTTCCTATTCATGTACCCTTCTATATGCCATTTAAATGTTGTAACTGTACCAGCCTCCACCACTTCCTCTGGCAGCACATTCCATACATGTGCCACTCTCTGCATGAAACTTTTGCCTCATATGTCCCTTTCAAATCTTTCCCTTTTCACCTTAAACCTATGCCCAACTAGTTTTGGAAAAAAAGATCTTGGCTATTCTCTCTAACTATGCCTCTCATGATTTTATAAACCTCCACAAGGTCTCCCCTCAGCCTCCAATGCTCCAAGGAGAAAACCCTCAACCTATTCAACCTCTCCCTATAGTTCAAGTCCTCCAACCCTGGCAACATGCTTGAAAATCTTTTCTGAATCCTTTAGTCATGACAAAGTCTTCATACAAGTTGCATGTCTCTTTACTTGGTTTGTGAAATCAAATTCGTTGCTACGGTTTTAATAAATCTTGCTACCAAATCCACAGCTGAAATTGAACTTACCACAGATTTAAAATTCTTTTATCTTCATCTGCCATATTATGTCTTCTAAATCTTTTAAATTGCTCTTGTGTAACCTTAAATCTGCTCTATAATATTCCTGTTGCTGTGGCCTCAGTATTAAAAGCCCTTGACTTCATTATTGTAGGCAATCCTTTTTGAACCAACTCATGGTGATGACAATGCCTGCCTTGAGCTAGAAGTGCTGTTTTTTTACTTCTATTCTTCCCATTCTGGTCTTTTGCATCAGTAATTTAATGTTTCTTCTTTCCCTTCACCCAAGAGGATTTTTGAGTTTACTAATGGGGCGCTGAAATTGTGGTTTCTTGCCAAATCTGGAATCAGATTGCCCCACAAGTCCTTCTGTTAAAAGGACGCTGTAACTGTGGAGTTTGACTTTTCTTGATAAAACAAAGAACTGCAGATGCTGGGTGAAAGAGGTGTGATCGCTTTGTGTGTCTGCGTTGAATACACAAGCCTTTGCAATGGCAAAAAAAAACCAGTTTGTTCGGATCAAATGAATGATGGTGTTAATTAAATCAACACAGCTAACCAATCTAATCTGTGGATCAAGGACACAATCTGTTAATTATGGAAATACAACCAGCAGTTCCAAGTTTTATGCAGTCTTCCCAGCTCCACACAATTCTCAGTTGTACTTCAATGTGGCATGATTTTCACATTAGACACTTGTGGAGGGGGGTAACAATTACTTGAACTACTGTTGAACATTTCACACTGTTTTCATTTCCAAACGTCAAAAGTTAACAAGCAGCAAATCCAAAAATCACTTGTTTTATACCATTATCCAGAGTCAAAACTACCCTCTTTCTTCCTCAAATGATTAATCTTTAAAGAAGGAAACAACAACTTGCATTTATGTAGCACCTTGCTTTCTGCAACCATAGTGGAGGTTTCCAACTTCTACACAGGAATCAATGCACCCCTCCTAAATTAGTTATGGCAATGACTTCATACACAATGCAACATTCTTCACTCAGTTTTTGGAAGTTTTGTTTTCATTCATTCACAGCATGAAACCATCACTGGGCTTGGCCATTTATTGCCCATCCCTAATTGCCCAGAGGGCAGTTAAGAATCAACCATGTTGCTGTGGGCCTGGAGTCACATGTAGGATCAACCAGGTCAGGATGGCAGTTTCCTTCCCTAAAGGGCATTAGTGAATCAGATGGGTTTTTTTCTGAAATTTGATTCATGGTCATCATTAGACTCTTAATTCCAGATTTTTAATTTAAATGATCAAATTCACATTCCACCATCTGCTGGAGCAAGACTGGAACCCAGCCTCCCAGAACATCAGCAGGTTAGTTGTACTAACAGCCTAGCAATAATACCACTAGGCCATCACCTTCCCTCATTAGACTTGCTGTCAAACCTTGCTGCCAAATCCACAGTTTAAAATGGCTATCCCTTGATCTTACCACAGATTTAAAGTTCTTTTATCTTCTTCTGCCACATTTTGTCTTCTAAATCTTTTAAATTGCTCTTGTGTCGCCTTAAATCTGCTCTGCAACATTTTTGTCACTGTGGCCTCAATATAAGCATCACAAAGGAGCATTCCAATGAGTGACACAGAAGCATTTTAATACAAAGTGGGAAGATAAGGCACAGAAGGAGATATCAAGACAGAGCATGGTTAGATAGACTGGTATTAAATAGGAGGGATATGAAAGGTAGAGAGATGCAGGTGGGTATTCTAGAGCTCGGGGCCTGAAGTAAGATTTAGATCTAGATTTTTTATAATTTAGATTTTTTATTGTCATGTGTACTCAAGTACAAATGTACAGGAGTACAGTACAAATTGCATACAGAGGAACCTTGATTATCCGAACATCAATTATCAGAATTTCGGATTATCCGAACAAGATCGCAAGGTCCCGATGCTTGGCTAAACTGTGCTATCCAAACATTTGATTATCCAAACGTTTGATTATCCGATCAAAATACTCCCGCCCATGTCGTTCAGATAATTGAGGTTCCTCTGTAATGTTGCCTCCCAAGGTGATATTCTAGGTACAAGTGCCTAGATAAAGAATCATAAGAACAAAGTATAAAGAAAAAAACAAAGTTGAAATTAAACATTACAATAACTCATAGTATGAAGTAGAAAAACAAACAAATCTAAAGTCATACATTACAGTCTTTTAAAGAGAAGCCACAGCCAATAAAAGTGAAGCACTCAGTACTTGAGAAGCCATAAATAGAGGAGCACAGGTATCCTGGAGGATTGTAGGGTTGATGGAGATGATAGGAATAGCGAGTAATGAGATCCCGGAGGATTTAGAAAACAAGGTTGGGAATCTTAAAATCCAGAATTCTTCACCAGAGACCAATCGAGGTCAATGACCATAAGGGCCACAATGAAAAGATACTCTCTGCACCTTAATAGCAGACCAGAAGGGTTTACGCTAAGTTTAATTGTGGATGGTGCAGTGTGGGAGACTGGCCTGAAGTACCTTGGAACTGTCAAATGTAGAGGATAACTGAGGCTTGGATGAGGATTTCAGCAGCAGATGAGCAAAGTCAAGCAGTGTTGTCGAAGTGGAAATGGGGGTGTGTGGTTGGGTAGGGGGAGGAGGTGGGATTTTAATCATGGTGCAAAAATAAGACCTGAAGCTCATTTCAAGTGATACCAAGGGCAGAAAGTCTCAGCTAACAGCTTGAGGACTGGCAAGCCTGAGATGTCACCGCTTATTGGGAAGTGACATCACATAATTGCTCAGCAGGAACCCTTGATGACCCCAGGGACAGTATTTTAACCCAGCTGGAAGCCACTAGGTAATCAAAGGCCAATAGGTTCTCATTGCTTGGCAGCTAGAGGGTGGTGAATTCTGCCAGTCATGTGCCCATCAGCCAATGCCAGGATCGCTGAGGGATTTCAGCCATGGGTGCATGGTGGTGGTGGTTGGAGTGGGGGGTAGGGGGAGGGGATTGGTGAGTTCAGGGTCAAGGTGGGGACATGGGTCAAGCATGGCCATCATGGGAGGATGGTGGCTTTTAAAGCTAGCCCTTCCCCATCCCAAAAGCAATGCCTGGTGCATCAATCAGTTCCTCAGTGAATGAAAACCCACCATCAACACCAGCCGGAATACACTTTGTTGGAATCCTTCATGGGGAGTCCTCCACCCACTCTTGGGTGGTAAGTCATGACAGGAAAAGAGCCTCAACTGAACATTAATCACTCACGTTTGGGTGTTAATTTGTGGTGGGTGGGAAGACCAGTCACATGTTTGTCAATCAGACACCAAATAGAGAGATGGGCAAAGGTAATAGCCTCCTCATCCATCACTCTCCTGCCTAATGTCACACCCTTCCATAAGCAAACCCATCATATGGAGTTGATCAGCAATCAGCCCTCATGTTGCAAACAGATTGACTTAATCTGAAGCCAGTTGCCCTGGTGAGGGTGAGAATCAGTAGCAAGCGAAGGGAATTTGAAGTCTGGATTGAAAATGATGGCTTCAGTTTTCTCAATATTTAATTGGAGAAGGTTTCTACTCTGCCAGTTTTGGAGGGGGAATAGCCAGTCAGATAATTTAGCGACAGTGGAAGAGTCGAGTAAGGTGGCGAGGAGACAGAGATGGGAATTGTCAACATACCCTTGAGAACTGAATCTGTGCCTTCAGGTGATGTTGCTGAGAGGCTACATGAAGATGCAAACGTTGCTGTGGGCGTGGAGTCACATGTAGGCCAGACCAAGTAAGAAAGGTAGATTTCCTTCCCAAAAAAACATCAATGAACCAGACGGGCTTTTATAATTGGCAATACTTTCATGGACACCATTAAACTCTTAGTCCCAGATCTTTCTTGGTTTCACACTCCATCGCCTGGTACTGCAGGATTTGAACCAAGATCCTCAGAATATTGCGTGCGAGGCAAAATTAACAGTCTGATGGTAATTCTATTGGCCCATCACCTCTCCTTAAAACCTCCAGAGCATATAAAACTCAAAGCCAGACCTTGCTGGCTCAGAGATAGGGATATTACCATGATGCCATAAGAATCCTTCATGACTCATGTCTTTGTTCTTCTGCTCTAATATACGTTTAGTTATCAAAGTAACATTAACATCAGCACTTGCATATTCATATCTCATTATACATGTCCCACAGAGTCTATAATTCACTGGAAGTAACACAAGTATGAAGTTCCCTTCATTCTAAACAGCTTAATTGCATTGTGCATTTGGCAACCTTTGGAGACCTTCCCCGTGGCTATGTGTATTTTAACCTACACTCAACAGCTAAATTCACTGCTTCTTCTGTGTTGGTTTTCAGTTCAGTTCAGAAGGCAGCACTAACTCCAGCCTTCTCTTTTGTGTTGATTGCTCCCCTGATGTCTGACACAGCCCAAAAGTACCATTTTGTGTACACCTTCAAATTCACTGTCAGCTTCCTTGCTGGCAGACAGTACCAAACTGAAATAGATCTCCCAGGACTAGCCATTACTGTAGATCTCCAGCCCACTACCAGGAGGTTCCTGGAGAGAGGGCAGACCTGCCAAAAACACTGATATAAACCCTAAGGTCACACTGGCAGTGTCAGTATTTTCGTGCATCAAATCCATAGACAAGGAAGATATGAACCCTATCAATAAGTTGCTTCTCTAATAAATTGCTTCATGCAATGCACAGATCTTCACCTGTACCACTCCATCTAATGGCGAGCTTTGATATTAGTAAGGGACAGGAAATGCTTCCACTCCTGAGTATGTAGGACGATCTGAGAAACTGGAAATATTTGTTATCTATGGGAGATTATCTAAAACTGTTTTCGCAAGATTAAATTAGATTAGATTCCCTCCAGTATGGAATCAGGCCCTTCAGCCCAACAAGTCCACACTGGCCGTCCGAAGAGTAGCCATTCCCCTACCTTATATTTAGCCCTGACTAATGCACCTCTCACTATGGGCAATTTAGCATGGCCAATTCACCTGACCTGCACATCTTTGGATTGTGGGAGGAAACCAGAGTACCTGGTAGAAACCCATGCAAACAACCAAATTCCACTCACTCGTTGCTGTACACAGATTTACTGCCCATGGATTCACATACTAGCAAGGTCAGCCCCAGGCAAGACATTTTTTTCCATCGATAGCCCTGGCTGATCACATGGTCCTTCACAGTTGATGAATTTCCATCAAAGCTCTATCGCATTTTTCTGTTCTCTGCAGAAGATACGTGCCCCATCCCCAATGGATAATGAAGATTTGACATACTGTGTATCTCAGTCTAACTGGTGCACACAGCTGTTTCTGTTCTGCCTGAGCCTCCTCTTGAATGAATGGTCATTACCATTGGCTTACAACAGTCAACGTGTTATCTTCAATAGAAGTTGGTTCCCATTCATTCCTCGCGTATCTTCATTCCCCTGTTCACTGGGGTTAAAGCAACTTGTACTGTTTCAGTCTTTCAAAATGGTTTTGCGTTTGCAAAAGGTTACAACTGCCGATTAAAAATTAAAGCATTTGTATTTGTGAAAGGGTAACACCTTTCAAAAATGCTGACCCATACCCCTCCGTTTGTAGACATGAATTAATATGTTATCTGGGAGATGTGTGTGGTGAGAGCTGTGCTTTGTCAAAACACACTATCCAACAGCCATGCATTAAGCAACAACCAAAAAATCCAGATAAAGATTTCTGAACACATCTTGCAGAGTAAACACTTTTAGTCCTGTAATTTAGCTTCTCTAGCTAATGAACAAAATGACCCGTGGTGTAAAGTCTTAATTATTAATTTCAGATAATGGGAAGTGACAGATTTTTCTTAAAGTTTTCCTTAATTAATGGTCCTATCTAAGTAGATTACCTGATGCAAATACTCAATTGGCTGAATTAAGCCATGAACCTTCATTACATTTTACTTGTTGATGCTGAGTCTCACAAAGGAAAGACTCAAGCACTGTGAAATGTTTTAGTCTAAACCATTCAACTCCAATTTTACTTGATAATATACATTTGCTCCTAGTCCACCAATACCATTATTTTAAATTCTCATCCTCGTGAGAACACAGGGGTGGCCTATTCAGCCTCTTAGCCTATTCCACCATTCAATGTGATCACATTGATTTGTGTTTTAAACCCATATATTGGCAGCAAAAACAGCAATTGCTGGAAAAGCTCAGCAGGTCTGGCAGTATCTGTAGAGAGAAATCAGGGTTAATGTTTCAGGTCAGAGCTGAAAATTTGTTGCTGGAAAAGCGCAGCAGGTCAGGCAGCATCCAAGGAGCAGGAGAATCGACGTTTCGGGCATAAGCCCTTCTTCAGGCTTATGCCCGAAACGTCGATTCTCCTGTTCCTTGGATGCTGCCTGACCTGCTGCGCTTTTCCAGCAACACATTTTCAGCTCTGATCTCCAGCATCTGCAGCCCTCACTTTCTCCTCTAATGTTTCAGGTCAGGTGACCATTCTTCAGAACTGATGGTAGCTAGGAAAGAATCTTCTGTTTTTATGCAGAAGATAGGGTGGGGGGTGGAGGGAAGGAGCAAACATTCATTGGATAGAGAGCCCAAAGAGAGAGAAGAACAGTTGGACAGCCAAAGGAGTGGATAATGGCCAGCCTAGGATAATGAATAGCTATTAATGGGGACTGTTAGTGGCTAATAATGGGTTGTGTGTCATAGCAGACCAGGTGATAAAAAGGTAAAAACAAGGACTGCGGATGCTGGAAACCCGAGTCTGGATTAGAGAGGTGCTGGAAAAGCACAGCAGGTCAGGCAGTATCCAAGAAGCAGGAAAATCGACGTTTCGGGCAAAAGCACTTCATCAGGCAGGGAGCCTCCCATGTGATAATAAGGCCTGGTGTGTGGGGGTTGGGGTAAGGACATGGAGGAAGGTGCCTCAAGCCCTGACATTGTTGAACTCGATATTGAATCCAGAGGCTCTTACGTTGGCCTTGGCTCTATAATCCTCAAGGCCTTTTCCAGCAGAAAAATCTCATCCTTCACAGTTTTCAAAATTCATGGGGAGATGGTTTCAGATTTACAATGCACTTGAAGGATCTAACTCTCATTTTAAGATTCTGACCCTTTGTTCTGGACTCCCTCAGGTATCTGCACCCCATCCCACTAACCCAACCCCACCCAAGGAAATTGTTTCCATGATCCCACAGAAGACTTTTAATCATCTCAACACTTCAAATAGAACATCCTTTAATTTTCTACATGTATCAAAGTATAAGCCAATTCTATGCAACTTAGACCTAAAACTTAATCCTTTTATGCCTGGTATCGGTCTGGTCAGTCTAAAGTCTGCACCCTCTCTCCAAGACCACCTTAGCTAGGTCTGAATGGCATCTGGCATCTATTGCTGGAACACAACTTTGCAGTCCTTTGCATTCCAGCTGCCTCACAATTAAGACAAACATTCCGTCAATTTGTCTAATTATTTTTTGTAGCTGTCCATCGGCATTTAATCATTGCTTTCAAAAGGACCCTAAATTTCTCTGGTCATATACAGTTTGTAGCTTCTCACGGATTAGAGAACACTCTGATCTATTTTTCTTGGGTCCAAAGTCCACACTTTCCACATGGAACTCCATCAACCTCAGTTTTATCCACTCCCCTAATCATTTAACTTCCTTTCGCAATTTTCTACACCTTCCTAGACAACTCAGAGTAATAGAGTCATACAGTAATACAGCGTGGAAACAGGCTCTTCAGCCTAAAACTGGTCCATGCTGACCATGGTGTCCACTCCATTAGTTCAAATTGTCCACATTTGGTCCCTATCCCTCTAAACTCTTCCCATCATGTACCTATACAATTGTTTTTTAAATGTTATTATTGGACCTACTTCAATTACTTTCTCTGGCAGTTCATTCCATATACGCACCACACTCTGTGTGAAGGAGTTGCCCCTCGGGTCCTTCCTAAATTTTTCCCCTCTCACCTTAAACCTATGCCCTCTAGTATTCAATTCCCCATCCCTGGCAAAAAAAGAACATTCATCCTATCTATGCCCTTCATGATTTTATACACCTCAATGTACTTAAGGCCATCAATCAGCATACCTTTCTGCATCCAGGTTAGTGTTAGTGCTAAGGTTATGGTTTGGATTATGTAAGTTGTGAAGATCTATGATCACAGTACAGTCCTCTGAGGGGCATTATCTGGTCAAATCCTGCCAATCCAAGCACAGACCCATTATATCTGACTTCTGCCTCCTGCACAATAACAAAAATCTTCCCTCCATCAATGAGTCACCTCCAATTCCATATGACCTTGTTTTAATTTTAAAAATGTTCCCTTAGGTGTAACTTTATCAAATGCCTTTTGAAAATGTGAAGAAAAATATGCATACACATACTGTTGCCTCATATTAGCACCTTTGGACCATTAGCCCTGATTTGAACTCAAGAAAGGCATGAGGGGCCCTTTCTCATCAATTTGGAGCATTTCAGCAATGACAGAGGCTGGATAAGCTCAGTGTATTGAGTGTAACAAGGTTGAGCTCATAGAATGAGTTCCATAATTGCGGCTGTTAGCTTGATCCAATCAGGGAGCCCTGGCTGACAGGTATAAAGAGAAGTGTCAGACATCCTGTTTGCTCTGACAACTGGCTGTGAGCTAGCGACAGATCTAATGTTACAGCCATAGTTTTGGGAGGAAGTCCATGTGATTAATTTAAGAGTTCAGAGGCCTGAGCTACCTTCTTACTGGCAGAGCAAAATTTAGCAAGACAGAAGTTGATGTGGTTAATTTACAATGAAATGAAAATTTAAGCATAATTTAGGGCAATGGATTAGAAGATATGTAATCAGAAATGGATATCTGATATAATATGGTGAAAGTGGGTACTGCAGATGCTGGAGATTAGAGTCAAGATTAGAGTGATGCTGGAAAAGCACAGTGGGTCAGGCAGCATCCGAGGAACAGGAAAACAGATGTTCCGGGCAGGATCCTTTCATCAGATATGAAGGGCTCGTGATGAAGGGCTCCTGCTCAAAACATCGATTTTCCTGCTCCTCGGATGCTGCCTGAAACTGCTGTGCCTTTCCAGCATCACTCTAATAGTGTCATAGAGTCATAGAGATGCACAGCACAGAAACAGACCCTTCGGTGCAACCCGTCCATGCCGACCAGATATCCCAACCCAATCTAGTCCCACCTGCCGGCATAATATGTTGAAATGATGGACACACCTGAGCCATTCCTATAAATTCACAGTCAGACAGACAGTGACATAATTTATCTGAAAGCATAACATCCACCCTCCACAAAATGAGAAAAAAACACCTTTTGACATCAACATGTAAGTTGTCAATCATTAGGGGCATTCAGGAAGACACAAGGTGTTCCTTGCCAATTAGAAGAGAGAATCAAAGCAATGGGGCTGATCTTCCTGCTGAAGTATGTTCTCTAAACCATATTAAAGGATGGACTGAACATGCTGAGTCTAATCATCACAATCGAGTAGCGTGCATGCAGCAGTTTCAGGTGACTTAAACTGTGATGCCCATCTAATGATGGATCCCCATCAAATTTTACATCAAGGGAGTAAAATTCTTTGCAGTCATGGTGCACCTCAGTGTATAGATGTGACATTTACACAGCAACTTTGATGCATTCTGAAAGTGAGGACTGCAGATGCTGGAGATCAGAGTCAAAAAGTGTGGTTCAGGAAAAGCACAATGGGGCAGGCAGCATCCGAGGAGCAGGAGAGTCGACATTTCAGGCATAAGCCCTTCAAGGGCTTATGCCTGAAATGTCAACTCTCCTGCTCCTCGGATGCTGTCTGACCCATTGTGCTTTTCCAGCACCACATTTTTTGACTGCATTCCGATTGCCCACTTGCCTGCAAAATCCACATGTTGATTCTCATTTTCTCTACTCTTCCTGCCAGAGTGCACAACTTCATACTTTCCCAAATTGTATTCCCCGTGTCACTCCTTTGCCCACTGTCCGATCCTATCCATGTCCTTCCACAACTTCAGTACATTCTCAATCATATCTGTCCCTCAAGTTATCATTGTGTCATCTGCAAACTGAGAACCAATGTCCTCAGTTCTTTCATCCAGATCTTTCATATATAACGTGAACAGTTGTGGTCCCAACACTGACACCTGCAAGGTTCCATTAGTCGCTGGTTACCATCCTGATAAAGACCCCCTTATCTCCACTCTCCACTGGTGCTGTTGAAGAGCAAAAACCTCTCTGGGGCAGGGAAGTAAAGGGGTGGAGCAGAAGGCACAGATTGGGCTTACCCAAGTGCTCTTCAGACCAGGGAAGGCTCTCCACGGCATAGTTTAGTGCTGAAAGCCCAAGAACCAACATTGAATTGCTTCATTAGGATTGTGAGTAGAGTAACAGGAATTGATTTGAGGAGATGTTGAAGAGATAATTTGTGAGGAGCCCTTTGGATGGAAAAAAAACTGAAGCAATGAGGAAGATTTATGAGGTCACAAGAAAAATATGGAAAAGAAAAGGTCTTCATCTTACTTTACGTAATTCCCCAAAGAGATCCAATTCACTGATTCGTTTAACTCTTCATAACCCAAGAGGATTAGCCTCCCTTCATTTCTCCAGTAGTTCTTTCATTAGTTTTTTTTCCCTCTTTCGGGAAAGATATGCAACAAGCTTGAAATCTATCCTGCAATTGTTTGGTCCAACATCCGTCTTTACCTGCTCCAGCAGCTTTAATCAGTCAGAGCTATTTGTTCTATAATCTGTACTGTTCTACATATGCCTCTTTAATCATGCGCTGTCTCATTGTTCATTTGCAAATTGAGGTCTTGTGCCACCTTTGGACAACACTGTGTATGTCTGCACATAATATTCAATTTCCGATATTGGTTATCCTCAGAAAATTGCATTAAATCACTTTGCATCATTTGGAAATAAATCTCGGGCAGATTTTGAAAAGGTTCAGAGAGAGAAAAGTCTCCACACAATATTTACCATCTGATTACAGAGATCATCTACCACGTTGGGTATTTGTTAGAACTGATTTATATTCTATGTAAATAAGCTCTGGATCCACACTGTACCTCATCAATGCTGCTCTGGAAGGAGAGTCAAGCTGATGGGTAACTGCTGTTTGGAAATTAATGATACTGTGTGCAGGAGAGGCTACAGATTAAATATGTGGCAAGAGAAATAAAGCAAAAGAAGTAGGCTAAGTCACTGATCCAAAAACCCGGCAGCTTGTAAAAGAACAGAAGACAGCAAGGGCTCAACCCTGCCTTTCAATGATTCATTTTTCAGTCATGAATTTCCTTAAAGCAAGATTCTAATTAAAGACAATTACCCAAAACATGGACCTGGTGTTCTTTCCTTAGGTAACTGAGCTTGAGGTCATGATTTGGAGATGCCGGTGTTGGACTGGAGTGTACAAAGTTAAAAATCACACACCAGGTTATAGTCCAACAAGTTTAATTGGTAGCACTAGCTTTCCGAGCACCGCTCCTTCATCAGCTTGAGGTCATGTTTGAAAGCCCTCTGCACTGATCTACTGCAATGTAATATATATCTGGAATCTGTCTATCTGACTGCAATTTTTATCTTTTAACTTCATTTCTTATTTTCCAACTTATACCATGAATCACTTTAAGGAAATGGAACCTTTCTTTCTTTATTTCTATACTTTGGATCTAAGAATTGTACCTAGGTACTTTGTGCCTAAGGTGGCAGGGTGAGTGGTGACATTGTAAACTTGAGTACATGAGATAAAAATTTAATTCTAATACTGATACATGGTGGGATCTCTCCCATTTCTATACAAAAGGGAATGGAGTGCTTTCCAGGCTTACACAGTATGATACATACTTTGATCACTGCAATTTTGGACAGATGTGCTTGGAGCACATTCTTGTCCAAGCCTCTGCAAAGTAAGTGTCAACACACGTGCTTTAATGGGCTAAAGCCTGGGTTTATAACAGTCCAGACAGGAACTGGGTACCAAATGTTCATTGTTTAAACTGAAACAAGAATTGGAAATATCATTCAATGTGTACCTTGGCTCAATTGACTGTGTTTCTGAGTGAGATGGTTAAAGGTTCATATCTCACTCCAGGGCCTGGGTACATTAGTATGGACAAGAATGTGCTCCAAGCTTGTCTGTCTAAAACTGCAGTGATCAAAGCATGTATCAAACTGTGTAACCCTGGAAAGCACTCCACTCCCTGCTGTATAGAAATGGAAGTGATCCCACAAAAATGCGACAGTGTGGAGACAAAAGCATAGCAACTGTAGGCATGTGCCAATGGTTTCATGATGCTGTTTCAAGGAGAGCAAATTTTCTGGTCTTTTTCAGAACATTTACATCCATCAAATCAAAATGAATTGCTCATTGACTTTCCGCATTACTAAAGTGGCAGGTCTTCAAAAATACTTCAGTGATGATAATATCATGGTTTAAGCATATGAAAGGCAATGTAAATAAATGCAAGCATTTCTTTTTATATTTGTTTGTGGGATCTTGCTGTATGCAAACTGGTTGCTACATTTCCTAACATCACAACCATCACTTATGGTCATGATTTGAGATGCCCATAGCATCATGGGATAGACATCATGGTATACACAGAGAACACAGGGGGCTAACACCTTCAACATATTATCTAGCTAAGCTGAGAATGCAACTTTTTAAAAAAAAGGTTTTGTGATTTACACATGAAGAAAGTGAAACTATTATGCTATTTGAACAGATGAAAGACTCAACAGACAATCAAGGTATTTTTCAATGTATAATTTCAGTTACATCACACTGTAAATTTTTGCTATAAATTCTGTGCCTTAGATTTGTGCCCTCCACCATTACCTGATGAAGGAGCGGTGCTCCGAAAGCTAGTGTGCTTCCAATTAAACCTGTTGGACTATAACCTGGTGTTGTGTGATTTATCACTTATGGTTGTAGAGTCATAGAGGTATACAACATGGAAACAGACCCTTCGGTCCAACCAGTTCATGCCAACCATAATCCCAAACTAAACTTGTCCCACCTGTTTGCTTCTGGTCCATATCCCTCCAAACATTTCATATTCATGTACTTACCCAAGTGTCTTTTAAATGGTGTAATTGTACCCATATCTACCACTTCCTCTG
Organism: Chiloscyllium plagiosum; assembly: GCF_037043375.1. Classification (NCBI taxonomy): domain Eukaryota; kingdom Metazoa; phylum Chordata; class Chondrichthyes; order Orectolobiformes; family Hemiscylliidae; genus Chiloscyllium; species Chiloscyllium plagiosum. The sequence goes on along the minus strand of NW_028270175.1, from coordinate 35,981,357 downwards.
GAAGTTTATTACAGTCTGGGGTTTGTATTTGGGTGAGGGAGCAGTCTACCTAAATGCTTTTGATTTCCCTCTGTAACTTCACTGGGTGATAGACTGAGGCTCAGAGCAGTGAAACCAAAATGATCAGTGCATTTATAGGCTTTTTCCTGACCTCCTGCTAGTGTCCTGATGGCTGATTAGGGAAGTAGCCTCAGGCGAATTCTCCCACAGAGGTATTTCTGATGGGTACAGTGCCTTCAACTAAGTATCTTCCTTTTCTCTGATCAATGCAACATCCAACACATGGTTGAGGCATGGAAGCCATGTTCTCTCACAGTCTGTGCTGAGTCATGGCTGCAATTGGCCTTAGTACACCGAGTGAAGATGAAAGAAAATCAGCTACAGTTCACAACGCCACAGACTCCTGCTGGAGTCTCCCTGTATGAATAATGGTCAATATCTGCTACATTTTTGTCCTTCACAGTTGAATAGTTCTGAGTTTCCTCATGAAAAATAGTCAATTGAAGCACTGAAGAGCATGAGTACAGTTCCAGTAGAAGGTGAGAGACAAACGTAAAGTACCTGCACTATGGAAAGAAGGTCTTGTGGTGCAGGAAGCAGGACTCAAGTCTGCCTCAGATCCAGCACCATTATGTTATGTCATGGTCTGGGACTGGACGCCTACAAAAGGTGCATTCATCATGGGACCATTCATCATTTGCTAATTGGCAAATCCTTCCAATATACCTGATGACAGGTAGTAAGAGCAGGAGGAACTCCTGGTTCACCACGCTCCCTTCAAGTTTTAGCTGCTGTTAGCAAGCTAGTCCTTTTTTGCAGGAGGAGAGAGACAGTGAAACAAACGTATGCATATGCTTTACCTTCCCTGGCGCATTTGGAGACATTGGTAGCCTTCCTCATTTAAGTTTATGATGAAAAATGTCATCTTCCTCGGTGTAATCACAGCTTTTTATGCTTATGTGGGAAGGTGAAGCATCAACAACCAAACACAAGGACAAAGATCATGTGACAAGGTCATGGCTGATCTGATTATGATCGCTATTCCATTCTGTTTATCATGTCGTTTGAGCCCCTTGTCAATCAAAAATCCATTTAACTCAGCTTTGAATATGTTCAAAGACCCAACTACCACTGCTATCTGGGAGAGAGAACTCAGAAGGTGAACAATCTCTGGGACAAATGATCCTCCTTATCTCCATACTTTTTCAGCCTTGTTCACTGGTTCTTCTCAGGAAGTTTTGTGCCTCAATTAGATCACCTCTCATTCATCCAAACACCAATGGGCACAGGCCTAACCTGCTCAATCTCTTCTGATACAATGACTCTCTCCTCCCAGAATTCAGGCGAAAGTGAGGACTGCAGATGCTGGAGATTAGAGTCAAGGTTAGTGTGGTGCTGGGAAAGCACAGGAAGTCAGGCAGCATCCGAGGAGCAGGAAAATCAACGTTTTGGGCAGAATGATGAAGAGCTGATGAAGTGCTCCTCTCCAAATGTCGATTGTCCTGCTCCTCGGATGCTTCCTGACCTGCTGCCCTCCCAGAATTCAGTCAAGTGGGTCTTCTCTGAGCTGTTTACAATCCATTCCTCATGTATTGACCTGGATAAGAATGTCTGGATTAGTGGTGCTAAAAGAACACAGCAGTTCAGGTAGCATCTGAGCAGCTTCAGCAAAATCGATGTTTCGGGCAAAAGCCCTTCATCGGGAATACAGGCAGAGAGCCTGAAGGGTGGAGAGATAAGCTAGAGGAGGGTGGGGGTGGAGAGAAAGTAAGCATAGAGTACAATAGGTGAGTGGGGGAGGGGATGAAGGTGATAGGTCAGGGAGGAGAGGGTGGAGTGGATAGGTGGAAAAGAAGATAGGCAGGTAGGACAAGTCATGGGGACAGTGCTGAGCTGGAAGTTTGGAACTAGGGTGAGGTGGGGGAAGGGGAAATGAGGAAACTGTTGAAGTCCACATTGATGCCCTGGGGTTGAAGTATTCTGAGGCAGAAGATGAGGCGTTCTTCCTCCAGGCGTCTGGTGGTGAGAGAGCTGGGGTGAAGGAGGCCCAGGGCCTCCATGTCCTTGGCAGAGTGGGAGGGGGAGTTGAAATGTTGGGCCACGGGGCAGTGTGGTTGATTGGTGCGGGTGTCCCGGAGATGTTCCCTAACGCGCTCTGCCAGGAGGTGCCCAGTCTCCCCAATGTAGAGGAGACCGCATCGGGAGCAACGGATACAATAAGTGATATTGGTGGATGTGCAGGTAAAACTTTGATGGATGTGGAAGGCTCCTTTAGGGCCTTGGATGGAGGTGGGGGAGGAGGTGTGGGCACAGGTTTTGCAATTCCTGCGGTGGCAGGAGAAGGTGCCAGGATGGGAGGGTGGGTTGTAGGGGATGTGGACCTGACCAGGTAGTCACGGAGGCAATGGTCTTTGCGGAAGGCGGAGATGGGTGGGGAGGGAAATATATCCCTGGTGGTGGGGTCTGTTTGTGAAGGTTGGTAGGGTGGAAGGTGAGCACAAGGGGGGTTCTGTCCTTGTTACGGTTGGAGGGGTGGGTCTGAGGGCAGAGGTGCGGGATGTGGATGAGATGTGTTGGAGGGCATCTTTAACCACGTGGGAAGGGAAATTGCGGTCTTTAAAGAAGGAGGCCATCTGGTGTGTTCTGTGGTGGAACTGGTCCTCCTGGTAGCAAATACGGCGGAGGCGGAGGAATTGGGAAAACAGGATGGCATTTTTGCTGCCCTCCCAGAATTAGGGTGGGAAGAGGGGTAATCCAGGAGGTAGGGTGGGAAGAGGGGTAATGCAGGTAGCTGTGGGAGTTGGTGGGTTTGTAAAAAGTGTCAGTGTCAAGTCGGTCGTCATTGATGGAGATGGAGAGGTCCAGGAAGGGGAGGGAGGTGTCAGAGATGGTCCAGGTAAATTTAAGGTCAGGGTGGAATGTGTTGGTGAAGTTGATGAATTGCTCAACCTCCTCGCGGGAGCACGAGGTGGCGCTGATGCAGTCATCAATGTAGCGGAGGAAGAGGTGGGAAGTGGTGCCAGTGTAATTACGGAAGATGGACTGTTCTACGTAGCCAACAAAGAGACAAGCATAGCTGGGGCCCCTACGGGTACCCATGGCTACCTCTTTTGTCTGGAGGAAGTGGGAGGATTGGAAGGAGAAATTGTTAAGGGTGAGGACCAGTTCGGCCAAACGAATGAGAGTGTCAGTGGAAGGATACTGTTGGGGACGTCGGGAGAGGAAGAAACGGAGGGCTTGGAGGCCCTGGTCATGGCAGATGGAGGTGTAATGGGATTGGATATCCATGTTGAAGATGAGACGTTGGGGGCCGGGGAAACAGAAGTCTTGGAGGAGGTGGAGGGCGTGGGTGATGTCTCGAACATATGTGGGGAATTCCTGGACTAGGACAATGTTGAGGTAGGTAGAGATGAGTTCAGTGGGGCAGGAGCATGCTGAGACAATGGGTTGGCAGGGTGGTCAGGCTTGTGGATCTTGGGAAGGAGGTAGAACTGGGCAGTGCGGGATTCCCGGACTATGAGGTTGGAAGCTGTGGGTGGGAGGTCTTCTGAGGTGATGAGGTTCTGTATGGTCTGGGAGATGATGGTTTGGTGATGGGGGGGTGGGGTCATGGTCGAGGAGGCGGTAGGAAGAGGTGTCCTTGAGTTGGCATGTGGCTTCAGCGATGTAGAGGTCATTGCGCCAGACTACCACTGCGCCCCCTTTATCCACTGGCTTGATGGTGAGGTCGGGATTGGAGCAGAGTGAGTGGATGGCTGCGCGTTGCGAGGGTGAGAGGTTGGAGTGGGGGAGGGGGGTAGACAGGTTGAGGCGGTTAATGTCCCGGTGGCAGTTGGAAATGAAGAGGTTGAGAGTGGGTAATAGGTCAGCGGGGGGTGTCCAGGTGGATGCAGTGTGTTGGAGGTGGGCGAAGGGGTCCTCGGAAGGTGGCCGGGAGTCCTCATTGTGAAAGTAAGCTCGGAGGCGGCGGACGAAGTGTTCGACGTCACGGCGTGTATTAAATTCATTGATGCGTGGACGGAGGGGGATGAAGGTGAGTCCTTTGCTGAGGACTGATCATTCGTCCTCAGTGAGGGGGAGGTCTGGAAGGATGGTGAAAACTCGGCAGGGCTAGGAGCTGGGACCCAGTGTGGGTGTGGAGCTGGGAGTGGGACGGAGCCTGTAACTGGAGTGGGTGTGGTGGGGGAATGGGGGTAGAGTCATGAGCAGGGCTGGTGTTCCCCTCAGGGTTCTGGGGGGCAGGGATGGTGACAATGGGATCTGTGGGGGGGGCATGTCAGCAGAATGCAGGTGAGTGGCGTTGGTGGGGGCGGAAGTGGTGGCAAACACGGCAGTAAGGGGTGCGGAAGTCACTGAGCGTGTGACATCAGTGATGATGTGAGAGGTGGAAGTGATGTCACGTGTGGTGTATGAGGAATTGTGAGGGGCGGAAGTGGCTGTGGAAGCGGCCATGATGGGAAGTGACATCATCAATCAGTGTAGGGGTGGCAGCTGCACCAGCCGCATGGCTAATGGCATTCGAGCAGTTCCAGAGGCCAAGGGAATGTGCTGCACTAGCCGCATGGCTAATGGCGTCTGAGCAGTTCCAGAGGCCAAGGGAATCTGCTGCACAAGCTGCATAAGAATGGATAAGAATGTCGAATGACTCCCTTTAATGCTTACAGGATAGAAGAGGCTATTCAGTCCATCATGGCCACACTAGTCAACAAAGATCTGACTACACTAATCACATCTTCCAACTCTTGACCGACAGCCCTGGAGACAGCGCCAATATGATTGATTATCTAAATATTGCTGTAATGTTTCCAGAGTTTCTGTCTCCCCTGTCTTTCTAAGCAGTGAGTTCCAAATTCCCACCATCCTCTAAGTGAATTAAAGTTTCCTCAACTTTCCTCTGAGCCCTCGAGTTTCAACCCCTTTCTTAATGAAAACGTTGCCTTCCTAGCCACTCTATTTTGCCCTCTCTTAATATTGTAAATCTCTATCGGGTTCCTCTCCACCTTCTAAACAACCCAAAGCCCAGTCCAGTTTGTCCAACCATTCCCTGAGCTTCATCCCTTCAGCTTCCTGGTAAATCTCCTTTGCACCCCATCGAGTGCAGTCACAAATCTCTTCTGGTAAGTTTCACAGATGAGCTTAACTTTTCTCTCTCCCACGATATCCAGCAAGTGACATAGTGAAGTTGTTTTATTAGTATAACCTCTAAAGAGTGTTACAATGAATAAAACACTTTCTGAAAACTGCAGTACAGCAGGCAAATGATGTGTTGCATGGTTAATAAAGTGGGCCTACCATTGACTCAAGGCAGCTAGCTCAGGACAGACCAGGTATCAAATCCTTATCTTTCCTGGCCTGTATAACTCAGGGGAGAAGCCTCCTTGTCCCTCGAGGGCCCTGCTTGTTTGCTGAAAAGATGGTGAACTGCTCGAGTTCAATCTTCAAAGCAAAATCTGCTGTATCTTCCTCCAATCAGGCAGCGGAGGGACTTTCCTTAAATTCAAGCCCTTGGCGGGGGTGGGGGGAAGGTGGGGGTGGGGGTAGACGTTCCACCCACTGACCAATCAGAGGCTGGAAACTTTCACACAGCAGCATTATTGAGTAGATAGCGGGAGCCACCCAGAAGGATAAGCAATCTCATGAGGACCGCGTTCTTCATGGAGTGGGAGAGCATGGCTCTGGGTGCTCACATGGAGAGTGAGGGCACGGAGTCAGACTATGGGCACAGGAAGTCTGTCTTAGCAGTCAGCAGCCCATCCCTGACCAATGCTCCACCCCAAAGATAGAAATCTATGGCCATTCAGCCCTCTGAGCCTGCTCCGCCTGATCATCCAACTCAGTCTCCTGTTCCCACTTTCTCCCCAAACATTTTTATTTTATTTCAAAGAACTATATATAACTCCTTGCTGAAGATATTCAATGTTTGGCCTCAACTACTTTCTGTGGTAGCAAATTTCACAGGCTCACCACTCTCTGGGTGAAGGAATTTCTCTTTATCTCAGTGCTAAATGTCCTCTCCCATATCCTTAAACTGTGACGCTTTGTTCTGGATTCCCCAGTCATCAAGAACATTCTTCCTGCATTTTCCCTGTGTTGTCTTGTTAGAGTTTTACAGGTTTCTGTGAGACCCCCCCTCATTCTTCTAAACACTAGTGAATAGTCCTAATTGATGCAATTTCTCTTCTTACATCAGTCCTCCCATCCTGGGAATCAGTCTAATAAACCTTCCTCTGGGGCCAGGATATTCTTTCTCAAGTAAGAAGACCAAAACTATATATGATACAGTAGGTGTGGCCTTACCAACGTCCTTCATCATTGCAGCAAGATATCCCTGCACCTCTACTCCCACCCTCTCACAATGAAGGCCAACACACCATATGCCTTCTTTACCATCTCCATGTTTACCTTCAACAACAGGTGAAAACAACCCCCAGACCTTATTGCATTTCCACCTTTCCCAATCTATCACCATTCATCAGCCTTCTTGTTTTCGTTTCCAAAGTGGATAATCCCACATTCATCCGTATTATACTTCATCTGCTGTGTACTTGCCCACTCACTCAATCTGTTCAACATCAGTCTTACAGATGTGTGCGGATCCAGAGACAATCCTCTGCCCGAAACTGGTTGACCAGGCAGGTGGTCAGTGACTTTCCTGTCCTACCTCGAGCTGAAATGATTGTAATCCTTGAGGATTAAGGCCTTTAAATGGCAATTATTTGACCCTTCAAGGGCCATGGTGGGTGTAGTTCTCCAAGTTATCACCATCATCCCCAACCTGCATCTATCTATCACCTTCCCAGCAACCTTTCTCCAACTGCAACTGTCCTCCTATTTATCTCTCAGCCCCCTTCCTTCCCCCCACCCCCCCACCACACACACTGATGAAGAGCTTATGCGTGAAATATCAATTCTCCTGCTCCTCAGATGCTGCCTGACCGGCTGTGCTTTTTCAGCTTTTGACTCTGATCTCCAGCACCTGCAGTCCTCACTTTTTCATTGTAACAAGGTCAGCCCTTATAGAATATGAGTTCCCTGATTGGGGCTACTAACCTGATCCAATTAGGAAGCACCAGCTGACAGATATAAACAAAGGTGTTTGGTTCTTTAGCCACATGGGTGTTTTCCTGATGATGGTAAACATAGAATGAAGTTCTGGTACAACGGTGTCTTTTTACTGAATCACTACACACACACACATGGACATGGACACACGGACACACGGACAGACACGGTCAGGCAGACACACACACACACACAAACATATACATATACACAAACGCAGGCACATGGACACACATACACAAAGTCAATGGCGATGTGGGGAAAATATAAGCGGTAATGAAATAAAAGGAAAAAAAAAGACCTAAACAGGAGATTCAGAGAGTTTCCTCATCCCAGGGACTGGCTTGGAGCTGACTGGTCAGAGCCCATGCACTGTGCATGTGGAAATAAAGGGTGTTGTGCTGACAGGATAATGGCCTCTGTGTAGTTATTTCAACCACCATGTTAGCTAACTGCAAAAATTAAACATACAAGCTATCAAAATAAAGGAAGGGTCTGAGGAAATCTGAGGAAAAGTCACCGGACCCGAAATGTTAACTTTGATTTCTCTGCACAGATCGTGCTGTACCTGCTGAGCTTTTCTGTTTTGTATATGATCCATCAAACCAGTTTTAAGTCTGGTGCCTGATTTGTCCAGAACTATCATGAGCTGGGAAAAATAAAATTGAAGATAAACAGGAGATTCTGTTCACTCTGAGAGCTGGCTCTGAGGGAGTCGGATCAGTGTCAAGTACTATGCGCGTGTACAAAAAGGGGGGCTTGGTGATGGGATAGCTCTGTGGAGCTATTCAGTGGGAAGACAGATGATGCGCTTTCCTACCCAGAGGGTGAGAAGGTCACTGAGCATTGGAATACCCTAGCCTTGCCTATTAACATTGATTCCTGCCTTCATTCCCATCGCCTACATGACAGAAAGACTCCACCTTTAGCATTCCCCTTTCAGTGACTGAAACATCGTGAGAGAAAAACAATAAAAAACGTTTTGCCGACAATTAAAGTTTAACATCAGACTGGCTTGTTTATTTAAAATGTTAATCCCAGGTCAAAAAATGTAGCCAGACATCAAAGGTGAAAAGTATCAGGAACAGCTTTGCTTAAACGCTTTGAGCTTCATTGACTTGAGGAGAGAGTGAGAGTGCAGGAACCATTCCAGATCTGACCTGGGTCTCCAGCTGAGATTCCCACATCCCCACGGATTCTGGCAAATCAAAGCTGTAGCGAGTAATGAATAAACAATGAAGGCGGAAAAACGTAAATGAGGGAAAAAATATGCAGAGCAGCACGAGAAAAAAGGGGAGGAAATGAGCTGAAACAACTGAACAGGAGCCAAATGAATATTAAAACTAAAATGGAAAAGAAAGCTAAAATTGTACAATGTCTTTCCTTTGCACTGAATGAATAACAATAGTATTACATTTGTCAAGCTGAAAATGAACAGAAGCAGATGAAAAGACAAATAAGAAATAATTTGGACATTGAATGAAAAGCAGAACTGTGTTGATTTTGTTTATGAAGCCTTTACTGTTTATGAATTCTACATGGATTTTGGTTCCCATCTCTTCTGTTCTACACGGATTTTGGTTCCCTTCTCTTCTGTTCTGAAAACGTTCACTCTTCCTGGATGTAAGGAGACCCAACTCAGTCACAGTGAGCCGAGTGTTGAACATTGAAACAGACCACATTTGCTACACTGAATCAGAAGGCATTTGGCCCATAGTTCTGTAGCGTCAAAAAATAATTATCCAACCTCAACTTCCCTTCTAGTACTTGGCTCATAAACCTGTAGGTTCCAACACTTCAAATGTGTCAGCATTTTTAAAAAATGCAGTAAAACTTTCTGTTTCAGGCAATAAATTCCAAAATACCCCCAACCCTGAGGGTGAAAATATTGCTCCTCAAATCTTTTCCGATCTTTTGATTATTGACTTTAAATTCATGGAGATAATTCTTTCTTCCATTCCCCAATTAAATCTCATCTGCAGCTATCTCTGTTCGGAAGAGAACAGCTAGATCTATCCAATCGGGAGACAGAGACGTCTGCAGATGCTGGAGATCAGAGTTGATAGTATGTTGCTGGGAAAGCACAGCAGGTCAGGCAGCATCCGAGGAGCAGGAAAATCAATGTTTCGGCCCAGAGCTCTTCATCAGGAATCATGATGACCTGTTGTGCATTTCCAGCAACACACTCTCAGATCTATCCAGTCCTCAGTGCAAATTCTATGGGTTAAAGAGCCTTTTCTGCACTGTGTGTTTCTGTGATTCTGTGCAACCTCCTCTAGAATTTCTTTTTCTCAATTCATTTTTTTTTTCAATTCCATATAGCATAGGAACAGGCCCTTCGGCCCATCAAGCCTGCACTACTTCCTAATCCTTATTTAGGCTACTTAATGCCTGTGTGAGATTTCTAACCCTCCTGTTTATCAAGATACACCTTAAATGTTACTAACACACCTGCTTCCACCATCCTCTGGGTGAAAAGCTTTTCCTACACTTCTCTGCTAAACCTTCCCCTACTTGTCTTGAAACTATGCTCTCTTGTAGTTGACCTTTCCATCTTGGGAAAAAGCCTCTGACTATTCATCCTGTCTATGGCTCTCATAATTTTGAAGATCTCTGTCAGATTGCTCCTCAGTCTCCATCTTTCTGGTATCCTTCCTGTAATACGATAACCAGAACTGTGCACAGTTCTTCAGCTTCACCGATCTATTGTTTAATACATTTCGAGCATATCCTCAGTGATGTTCAGTCTTTTAAATCACTTCATTGACCTGATGTTGTGCCTTTAATGAACTGTGGACCTGCTTTGCAATCTCCCTCTGTTCCTCTATAGATATCAATATCCTGTCATTCCTTATTTAAGCCCATTCCTTGATTGCCCTCTGAAAATGTGTTAGCTCATGTTTGCCATTTTTCTGACTACATGATCAATTCAGTGATATATTCCTGCAGTCTACAACTTTCTTCCTTTCCATCAAATAAGTTAATTTTGTATCATCTGCAAACTGGTGTTTCAATCATTGTTACGTGGCACGGACAACAAAGGACCCAGAACTGAGCCATGCAATATCCCAGGAGAAATAGCCTATCTGTGGACCTTCACTCTCTGTCAATAAACTAATGTTGGATCCAACTTGTCACCTCCCATTGTATCTTATGAGCATTTACTTTTCTGACCAGTTGGCATTAAGAAACTAATGCCAATTTCTAAAATCCAATTGGACTAAAACATGTTCATTGATCGCCTTCAATACCACCTCAAAATACTCAATGAGAGATATGACTTCCCTTCAACAAATCCTTGCTGACCTACCTTAATTAATCCAAGACTCTATAAATGGCAACTTATTTGATATCTCAGAACTTCTCCCAATAATTGGTCCACCACTAAGGTTAGGCTGACCGACCTGCCATTATTTAGGGTGTTCCTTCATTTTTTAAAAACAACTGCTACAATAACCATCATCCAATGCTCACGAGCCAATGGGTGTAAGAGTAGGGTTTGGAAAATTAATGGTCACAGCTTCCCGTACGTGGCTTCTCTGGGCAGCTTGGGTTATATTTCATTAGTGTTCGGTGATTGATCCACTTGTGAGGCTTTCAAACACCTTAGTATTTCTACCTTCAACATGCCTATCACCTCCATTCCCTTCATACTCGTCTCTTCAATATCTGCCCATTTTTAGAAAATAGACATACAGTAATCATTACAACGTCCACAACTTGAACCACCAGAGCCTTACTCTTGCATTAGTTTTTCTCTTGATCTCAACATGTTTTTAATGGCCTTTAGGTTTTTCATGGGGTTGTTCACCGATAACTCTTCATGCCTCTCCTTTGCTTCCTTAATTGCCTTTTTAATTCCACCCAAGCACTATCTAATCTCCTTTAGGAGTATTGTACCATCTGACTAAATTTTTCCCTTGTTGCTTTATCCTTGCCTCCATGCTCTTTAACATCGAGGGTTCCAGATTCACGAGATCCGCCCAATTTCTTTATGGGACCACATTTTTTCTAATCTCCCTCCATGTCCTTGACTTCCTTTCACTGCACACAGGCCCGTAATGATTGTATGGTAGTGTTTCACTTCCAGCACTCACCAAATCAGCTATTTCTGATCTGAAGGAGAGTCACTAGATTTCACATTCTTCGTCTGAGTGCATTCACTCCTTTGCAGTTGGTTTTTTTGTGTGGGGATTTTGCTGTTTCTCTGGAAGACCTAGGAGAATTTTATGATCGTCATTATCTGAGCAACAATAGAGATGATGAACAGACTATACCCTTGGACTGTTGGGTGACCGTGCAAAGAGAGTAGCTCTCAAGGCCAACTCTCTCATGCCAACTAGTGGTCAGCATAAATATTACATTTAGGCATCCCTGAGAAGAGATTGCTATCCTGCTGGCAGTCTGGGAGCCAAACAACATACACCGCTCCTCCAATTGCCTCACACAAATGGCATCTCACACTTAGCTCTCCCCCCTCCCTTTTATTTTTAACAAACTTCAGTTCAAAGAAAAATAAACTGGTCTGAAGGGTTGAGAAAGTATGTAACCAATAATGTGCATAACGAAATACTACTCCAACAAGATCCATTGAAATGAAAAGTCGCATTAGCAATTTTATTCATGTAGATACATTATTTGCAGAAGTACTAATCGGATATTTCCTGCAAACTGTTTGGCCCAACAATGCAGCAGTACATGATGTGTCTTTGTCTAGACATGAATGTGGACTGATTATTGGGCTTGTTATCAGTACTATTTCGAACAGGTCAGTATTGAATTGAATGGAATTAGGTTTATTGTCACATGTACTCATATGAGTGCAGTGAAAAAATTACAGGTCACCATTTAGCATTTAGGTTAGACAGTTTAACTCCTAGGTGGCATCAGACAGTGGATATCATACATTGGCAGGTAGTGGCCAGTTAAAGTAGAGGAAAAGAATTGAAGCAACCACTCGCAATTCAATCTCAAAGGAGTGAAGGAAATGGAAATATATTCTGCAATATGCAGAGTTAGTGATGCACATAGCAAAGTAAGGAGAGACCAAAGCAGAAAGAAATCTTGAATGGTAAACTGTGTTGTTGCCATGGGCCTATTGACAGATATGGAACTATAGAGTAAGACGAATTAATAATTTCAGGAGAGGAGGGCTGAGAAAAAAAGATTTGAATTTAACCTTGAAATCATATCACATCCACAAAATGATGCCCCAAAATAAACAACAGTTTATTTAGTTTCAGTGAAACATAATTAGTTGCCTTCTTTTGCATAGGTCACACATTATTAGTAAGCAACTTTGGAATAAGTGACTCCTGCATTAATTTCTGCTTAAATTGTTTGCAATTATATTGGCAGCATTCCATACAACTTAATCTTCTGTGCATAACTTCAATGTGAACCACGAATGATTATGGAATAATCTAGTCTACATCCAAAGGAGTTTTCCAGGGAAACTGCAGTCTGTATTATTCCCACAAATGAAGAAAAGGGAGTAGAAGCAAGCCGTTAACATGAGGCAATTCAGTCTCCCATCACTGGGAAAGCAAAACAATTTTCAGTATTTGAATTAACATGCTTTTTAAATCTCTGCTTTCTGAGCCTCTGGGGATAAGTCCGGGCTCCATAATAATATTTGTATAAGAAGCTGTTCTTGTTTTACTGTTTGTTTTTGCACAATTGTACATACTGATGCAACTGTGAAGCAAAGATTGATACCATTGGCTGACTGAGGCACTTCATCTTTGGTAATAGCATTAATTTGACTGAATTGCTCATGTTCACATCTCTGAGTTGTGCATTTGAGTTACACATTAGCAATTAATACCATTTCACATCAGTCCTATACTGGAGTGTGGAAATGGAAGAGATTCAAACTTGACAATTCAAAAGGAGCAAGTCATTGGCCGATGAGCAGGGGAAATAATTTGCTCACAGTATCAAGAGCACTGAAAGATGATTAATTTTATCATATGTACCATTATTTATCTTAAAAATGGGAGGAGCATGCAGCAAGTCAGCATCACTGTGAAGCAGATTCCGAGGAGAGTGCAGAGGATCAGTATCACTGTGGAACAGACTGGGAGATGTGTGCAGTGGGTCCGTATAACTGTGTATCAGACTGGGAAAAGTGTGCAGTGAGTCAGTATCACTGTGTAACAGACTGGGAGAAATGTGCAGTGAGTCAGTATCACTGTGTAACATACTGGGAGGAGTGTACAGTGGGTAAGTAACACTGTGGCAGACTGGGAGGAGTGTGAAGTGAGTCAGTCTCAATCTGAAACAGACTGGGAGGAGTGTGCAGTGGGTAAGCCTCACTGTGTAAAAGACTGGGAGGAGTGTTCAGTGAGTCGGTATTACTGTGAAACAGACTGGGAGGAGTGTGCAGTCGGTAAGCCTCACTGTGAAACAGACTGGGAGGACCGTGCAGTGAGTCAGTATCATTCTGAAACAGCATAGGAGGAGTATGCAGTGGGTCAGTATTGCTCTGTAACAGACTGGGAGGAGTGTGCAGTGAGTAAGCCTCACTGTGAAACAGACTGGGAAGAGCGTGCAGTGAGTTAGTATTGATGTGAAATAGACTGGCAGGAGTGTGCAGTGAGCCAATATGGCTGTGAAATAGATTGGGAGGAGTGTGCAGTGAGTCAGTATGGCTGTGAAACAGACTGGGAGGAGTGTACAGTGGGTCCGTATGGCTGTGAAATAGATTGGGAGGAGTGTACAGTGGGTCCGTATGGCTGTGAAACAGACTGGGAGGAGTGTGCAGTGGGTCCGTATGGCTGTGAAATAGATTGGGAGGAGTGTACAGTGGGTCCGTATGGCTGTGAAACAGACTGGGAGGAGTGTGCAGTGAGCCAATATGGCTGTGAAATAGATTGGGAGGAGTGTGCAGTGAGTCAGTATGGCTGTGAAACAGACTGGGAGGAGTGTACAGTGGGTCCGTATGGCTGTGAAACAGACTGGGAGGAGTGTGCAGTGGGTCCGTATGGCTGTGAAACAGACTGGGAGGCGTGTACAGTGGGTCCGTATGGCTGTGTAATAGATTGGGAGGAGTGTACAGTGGGTCCGTATGGCTGTGTAACAGACTGGGAGGAGTGTGCAGTGGGTCTATATCACTCTGAAACAGCATGGGAGGAGTAATGCTGTGTAACGGACTGGGAGGAGTGGGCAGTGGGTCAGTCTCACTGTGTAACACACTAGGAACAATGTAAAGTGTATCAGTATCATTGTGTAACAGAATGGGAGGCATGTGCAATGAGTCAGTATTAATGTGAAATAGACTGGGAGGAGTGTGCAGTGGGTCAGTCTCAATTTGTAACAGACTGGGAGGAGTGTGCAGTGAATCAGTTTCGCTGTGAAATAGACTGGGAGGAGTGTGCAGTGAGTCAGTATTTCTGTGTAACGGACTGGAAGGAGTGTGCAGTGGGTCAGTATTGCTGCGTAACAGACTTGGATGCGTGTTCAGTCAGTTATTATAGCTGAAACAGACTGGGAGGAGTGTGCAGTGGGTCAGTATTGCTGTGTAACGGGATTGGGAGGAGCATGCAGTGGGTTGTGAGGAAGCATCATTTGACCTGAAAAGTTTCCTCTAATTTCTCTCCAACCGATCCTCCTGGACCTCCTGTGGTTTTCCAGCATTTTCTGATTGTTTTTGTCACTGTGAAGCAGACTGCCAGAGTGTTTGTATAAAGAGGGCAGCATGTTCTGGAGGTATGGAGGATAGTGGGCTAGTGTAGGTTAGGTGGGCTTGGATCGGCGCAACATCGAGGGCCGAAGGGCCTGTACTGCGCTGTATTCTTCTATGTTCTATGTTCTATATAACTGGCAGTAGAAGTGTAACATCATTCAAACACAGGTATTGTTTTTTTTCTTTTTTTTAGTAGCCGAATGATTTTAATGAGGTAATGTTATTTCACTTAGAAAATTCACTTTTAAAATATCCAACCTCCAAAATTAATTATAAGTGGGTAGCTGGGAAGATGGTGTTGCAGCTGTGGCAAGTGGGAGTGATCCACGATGAGGCCATTGCAACAAGAGTTCGCTGTTCAAGGTACCTCTAGTCAGAGTTGATGAGCTGGAGTCTGAGGCGCAGACACTACAAAATAGCAGCAAGTGGATAAAATACCTGGTCACTTTCTTTCAAGAGACAGCCATATCCCTGATAAAAATGATTAAATCTAGCCCTTTGTCATGGATGGAACTGGTTGAATGTGAATCAGGCATTTTTTGGGAACTGGAAATGAACTCCGCTGGAGTGTCAGCCAATGCTTTTGACCTACGTATGAAATTGTGAAGGTGGGACAGTGCTAAACATACCAGGGCTAGGGCAGGATGACAGGGTTCTTGTTGCACAGTGACATTGAGGCTGCAGACCCGAGTTCTTCCACAGCTCCAGAGATGTTTAACCTCTCTGAACATGTTGATAAACAAATCTCTATAATTGAGTGAGATGATTGAGAAACGAGGACTGAGGGATGAGGGGAGCATCAATCGTCAGTACCACCAGGTTTAGCAGTGCCCTACTGTCTGGCCTGAAGACTTCATCTGCTTAGGATCAGGGGGTATAGTGTGCAGGTGAAAATCTAGATATCCTGTTGGGTGGGAAGCTGGTAAAGATCACAGCCAATGGGGCTTGATGAGGATGGGAATGTGAAGGTTGGGATGGGTCACCTAGACTGAGAGGCTGACTGTGTGACTTACTGTGTGAAGCATGACCACCACTTCCTTCCATTGTGACGGAAATTACACAATGGAGATAAAAATGGCTGCCAGCACACCCAGAGTGGATGGGTTAAGTGCTTCATTCAGTCAGATGAGGGCTGCACCTTTGAACAATGTGAGACCCTCGAAAGAGGAGCAGCCTTAAACAGATGTTCTCACAGTCTGGGTGAAAGAAGCCTGTGAGCATTAAATGCTGTGGTGGAACCTTGAGCGTTGATCTATTGAGTGGATTCTAAACCCTGGCCCCGTGGTCTCTTGGCCACACCCTGCAGCATTTCGAAACAGCCACGATATGCCTGGGATGTACTGCGGCCCAGAAAGAATGACTTAAACTGCAAAAGTAGCAATCACCTCCAAAGGTCCCTGAGCCTGGTCATGGAGCAGGGGTTGCTCACCTCATGCCTTGAACCACCAAAGATCAGGGAGCGCTGTGGATGGCCGGGCTCTGTAACTTCAGTCTTGTAGCAGCAGTGGGGCAGGCCTTCACACTCCCAGCCGATGAAGACATATGAGCATATCTTTACAAATGTGAGAACGTGTTTACAATGAAATGTCACCCCAGGCCACTGATGTGCCCTCCGATGGTCATTATCTTCCTTTCCCTCCCACTGTATCTTACAGCAACCCTGGGGTCTGCAGCTGGGTGGAGGGAGCCTTCCCTACAGTGCAACCTGTGGCCTTGAGTTGGGTGACCCCAAGGACTATTTGTTTCTAGAGAGCTCAGAAGTGCCTAGTGTGTCCTGCGCAGAGTAAGTGCACCCTCAACTAGAACCTCCAGAGGGCAGAGGTGGGGTGGCAGGCAGGGTGGTGATGGGAGACCCAGCCACCTCGGCAGTGTCCTGAGAGGAGATGTCTGGGTGGCCTGGGTGTGGTTTCTCCTCCACCTGAATGCCTACTGGCACCACTCCATCTCCTCCTGAGGAAGGGGGCACCTGGACTGGGGGAAAAGTTCCTCATCTCCCTGTCAGCTTGAGGTGATGGAGTCCAGTCTTTGCACAATTCCAGAAGACCCTGAGGGTGCTAGACCTGGCTCACCATGGCAATATACTCACATGACCATAGCACAAATGGCGTTGCTGCAGTCCTTGGCGTCAGTTTGCCCATTGTCTCCTACAAGCCTGCCTGCTGCTCCTGTGCCTGTCCATACATTGCTGTGAAGTTAGCATTTGCAGGTGCTGCTCCTGTCTTGGCCTGAGCTGGTGCCCACTCTCTGACAGCTCTCGGAGTGCCAGCTACCTTGGGTGTGGCTCCCTCGACTAGCTGTGAGGGATTGCCCTCCAGCACCTGCTCCCACCACCAATCAAGCTAAAGTACCCACTGAGGCGCCAGCGCTGGTGGAGGGTACAGGAGGCAGCTTTGGCTGTGCCGCCTCAGAGGGATCTGTGACATCTCCCTCGGGGGAGGTGTAGCTGTCTTGTGGAGGAACCACCTTAACTGTAAGGAGACATAGAGGTGCCAGTGGGTGCTGCAGGAGACAAGTGGAAGAGGATATCATTATAAACATTGGGCATGTTGAGATTACATTCATAATGGCAGTAATGGGGGAGTAATGCAGCAATGGATGATGATTTTACCTGTGTTGCTGGAACATCACAATATGGATGGCTACACTTCTCACCAGCTAAGGCCGCACATTCTTTCCCCATGTGTGATTGGAAGGAGTGGTTGGCGGGTTAGCAGGTGAGGAGCTAAATGTCGGACATCCCACCACTTTGCCTGTTCAGCGTTGGGCCATTTTCTTCTGGAATGCATCAAAGGAAGGGATTGGGTGTGACGAAAGTGGCTGGTAAAGCTGTTATGGCTGGTGAGTGAAAGGTGGTGAAGTGTCCCAAGTAGGAGATGCAGAGGCCATTCAGGAAGAGAAGCTTGGAGGGGATTGGGGGTGCACAAGCGAGTGATGGAGCGGGCAATAGTGAGAGTGGAAGAGCACAAGCCTTGGTGGGAGGTGGGAGCAGCAGCAGAGATGGCATGGAGAGAAGATGCTGCCAGTCTCCATGATTTGGACAGAATTGACAGTTGGAGAGAAAGTGAGGACTGCATATGCTAGAGGTCAGAGTCAAAGAGCGTGGTACTGATAAAGCACAGCAGGTCAGGCAGCATCCGAGGCGCAGCAGAATCGACGTTTCGAGCATAAGCTATTCATCAGGAAGAGCTTATGCTCGAAACAGCGATTCACCTGTTCCTTAGATGCTGCCGGACAGGCTGTGCTTTTTCAGCACCAAGCTCTTTGACTGAGAATTGACACTTGACCAATTCCTGGTAAAGTTCAGGCTGTCCTCCAACTGGGAGACCAGCTGAGTGTGGTCTGCAAAATGCACTTGGCCAATCAATATTGGTCTTGCTTTCAGCCCTTTCCTGCCTTAGTTCACTCTTTCATGGATGAGACATTTTCACCAATTTTTAAGTTCTGCTAATTGCCACGAAACTGACCAAAGTGATGAAAAATTCATAATCTACCCAGCAGTCTATTTTCATTATTTAAAGGATCGTTTGAATTTCTGCAAAGACCATGGTTCCATTAGTGCCCCATCTGTTTTATTGTAGCGGTCCGCGGAGGTTTTTTAATTCACTTGCTGTCATTATACAGCATTAAATATAATGTGGAGCAATAAATCACCGTGCCGAGCGACATCCTCTGGATTAAGGTGATATAAAGATATAAAGGAGTTAGAAAGATTTTGGTCTGAATTTAATTAGCACAGTGTGATTTCCCCTCTCAGGGCCTGTTGCAGATCCTGAGGCTGTACAAATGAACAGTGAGACTGCAGCAGTCATTTTACTCCCTAAGGCTACCATCCAGACTGCCATCCCATAAAGGGTGCCACCCCCTGACAGCCCAATCAGTGAAAGTCTCCACTGTGCTATCAATTGTCTCACAGTGCCAGGGACCTAGGTTCTATTCCAGCCTCTGGCGACTGTGCAAATTCCAAACAGACATTCTCCCCGTGTCTGCGTGAGTTTCCTCTGAATGCTCCCATTTCCATCCACAATCCCAAGATGTGCAGTTTAAGTGAATGGGTCATGGTAAATTACCCATAGTATTCAGATGTGTAGGTTAGGCGCATCAGTGAGAGGTAAATGTAGAGCAATAGGGTCTGGGTGGATTAATCTTCAGAGGGTCGGTATGGACTTGTTGGGCCGAAGAGCCTGTTTCCACATTGTAGGGATTCTATGATTCTATGAATTGAAGTAACTGCTGCTGAGGTCGGGAGGGAATCTCTGTACTGAGCTGGGAGAAAGGTGATGGTGTGCTTGAGTCCTGTCAGGTAAGACCCTCTCTGATGGATATGCCAAGCCTGTAAAGGTGGCAATTACAGCTGGAAGGGTTGAGGGTGCTGTTCCTCATGGAGCTGTTCCACATGGAGCTGTTATGGACCAGACCAAACCCCCCTCAAAATATTCAGAACATAGTCCAGACCTGAACCTTTTCTTATTTTAAAGGTAAATGTAAGGTGTTACGTTCCAGATGCAATTTGATTGGTTAAGTTACTCTGCATTAATTAAAGCACTATTTATTCAAATACTATCGTTAAAATACAACATGAGAAAGAAAATAAGAGAAAATAATTGGCTTAGCTGTAGCTGTACCGAAATGCTTAACAGAATATTAGGTACTGTAACTATTGCTAAGTAACTGTTCCAATTCGTAACCACCCATAAACAACCTATTGGCAAAGGCAGAGTCAGTAAAAGTTTGTATTACAGGCAATTCTAGCAGCCCAGGAGGAAAACAGTAAGGGAAGACTGAGTGTAGCAGGGAGAGATGCATTGCAGCTTACAAACCCCAGCAGCAACTGCAACCGAAAACTTACAAACTAAAAATCTTGGTTCTGTGGGAGCTTTCCCCCACCCATTCAGGATGCTTCTATTGTTCCAACTTTAAATCAAAAATCCAAGGCTTTGCAAACTGTTTACTCTAACAGCTCTGCATAAACTACTTGGTACCTCTACCTTAAAACCTAAACTCAAAATAAAAGTTAAAATACACCTCTTATAGCTATACTATCATCATGGAGACCCTAGAAAGGAAGCTCCCCTTGGATGGGCATTGGGCAGCTGCTGTCCTGACTGTCATCTTACGTAACAAGGGGCCACGTTGACATGTAGAAGAGCCCAGAGGCCTGGTAGAATGACCATCACTGAGCAATTAATTTGATTACCTTTCCACTCACCTCCAGCCAGCAAACATTTGAGCCCTTGAAGTTCCATGCCATTGACAACATGAGCAAGCCAGACTTTCCTCCTGCTGCCATCTTGCCTGTTGTCCAATCCTTGGGCTGGTAAAATACAAAGGCCAGCATTCTTTGTGTCTCAAATACACCAGCAGGTTGTCTCTTTCCCCTGACAACAAAGCACGTTTTGAAGCTATGCCATTATTGCGATGTAAGGAAACACAGCTAATTAGTGCACGGCAAACTCCCACAAGCACAAATAAAATGATGACCAACCATCTTTTTGGAGTGATGCTGCATATTTTCTAGAACTCTTCAGCATTTCCTCAAAATGCTGTAAGATCTTTATTGTTGAGCTGAGGGAAAATGGGTTCAC
The DNA here is from genome assembly GCF_037043375.1 of Chiloscyllium plagiosum. Classification (NCBI taxonomy): domain Eukaryota; kingdom Metazoa; phylum Chordata; class Chondrichthyes; order Orectolobiformes; family Hemiscylliidae; genus Chiloscyllium; species Chiloscyllium plagiosum. Next base: position 35,961,026 of record NW_028270175.1, on the reverse strand, counting down.
AGTTTAACACTTCCTCCAAATGACAGCAATTTTCCAAACAGCACCAGGAGTATCATATTAGGTAGTCACAGTCAATCCTGCGGCGGGACCTAACCCGGACCCTTCGGATTCAGAATCAGGGAATCCCGGGCATAAAGGCCATGGAGTCATCAAGTGGTCAAAAGCAGTCAGGAAAGATTTCAAAGGATGTTGCCAGGACTGGAAGGTTTGAGCTACAGGGAGAGGCTGTGTAGGCTGGGATTTTTTCATTGGATCATCGGAGGTTGAGGGGTGACCTTATTGAGGTTCATAAAATCATGATGTGCATGAATAGGGTGAATAGCCATGGTCTTTTTCCTAGTGAGCGGGAATCAAAAACTAGAGCGTATAGGTTTAAGGTGAGAGGGGCAAGATTTTAAAAGGACTAGAAAGGGTAAATGTTTTCACATAGAGGGTGGTGCGTAGGGAATGAGCTGTTGGGGTGGTGGTGGAGCTGGGTAGAGTCAGAGAGATGTGCAGCATGGAAACAGACCCTTCAGTCCAACCCATCCATGCTGACTAGATATCCCACACCAATCTAGTCCCACCTGCCAGCACCCGGCCCATATCCCTCCAAACCCTTCCTATTCATATACCCATCCAAATGCCTCTTAAATGTTGCAATTGTACCAGCCTTCACCACATCTTCTGGCAGCCCATTTTATACACATACCACCCTCTGTGTGAAAAAGTTGCCCCTTCGGTCTCTTTTATATCTTTCCCCTCTCACCGTAAACCTTTGCCCTCTAGTTCTTGTCTCCCCAACCCCAGGGAAAAGACTTTGTCTATTTATCCTATCCATGCCCCTCATAATTTTGTAAACGTCTAGCCTCCGACGGTCCAGGGAAAACAGCCCCAGCCTGTTCAGCCTCTCCCTTTAGCTCAGATCCTCCAACCCTGGCAACATCCTTGTAAATCTTTTCTGAACCCTTTCAAATTTCACAACATCTTTCCGATAGGAAGGAGACCAGAATTGCATGCAATATTCCAACAGTGGCCTAACCAATGTCCTGTACAGCCACAACATGACCTCCCAACTCCTGTACTCAATACTCTGACCAATAAAGGAAAGCATACCATACGCCTTCTTCACTATCCTATCTACAATTGACTCCACTTTCAAGGAGCTATGAACCTGCGCTCCAAGGTCTCTTTGTTCAGCAACACTCCCTAGGACCTTACCATTAAGTGTATAAGTCCTGCTAAGATTTGCTTTCCCAAAATGCAGCACCTCACATTTATCTGAATTAAACTCCATCTGCCACTTCTCAGCCCATTGGCCCATCTGGTCCAGATCCTGTTGTAATCTGAGGTAACCCTCTTCGCTGTCCACTGCACCTCCAATTTTGGTGTCATCTGCAAACTTACGAACTGTACCTCTTATGCTCACATCCAAATCATTTACGGAAATGACAAAGTAGAGGACCCAGCACCGATCCTTGTGGCACTCCACTGGTCACAGGCCTCCAGTCTGAAAAACAAGCCTCTACCACCACCCTCTGTCTTCTACCTTTGAGCCAGTTCTGTATCCAATTGGCTAGTTCTCCCTGTATTCCATGAGATCTAACCTTGCTAATCAGTCTCCCATGGGGAACCTTGTCGAATGCCTTGCTGAAGTCCATATAGATCACATCTACTGCTCTGCCCTCATCAATCCTCTTTGTTACTTCAAAAAACTCAATCAATTTTGTGAGACATGATTTCCCACGCACAAAGTCATGTTGACTATCCCAAATCAGTCCTTGCCTTTCCAAATACATGCACATCCTGTCCCTCAGGAATCCCTCCAACAACTTGCCCACCACTGAGGTCAGGCTCACTGGTCTATAGTTCCCTGGATTGTCTTTACCGTCCTTCTTAAACAGTGGCACCACGTTAGCCAACCTCCAGTGCTCCGGCACTTCACCTGTGACTATCGATGATACAAATATCTCAGCAAGAGGTCCAGCAATCATTTCTCTAGCTTCCCACAGAGTTCTCGGGTACACGTGATCAGGTCCTGGGGATTTATCCACTTTTAACCATTTCAAGACATTCAGCACTTCCTCCTCTGTATTATGGACATTTTGCAAGATGTCACCATCTATTTCCCTACAGTCTATATCTTCCATATCCTTTTCCACAGTAAATACTGATGCAAAATATTCATTTAGTATCTCCCTCATTTTTTGTGGCTCCACACAAAGGCTGCCTTGCTGATCTTTGAGGGGCCCTATTCTCTCCCTAGTTATCCTTTTGTCCTTAATATATTTGTAAAAACCCTTTGGATTCTCCTTAATTCTATTTGTCAAAGCTATCTCATGTCCCCGTTTTGCCCTCCTGATTTCCCTCTTAAGTATACCCCTACTTCCTTTATACTCTTCTAAGGATTCACTCGATCCATCCTGTCTATACCTGGCCTTTGCTTCCTTCTTTTTCTTAACCAAACCCTCAATTTCTTTAGTTATCCAGTATTCCCTATACCTACCAGCCTTTCCTTTCACCCTGACAGGAATATACTTTCTCTGGATTCTTGTTATCTCATTTCTGAAGGCTTCCCATTTTCCAGCCGTCCCATTACCTGCAAACAACTGCCCCCAATCAGCTTTTGAAAGTTCTTGCCTAATACCATCAAAATTGGCCTTTCTCCAATTTAGAACTTCAACTTTTTGATTTAGTCTATCCTTTTCCATCACTATTTTAAAGCGAATAGAATTATGGTCGCTGGCCCCATAGTTCTCCCCCACTGACACCTCAGTCACCTGCCCTGCCTTATTTCCCAAGAGTAGGTCAGGTTTTGCACCTTCTCCAGTACGTACATCAGAAAATTGTCTTGTGCACGCTTAAGAAATTCCTCTCCATCTAAACCTTTAACACTATGGCAGTTCCAATTGATGTTTGGAAAGTTAAAATCCCCTACCATAACTACCCTATTATTCTTACAGATCTCCTTACAAGTTTGTTTGTCAATTTCCCTCTGACTATTGGGGTGTCTATAATACAATCCCAATAATGTGATCATCCCTTTCTTATTTCTCAGTTCTACCCAAATACCTTCCCAGGATGTATTTCCGGGAATGTCCTCCCTCAGCACAGCTGTAATGCTATCCCTTATCAGAAATGCCACTCCCCCTCCTCTCTTGCCTCCCTTTCTATCCTTCCTATCGCATTTGTATCCTGGAACATTCAGCTGCCAGTCCTGCCCATCCCTGAGCCATGTTTCTGTAATTGCTATGATCTCCCAGTCCCATGTTCCTAACCATGCCCTGAGTTCATCTGCCTTCCCTGTTAGGCCCCTTGCATTGAAATAAATGCAGTTTAATTTATTTGTCCTACCTTGTCCCTGCCTGCCCTGACTGTTTGACTCACTTCTGTTCTTAGCTGTACCCGTCTCAGATCGATCTCTTACCTCACTATCTCCCTGGGTCCCACCCCCCACCTTACTAGTTTAAATCCTCCCAAGCAGTTCTAGCAAATTTCCCTGCCAGTATATTCGTCTCCTTCCAATTTAGGTGCAATCCGTCCTTCTTGTACAGGTCACTTCTACCCCAAAAGAAATTCCAATGATCCAAAAATGTGAATCCTTCTCCCATACACCAGCTCCTCAGCCATACATTCATCTGCTCTATCCTCCTATTCCTGCCCTCACTAGCTTGTAGCACTGGGAGTAATCCAGATATTACTACCCTTGAGGACCACCTTTTGAAATTTCTGCCTAACTCTCCGTAATCTCCCTTCAGAGTCTCAACCTTTTCCCTTCCTATGTCGTTGGTTCCAATGTGGACAATGACCTCCTGCTGGCCCCTCTCCCCTGTGAGAACATTCTGCACCCTCTCTGAGACATCCTTGATCCTGGCACCAGGGAAACAACACACCATTCTGCTGGCCACAGAAACGTCTGTCTGTACCTCGGACTACAGAATCCCCTAACACAATTGATCTCTTGGAAGCTGACGTACCCCCTCATTGCATTAGAGCCAGTCTCAATACCAGAAACTTGGCTGTTCGTACTACATTCCCCTGAGAATCCATCACCCCCTACATTTTCCAAAACAGCATACCTGTTTGAAATGGGTATATCCACAAAAGACTCCTGCCCTAGGTGTCTACCTCTCTTACCCTTCCTGGAGTTAACCCTTCTATGTGACTGTATCTGAGACTTGCTGTTGCAAATTCCTCATTGCTTCTATCTGTCTCTCCAACCGATCCACTTGATCTGATAAGATTCACATCCAACAACATTTAGGGCAGATATAATCCACAGTAACCCTTAAACTCTCTTTAAACTCCCACATCTGACAAGAAGTACATATCACTGCAAAGACCATTTTTGCTCCTTCACAATCTACAGACCCAGAAACTAACACCGTCTTATTCCTCTACTAACACTGCCCCAGGTTAAATTAATAGTTATGGCTTATATTTGAAGTTTAATCAAGAGACTTATCTCCAAAAACACATAATTAAGAAAGAACCCACTGTTGAAAATGTGTTGCTGGAAAAGGGCAGCAGGTCAGGCAGCATCCAGGGAACAGGAGAATCGACGTTTCGGGCATAAGCCCTTCTTCAGGAATGAGGAAAGTGTGTCCAGCAGGCTAAGATAAAAGGTAGGGAGGAGGGATTTGGGGGAGGGGCGTTGGAATTGCGATAGGTGGAGGGAGGTCAAGGTGAGGGTGATAGGCCGGAGTGGGGTGGGGGCGGAGAGGTCAGGAAGATGATTGCAGGTTAGGAAGGCGGTGCTGAGTTCGAGGGATTTGACTGAGACAAGGTGGGGGAAGGGAAATGAGGAAACTGGAGAAATCTGAGTTCGTCCCTTGTGGTTGGAGGGTTCCCAGGCAGAAGATGAGGCACTCTTCCTCCAACCGTCGTGTTGCCATGGTCTGGCGATGGAGGAGTCCAAGGACCTGCATGTCCTTGGTGGCGTGGGAGGGGGAGTTAAAGTGTTGGGCTACAGGGTGGTTGGGTTGGTTGGTCCGGGTGTCCCAGAGGTGTTCTCTGAAACGTTCCGCAAGTAGGCGGCCTGTCTCCCCAATATAGTGGAGGCCACATCGGGTGCAGCGGATGCAACAGATGATGTGTGTGGAGGTGCAGGTGAACTTGTGGTGGATATGGAAGTGTCCCTTGGGGCCTTGGAGGGAAGTAAGGGGGGAGGTGTAGGCGCAAGTTTTGCATTTCTTGTTGTTGCAGGGGAAGGTGCCGGGAGTGGAGATTGGGTTGGTGGGGGGTGTGGACCTGACGAGGGAGTCACGGAGGGAGTAGTCTTTTCGGAACGCTGATAGGGGAGGGGAGAGAAATATATCTCTGGTGGAGGGGTCCGTTTGGAGGTGGCGGAAATGACGGTGGATGATACGTTGTAGTTGGAGGTTAGTGGGGTGGTAGGTAAGGGCCAGTGGGGTTCTGTCCTGGTGGCGGTTGGAGGGGCAGGGCTCAAGGGCGGAGGAGCGGGAAGTAGAAGAGATGCAGTGGAGAGCATCGTCGACCACGTCTGGCGGGAAATTGCAGTCCTTGAAGAAGGAGGCCATCTGGAACTGGTCCTCCTGGGAGCAGATGCGGCGGCGACGAAGGAATTGGGAATATGGGATGGCGTTTTTACAGGGGGCAGGGTGGAAGGAGGTGTAGTCTAGGTAGCTGTGGGAGTCGGTCGGTTTATAGTAAATGTCCGTGTCAATTCGGTCACCCGAGATAGAAATGGAAAGGTCTAGGAAGGGGAGGGAGGAGTCACTGTACCCACTACTGCAGCCTTTCTCTCGGACAGACTTAAAACAACAATTAACTTATCTGATTCTGTGCTGTGAACTTCGCCCAACAGTTCCTCCAAGATTAGTTGTGAATTTCACTGTTTGTTAATTTTCCCAGATGCACTCCGATGTCCAGTGAAACACGAATTCAAACAGCACAGTACAGTTATAGCATTTAAATGGATGGATGCATGGATAGGAAGGTTTTAGAGGGATATGGACCAAATATTGGCAAATGGGACAAGGTCAGTTTGGAATTCTGGTCAGTGAATTGGACTGAAGGGTCTATTTCCACGCTGTGTGTCTTTATTTTTTCTGGTAAGTGTGAAGCTTCAATGTCTGTCCTCTGTTGAATCAGCCAACACTGTTGGGGCAACCTTGAGTCCAGATCAAAGGACAGCCTCAGGAATGGTTTGTCATCTTCATCCAGAAATGCATTTGTGTCAAAGTTGAGTGCAAACAGGATTGGGTGCGATTGAAAATATTTATTAATTTCCAAAGTTGTTGAGCTGAAAGGATTATGTCAGAAATTTGGGAATAGTTCCACCCATTAATAGTTCCTCCCTGGAAGGGACTGAGCAGTTCTAGCTGGTTGCTAGTCTGTTCTACAACTATGTAGCATCAATATGCATGTTATCTCCTAAGTGATAAAATGTCTCATACCTAGTTTTAATGTAGTTAACCAGTTTTAAGTTAATGTAACTTGTTACCTTACTACTATGTAATAAACTGCTTCTTGTACTCAAGTATGTGTCACTTCACTGGAGTTTTTTGAGTTTTCTCTGTGTGATTCATAGTAGTTAAGCCTCATAGACTAGTTTTATAAGAAGAGTTAGAAGCAGCAAACAACCCAGCAGAACAAGGAACCAGCTGCCGGCATCTCTCGCAAAGCCCTCCGCAGTTGAACAGCCCATTGACATTGACTACCTTAGTTTCAGTTTGGGGGAGAGGTCAAAATGTGTTGACTTCTGAGTGAAGTAAAACCTGAGCTAGAATCCAACGCCCTCAGCAGAGGGGGAGGGGGGACAAAAAGTGGTGGGAAAAAGCAAAGAACATAAAGAATAATTTCATAGACAGAAATGCTAATTCATTTTGATAAGCAGGAAGCCACCAGTGGTCGTTCAAGCTTTTGAATGAGTGTTTTATCATGACGTCCCTGGGACAAGGCTCAAGGTTCACAGTGGCTGTGCTGAGCCATTGTACTCAGTGTCAACTCATTTGAGTTGTGAATTCTGCTCAATGCAGATTTCTTTGGCATTTCTGCCCTCCGTCTTTAAAGGGAGGAAACATGCAAAGCACAACATGTTTGATTCTGACCAGCCCTGGATTTGGCCATCTGGAAAACTCCCCCATTCAGCTTCATGCCACAGTCTATCACATTTGGTGCCAACCTCTCTGCTCACTCAGCTGAATGCTAACTGGGCAGAAACTTCACATAACCAGGACAGAAACGGATTGCTACTTGCAGTTTGTAAAAGACAAGTTTGTGTCTGGTAAACATGATGCAATGAGGCCGGTTGACGAATGCAGTGCAGTTGAAATTATGTCGGAAGTCACTCGATGCCAGGTTAGAGCCCAATAGGTTTATTTGAAATCATGAGCTTTCGGAACACTGCCTCTTTCTCAGGTCACCTGATGGGAAAGGGGAAGGAGGGACAGAAGCAGCAGGCAGGTCTGTGAGAGGCATTGACCCATATTGCCCAGAAACTACAACAGTGTGGCCATAGTCAATCCAGTGGCTCCATGGCAACCAGCAGGGGGCATCAGAGGGGTATGCAGCCACCAACCAGAGCTCTGGGCACACCTTGTACATGGCGCAACACGTAGCTTGCTCAACGGACTGGACCATAGTCAGTCCACCCATAGAATCTGGGGTGAAAGGAGTTGGTGTGAGCTGTGAGGGTGGTGGGAACAAAACTTCAAGGGAGAGATACCTGGCATGGCCATCTGGTTTGCCAGGGGCTGTTGGAAAATGGTGGGCACGTGCGGCCTCACATAGACTGCTGGGTGAGGACTGGGGAGGTGTAAAGCTGAGGGAGTTGATGGGTAGGGCTTTCAGGAAGGGATCTGAATGTTTGAGAAAGCTCATCAACAGCTGAAGGCTGGAAGCCATTGGCCAAACAGTGCTCACTGTCACCTTCCAATATTCTGGAAATGGGTGGCAATGGGCAAGTGGGCTATTAATCATTGGACTATTAATCTGGAGACCCAGGCAATGATCTGGCAAACCAAATTCAAATCCTGCCATAGTTGTTGGTGGAATTTCAAATCAATGAATAAAAATCTGGGCCTAAGAGTCAAATCATAACCATGAACTGATTGTCAGGAAACCCCATTTGGTTCCCAAAGTCCCTTTAGGGAGGGGAACTGCTCTCCTTACCTAGTCTAGCCTATGTGTGACTCCAGACCTACAGCAATGTGGTTGACTCCTAACTGCTCTCTGGGCAATTAGAAATGGGTAGTAAATGCTGGCCCAGCCAGTGACGACCTCATTCCATGAATGAAGCAAAACAAACCACAAGTTTGCAATTGGGAAAAAAATGGCAGTGACCACACTCTGAATAGGTGGATAATTGTGAGGGAAGGAGGAGCCACCAAAGAGAGAGAACATGGCACACAGATTGAGGTAGTGCACAAGGTACTGATGTACAGAGTCCCTAATACCTGCGTATCCTGATGTTATTCCCTCCCCCACCACCTCACTCTGTGTTGTACCTCCCTGTCCTGGACATTAACAGCTACACGATTGGATGCAGAAGCTATGGAAGAATAGAGCCGGTCACATGTCTATTAGGCAATGCATCATTAAACACCTTTTGTAAGTTCATACACAGACGACAGAATCTTACAGGGGTCTGAGAGATGCATACTATGGACAGATACATGGCACACTCAGGCAAGATTCCAGTGAGGCCCATCTTGGTAGACTAGGCCTCACTGCAGGGCCTTGCAGTGCAAGAATGCCATCATAGTCATGGGTGTTTGGTGGGGGTGGTGGGAATAAGGGTTGGTAAGTGCCAGATGCCAATGTCCATGGATGAGGGGTGAGTGCAGCCCATGAATTATGCCCCAATCTGAATGAATTAATGATTTTATTGTCACATGAATTTGGGAGAATACAGTGAAAAGTGTTTTGTCACCACAATCCAGCACCATTTTGGATCACAAAATGAATAAAAAGAAATTACTTCAATAGGGCTTCATCGTCTGTTCAATTGACAGAAAAATAGAAAGGCACAAAAATAAGAAATGAAGTTCAACTTTACTGCCCTTTGTGTCAAGCACAGCTCTAGGATTTCTTAAGGTCTCCAGGGTTTCTGTAAGGTGTGCTGGTCTCCACGCTGTTATGGTTCCTCATTCTGGGTCCAGCCAATAACCCAGGGGTCTCGGCTCTGCTGCTATTGCCTCACCATTAATCCTCCACGCCTGCAATTTGCAGTAAGTTGTTTGGAACAAGCAGTGTGCTGAATCCAGTAGGTGCCTGTTCTGGTTTCCATGTTGAACTGTCTTGACATCTAGCTTGGTTGGTAAGACAGGAAGCTAAATATTAAAAAATGAGGTAAGTTGTGCTGTTAACAACATTTAACAAAGAATAATCTCCTTAACTGAATTAACAGCTCGCTGCTGCTGAGCGAGAAACTTGGTGTGCCTCTTGTCAAACGCATAAAAGATGGAGGGAGCTGCTCCCAACACCAAAATGGGCATCTCTGAGCTTCCCATCCAATTCGACCATGAATCTCATCATATCTCACGTCTCTCAGACCCCCATAAGGTTCCGCCCAATGTATATGATCTTTCAAAAGGCTTGTGATGATGCTCTTTGAAACAGAAATGTTAGTGAAACTGAAACTCATGAATTTAAAGCAACTGGCTCACACGCCAGAAAAGACAGAGCGATAGCAAATGGATTTTTGTTTTCAAATTAGATGGAAGTATGCAGTGATGTTCCACAGGGATCGATACCGGGATCACTGCGCTTTTTGATATATTTTGGGAATGGGGGAATGATTTTAAAGTTTCCAGATGACACCGAACTCGATAATACAGTAAACAGGATGTCTGCAGACTTCAGTAGGATATATACTGGTAAAATTGGCAGGGACATTGTAATTGAAATTTAATCTAGGCATGTGTGAAGTGATATACTTTGGGAGGAAGGATGAGGAGAAGCTTATAAACTAAGTGATAGAATTTTCAAGGGAATAATGAATTCTGGAAAAAAAAAGCTGTCCACAAATCTTTTAAGATGGCAAAATGAGTTGATCAAGCTGTTAGAAAAGCAAGTGACACCCTGATTTATATAAACTGAGATGTCATGTACAAAAGTAATAAAGTTACAGTAAACACCTTCACTGACTATACTTTGGCTAGATTCTCAACAGATAGTTCTAGGACATAAGTAACACCTTGGAGAGGGTACAGAGGAGATTTACCAGAATAGAATGATGCCTGAGGAAAATGTCTGTTCCATGGAAGGAGCAGAGAAGGTGGAGATAGCCTTCTTCCTAGAACAGAGAAGGTTTATAGGTGACTTAATGCAAATGTTTAAAATGATGAAGTTTCTGATAGTATGAATTAAAGAAAACCATTTCCACTGGCAGGCAAATTGGCAACCAAAGGATATATGTTTAACATCACTGATGAAGACAGAAGGTTTGGAGAGTTTGTTTTGACTGGTTTTGATCTGAAATCTATGACTTGAAAGGATGGGTGAAGCAAATTCAAAATGAACTTTCAAATGGGTGAATACATACAGGCAAAGGGAGAAGATTGTGCAAGGGCCAAGCAGAAGACCAGGAGTGTGAGAATAATGGGTTCTTTCAAAAAGCCAGCACAGATTTGACAGGCCGAATGGCTTCATGGCGCCCTGCACAATTCTATAGCAGGGATGTTCCTGACCCTCAGTGGATGGGTTTGCAGACAGTGGGGGGAAGAATAACATTGGATGTGATTTCCCATGCCACGGTTCTACCAGCAGTGGGAGAGGTGGCAGGAGACTCTCTCAACGGTGAGTCAATAGAGGTCCGTAAATGGTCAATTCATGGACATGCAAGACCTCCTCCTGTTGCCACTGAACTTGAACCAGTGATGGGACAGGCCCATCATTTGCAGCTTTCAGTGCTCAGACTGATGAGTGGTCAAAAGGCTAATACAGCCTGGGCAAGACCGTCCTTTCCATAACTTATTTTTGTGTTTGGCTGCACTAATGATTGCTGGATGCAGTTTCAGCAGTGGCCATCACTCTTGATGGCGCTGCTGAGACCAGAGAGCTGCCAGTGATTGGATTGACTGGGGTGGGACTTCCTCACTGCAGGGTGGGTCAGCCAAGCAGGGCAGGCACAACCCCAACCCGCCCCACCTCAAAGTTTAAACTGGGGCAACAGACAGGTCTCCTCATGAAAAATTCCAACTCCTCTGCACTAAGGTACATAAATATCCCAGATCACATTGCTCATTTGTGCTCAAGTAATGCATTAAGTGGGGATCCTACAATTTACTTCACCATTCCAGAGACTGGGAGAGTGTAGACTACTTGGAATCATGTGTTTACAAAAGAAGAATGAAGGTGCATTCCTAAGGTACCTTTCATATCTACAGAATGTCGTACAGTCCATATACACCACAGATTCCTACAAACAACAAAGAAGCTGAAAAACCATTTGTGTTATTGATTGTTCCTGTTTAAGAAGGGAGAGAGGCAGAAGATGGGAAATGATAAGCTGATTAGCTGGACCTTGGGTGTTGGTAAGACTTTCAAGTCCATTATTAAGGACAAGATTGTGGAGTACCTTGAAGTGCGTGATAAAACAGGACTGAGTCAGCACAGCTTTGTCAAGGGGACGTTATACCTGACAGATCTGTTTTGGAGGTGCTGGTGCTGGACTGGTGTGTCCAAAATTTGAAAAAAAACACACAACACCAGGTTATAGTCCAATAGTTTTATTTGGAAATACTAGCTCTCAGAGCGTTGCTCCTTCATCGGGTGGTTGTCAGCTGATGAAGGAGCAGTGCTCCAAGAGCTAACGCTTCTAAATAAAGCTGTTGGAATATAACCTGGTGTTGTGTGATTTGTAACTTTGGACAAATCTGTTAGAATTCTTTGATGAGATAAGGAGCAAGTTAGACAAAGGAAAGCCAGTGGATGTGATAAATTTGCATTTCCAGAAGGTCTTTGAGAAAGAGCCACCCACGTGGCTGTTAAATAAGATAAGAGCAGTAGGTATTGGGGCAAAGTACTGGCATGGATAGAGGATTGGCTGACTGGCAGAAGGCAGAGACTGGCAATAAAAGGGTTTTTTTCAGGATGACAGCTGGTGACTAGTGGAGTTCCACAGGGGATCAGTGGTAGGACAATAGTTCACATTATACATTAATAATCTGGAGGAAGGAACTAAGGGCATTGTTGTTACATGTACAGGTGACACAAAGATAGATGGAGGGATGGGTGGTGTTGCAGAAGTGGGGAGGCTGCAGAGAGAATTGGACAAGCTAAGAGATTGGGCAAAGAAATGGCAGATGGAATACAATATGGGAAGGTGTGAGGTTATGTACTTTGTTCGGAAGAATAGAGGCATTGCCATTTCTAAACAGGGAAAGGCTTTGGAATCTGTAGCACAAAGTGGCTTAGAAGTCCAGATCCAGGATTCTCTTAAGGTTAGCATTTAGGTTCAGTTGGCAGTTAGGATTGTTATCATTAATTTCAAGGTGGCTAGAACACAAGAGCAGGGAAGCACTGTTTAGGCTGTGTAAGGCTCAGGTCACACTGTATTTGGAACATGAGTAATATTGGGCCCCATATCTCAGGAAGAATGCACTGGCTTTGGAAGGGGTCCTGAGGGGGTTTACAAGATTGGTTCCACGAATGAAAGGTTTGTTATTTGAGGAGCGATTGAGGACTCTGCGTCTGCACTCGACGGAATTTGGAAAGGTGAAGGGTGTATCTGATTGATACTTACAGAATAGTGGGAGGCCTGGATAGAGTGGATGTGGAGAAACTGGGACCAGGGAGCATTGTCTAAAGGGCTGACCTTTTAGAACAGAGATGAGGAAGAATTTCTTCAGCCAGAACGTGGTCAATCTGTCGAGCTCATTGCTGCAACAGATTTTGGAGGCCAAGTCATCGCGAGTATTTAAACAGAAATGGAAAGGGTTTTGATGAATGAGGGAGAAAGGGGTTACAGGGAGGAAGGAGGAGGATGGGATTGAGAAACATATAAGCCATGATCGAATGGCAGTGCAGACTTGATGGGCTGAATGGCCTAATTATGCTCCCGTGTCTTACAGATGAAATTTTGAGTAGGTCACTCCCTACTCTTCTCATTCCATCTTTTATAACCACCCTGTGGTTTAACATTTCATCCAAATAACAACATTGCTGACAACGCAAACACTCCCTTTGTATCAAATATCTCACATTCATGAACCAACTCAGATGATGCATTCAGACCTCAGAACAAGATTTTAGATTTAGAGGCGAGCATTCTTTCTGAGTAATATTGGGAGCTAAAGAGGATCTCCTTGCCAAACTCCAGCAGTATAGTCAATTTCAGCTCCTTAACTTGACCTAAAATGATGGTGAGATGAACACTCTACAATGGGAAGATCACCTGCTTATAGCATTATAAGGGCAAGAGTCCCTGAAGCACCATATTCTGTTGTAAATGATAGCTTCTTCGTCTGTGCAATGAACAATTGGCAATGTTTGATGTGTGCAGCTTTCACTGTGAGACAAGATGCCAGCTCTCAAAAGATTAAACATGTGGCACAGGGAGAATAAGAACTGCCCGCGGCTGAATGTCATCCTCATAATATCACATCAGAAATGCAATAATTCGTATCAACAGCAACCATTTGATTCTGGAAGGACTATTTCACAGGACGGGTATTACTTAAAGCAGGTCTGGCACCTTCACTGAGAAATGAAAATGGATCCTGGTCAATTTTCTCCTTGCTTTCTCCTGGGTGAGTGAGAGTGTTGTCAATTGAACAATGGTTGAAGTTTGTGGTACTGCTGGAAGAATAAGATATTTGAAGATCCTTTTGCCTTAATCAATCATTAAACCTGGTTTCATCAGGGATAGGGACTGGAATAAGGGGTTAGGTTAACAGCAGTGTCTCTACCTCTGGGCAGATACACGATTGCAAGTACCTTAGAACTAGAACCAGGGGGGTACAGCATCAAAATAAGGAGGAGCAGATTCAGGACTGAGTTGAGGAGGAACTTGTTCACCCAAAGGGCTATGAATCTGTGGAATTCCCTGCCCAGTGAAGTGGTTGAGGTTACCTCGTTGAATGTTTTTAAGGCAAAGATGGATAAATGTTTGAACAATGAAGGAATTAAAGGTTACGGTGAGAGGGCGGGTACGTGGAGCTGAGGCCATGAAAAGATCAGCCATGAATGGTGGAACAGGGTCGAGGGGCCAGATGGCTTAGTCCTGCTCCTAGTTCTTATGTTCTGATGTATCCACTACCACCGAGTCATTGAGGTCTACAGCACAACAGAAAGCCCTCCAGCCCATCATATCTGCACTGGTCAAAAACAACTACCTAATTATTCTCAAACCATTTTCCAGCGCTTGACTCATAGCCCTGTATGCATTGGTACTGCAAGCGAGCGTTTAAATACTCCTTAAATGTTATGATGGGTTCTGCCTCTACCATCCATACAGACAGAGAATCCCAGATTCACACAATCCCCCGGGTGAGAAAAATCCTTCTTCACATTTCCTTACCTTAAATCCATGCCTCTAGCTGTTGATCCCTCAATCAAAGGGAAAAAGTGTGTGTGAACAGGTTAAATATTGAACAAATATTGCATCCCGATCTTGCAATCATACCCCTGACATTGACTTTACCTTCTATCTCTTCCCATTGCCTCATATCCCCCTTGAGAATGGATGGTCCTTCTCCTTTTCACATCATTGCCAAGACCTCCAGCACAGTGTCCATAAACCTTCATGTCGCGACTCTCCGAAAGTCAGTCATTGTTGATTGGTACAAACTGCAATAACTAGAAAGATCCCATCACCTTCAGCAGACACAATACATCTCCTCTTCAGGAGACGCTGGCTAGTTTTCAGTAATACATGGCACTGATGATATTATACCCACTGCTTGGTCATGTGCAGCCAATGAACAGTATGAAGATTGCTGGCTGCCTGTAAAAGTGATTGAATTAGCAGCCAGAACAAAATTGGTGTGCTGCCTGCCTATTTTCCATTTCCTTGGTCTAATGAGTTTCACCATCATCCAACATCCTGCTGTCTCTTCAGCACCATCCCATTATTTTGCCACAAACTTCTTTTGTTTTCTCCGTTCCTGCTATTAGCTGGAAGTTGCATTATCTCGAACATATAAAGTAGCAAAATGTCCTGAGGTATTCACAGGAGAGTTGTTGAGAAAATTTGACATTAAACCACATAAGGCAATATTAGATCATGTCATGTTTGGAGAAAGACAATGTGCAACGGCATGGGGAAAACACTTTAGCACTGGGCACTGATGCTCCTTTGAAAGAGAAGGTGCAGGCATGAGGGACTGAATCGGTACATTAGCAATTCTGTGACTGTGTGATATCAGGACTGACTGCTAGAAGTTTGGTCAAGGAGATGGATTTTGACCAGTGTCCCCAAAGGAGAACAGGGAGGATGAGACAGAGAGGCGCAGGGGAGGAATTCCAGACCTAAGGATCTGAATCAGTGTGCTTGGGTTCTATCTATCTCACAAATGTCACATTATGGCCAACAACACCTGTAATCTAGAATTATCCAGTGGTCCCAATTTTAATTCACCTGCCCCCATCCCGACAGGAAGTGACCAATGGAAAGATGCTTGATATTGTGACAGAAATATTAATGCAGAAAGCAAGACCGATGTTCTGAGGATATGGCTTCAAATCCCACCACGGCCACTGGTGCAATTTAAACTCTTGGGTAATAAATCTGGATTATAAAGCTAATCTCAAAAATAGTGCCATGAATTATTGTAACATGCCATCTGAATCACTAATGTCCTTTAGGGAAGCAACTCCACCCTATTTACCTGGTCTGGAGTATATTTGACTCCAGATGGACAATAGGGGCCATGTGGGCCATTCAGGTCAAGGGCAATTAGGGATGGACAATAAAAATGCCCTTGCCAACAATGCCTACATCTCATGAAAGAATGAAGGAGCAATAAACGTTACCCAATGTTACCCAACCCTGCTACCATTATCAACAGGAAGGGCAGTAAGGTGGCTGAGTGGTTTGCACTGTTGCCTCACTGCACCAGGGACCTGGGTTCAATTTCAGCCTCTGGTGACTGTCTGTGTGGAGATTGCATGTTCTCCCTATGTCTGCGTGGGTTTCCTCTGGGTGATGCGGTTTTCTCCCACGGTCCAAGGATGTGCAGGTCGGGTAATACAGCCATGCTCACTTGCTCATTGTGTCCAGGCAAGATGGGTTAGCCATCAGAAATACAAAGGTGGGTCTGGGTGGGATGCTTTTCAGAGGGTTGGTGTGGTCTCAATGGGCTGAATGGCCTGCTCCCATACTGTAGGGATTCTAAGCCAATAGTATTTTACGATTTGGAGCCAACAAACAGAATACACATCCTCGCCAAAAACACTGCCACCACCCAGGGCCAGAAAGAGTCGCAGATGGCAGAGGTAGGGCACGCAGGAAGGCAGGAGGTGCCACAAGGACGTCTCTAGTTTGGGGCTTTGCCAAGTATTCAATCAGACAGCTGGTCAGGCCACCTTTTCCCTGAATGCCAAGGACAGATCTCAAGGGTCTCCATCTGATTACCTGTCTGCTCCTACAGGTCACCCTCTGATTACCTGACAGCTCCCATGGATCTCCCTCTGATGACCTGTCTGCTCCCATGGGTCTCCCTCCGATGACCTGTCTGCTCCCATGGGTCTCCCTCTGATTACCTCTCGGCTCCCATGGGTCTCCCATTGAATACCTGTCCATTCCCAGGGGTTACCCTCTGATTATCTGCCCATTCTCATAGGTCTCCCTCTGATAACTTGTCCATTCCCATGGGTCTCCCTCTGATAACTTGTCCATTCCCATTGGTCTCCCATTGATGACCTGTCCATTCCCATGGGTCTCCCTCTGATGACCTGTCCATTCCCATGGGTCTCCCTCTGATTAGCGGTCAATTCCAATGGGTCTCCCTCTGATGACCTGTATGCTCCCATGGCTCTCCCTCTGATTAGCTGTCCATTCCCATGGGTCTCCCTCTGATGACCTGTCCATTCCCACGGGTCTCCCTCTGATTACCTGTGCGCTCCAATGGGTATCCCTCTGATTACCTGTCCATTCCCACTGGTCACACTCTGATGACCTGTCCATTCCCATGGATCTCCCATTGATTAACTGGCCATTCCCATGGGTCTCCCTCTGATTACCTGCCCATTCCAATGGGCTCCCACAGGTCTCCCTCTGATGACCTGTCCACTCACATGGGTCACCCTCTGATTACCTGTCCATTCCCATGGGTCTCCTTCTCATTACTTGTCCATTCCCATGGGACTCCCTCTGATGACCTGTCCGTTCCCATGGGATTCCTTCTGATGATCTGTCCGTTCCCATGGGTCTCCTTCTGACTACCTGCCCGTTCCCATGGGTCTCCATCTGATTACCTGTCCATTCCCATGGGTCTCCTTCTGACTACCTGTCCATTCCCATGGGCCTCTCTCTGATCACCTGTCCATTCCCATGGGTCTCCCTCTGATGACCTGTCCGTTCCCATGGGTCTCCTTCTGACTACCTGTCCGTTCCCATGGGTCTCCCTCTGATTATCTGTCCGCTCCCATGGGTTTCCCTTTGATCACCTGTCCATTCCCATGGGTCTCCCTCTGGTTACCTGACTGCTCCCATGGGTGTCCCTCTGATTACATGTCCATTCCCATGGGTCTTCCTCTGATAAGCTGTCTCCCTCTAATTACCTGTCAATTCCCATGGGTCTCCCTCTGATTACCTGTCCATTCCCATCGGTCTCCCTTTGATGACCCGTCTGCTCCCATGAGTCTCCCTCAGATTACTTGTCTGCTCCCACAGATCTCCCTCTGATTGACTGTCCGCACCCATTGGTCTCCCTCTGATTACCTGTCCATTCCCATGGGTCTCCCACTGATTACCTGTCCATTCCCATGCGTCTCCCTCTGTAAACCTGTCTGCTCACATGCGTCTCCATCTGATGATCTGTCCATTCCCATGGGTCTCCCACTGACTACCTGTCCATTCCCATGGGTCTCCCACTAAGTACCTGACCTCGCCCATAGGTCTCCCTCTGATGACTTGTGCATTCTCATGGGTCACCCACTAAGTACCTGACCTTGCCCATGGGTCTCCCTCTGATGACCTGTCCATCCTACAGGACTCCCCCTGATAACCTGTCAGCTCCCATGGGTCTCTCTCTGATTACCTGTCCATTCCCATGGGTCTCCCTCTGATGACCTGTCCATTCCCATGGGTCTCTCTCTGATTACCTGTCCATTCCCATGGGTCTCCCTCTGATGACCTGTCCATTCCCATGGGTCTCCCTCTGATTACCTGTCTGCTCCAATGGGTCTCCCTCTGATTACCTGTCCAATCCCACGGATCACAATCTGATTACCTGTCCAATCCCACGGACCACACTCTGATTACCTGTCCATTCCCACGGGTCACACTCTGATTACCTGTCCATTCCCATGGGTCTCCATCTGATTACCTGTCCATTCCCATGCATCTCCCTCTGTAAACCTGTCTGCTCCCATGGGTCTCCCTCTGATGACCTGTCCATTCCCATGGATCTCCCTCTGATTAGCTGTCCATTCCCACGGGTCTCCCTCTGATTACCTGTCTGCTCCAATGGGTCTCCCTCTGAATACCTGTCCAATCCCACGGATCACAATCTGATTACCTGTCCATTCCCATGCATCTCCCTCTGATCACCTGTCCATTCCCATGGGTCTCCCTCTGATTACCTGACTGATCCCATGGGTCTCCCTCAGATTACTTGTCTGCTCCCACAGATCTCCCTCTGATTGACTGTCCACACCCATGGATCTCCCTCTGATTACCTGTCCATTCCCATGCGTCTCCCTCTGTAAACCTGTCTGCTCCCATGGGTCTCTGTCCGCTCACATGCGTCTCCATCTGATGATCTGTCCATTCCCATGGGTCTCCCACTGCTTACCTGTCCATTCCCATGGGTCTCCCACTAATTACCTGTCCTCTCCCATGGGTCTCCCTCTGATGACCTGTGCATTCCCATGTGTCTCCCACTAAGTACCTGACCTCGCCCATGGGTCTCCCTCTGATTACCTGTCCATCCTACAGGACTCCCTCTGATAACCTGTCCATTCCAATGGGTCTCCCTCTGATTACCTGTCCATTCCCATGGGTCTACCTCTGATGACCTGTCCGCTCCCATGGGTCTCCCTCTGATGACCTGTCCACTCCCATGGGTCTCCCACTAATTACCTTTCCATTCCCTTGGGTCTCCCTCTGATTACTTGTCCATTCCCATGGGCCTTCTTCTGACTACCTGTCCATTCCCAAGGGTCTCCCTCTGATTACCTGTCCATTCCCATGGGACTCCCTTTGATTTCCTGTCCACTCCCATGGTTCTCCATCTGATTACCTGTCCATTCCCATGGGTCTCCTTCTGACTACCTGTCCATTCCCATGGGTCTCCCTCTGGTTACCTGACTGCTCCCATGGGTCTCCCTCTGATAACCTGTCCATTCCTATGGGTCTCCCACTGATTACCTGTCCATTCCGATGCGTCTCCCTCTGTAAACCTGTCTGCTCCCATGGGTCTCTATCCGCTCACATGCGTCTTCATCTGATGATCTGTCCATTCTCATGGGTCTCCCACTGATTACCTGTCCATTCCCATGGGTCTCCCTCTGATAACCTGTCCATTCCCATGGGTCTCCCACTAATTACCTGCCCATTCCCATGCATCTCCCTCTGTAAACCTGTCTGCTCCCATTGGTCTCTGTCCACTCACATGCGTCTCCAACTGATGATCTGTCCATTCCCATGGGTCTCCCACAGATTACCTGTCCTCTCCCATGGGTCTCCCTCTGATTACCTGTCCATTCCCATGGGTCTCCCTCTCATTACCTGTCCATTTCCATGGGTCTCCCTCTGATGACCTGTCCATACCCATGGGTCTCCCTCTGATGTCCTGTCAATTCCCATGTGTCTCCCTCTGATTACCTGTCCATTCCCATGAGTCTCCCTCTGTACCTGTGCATTCACATGGTCTCTCTCTCTGATTACCTGTCCATTCCCATGGGTCTACCTCTGATTACCTGTCCATTCACATGGTCTCTCTCTGTTTACCTGTCCATTGCCATAGGTCTACCTCTGATGTCCTGTCCGCTCCCCTGGGTCTCCCTCTGATTACCTGTCCATTCCCATGGGTCTCCCTCTGATGTCCTGTCTACTCCCATTGGTCTCCCTCTGATGACCTGTCAATTCCCAAGGGTCTCCCTCTGATTACCTGTCCATTCCCATGGATCTCCCTCTGATTTCCTGTCCACTCCCATGGTTCTCCATCTGATTACCTGTCCATTTCCATGGGTCTCCTTCTGATAACCTGTCCATTCCCATTGTCTCCCTCTGATGATCTGTCTCCTTCTAATTACCTGACCATTCCTTGGCTCTCCCTCTGAATACCTGTCAATTCCCATGGGTCACCCTCTGACTACATATCTGCTCCCATGGGTCTTTCTTTGATGACCTTTCCATTCCCATGAGTCTCACTCTGATGACCTGTCTCCTTCTAATTACCTATCCATTCCCATGCGTCTCCCTCTGATGACCTGTCCATTCACATGGTCACTCTCTGATTACCTGTTCATTCCCATGGGTCTACCTCTGATGACCTGTCCATTCACATGGTCTCTCTCTGCTTACCTGTCCATTCCCATGGGTTTACCTCTGCTTGCATGTCCGCTCCCATGGGTCTCCCGCTGATCACCTGTCCATTCCCATGTGTCTCCCTCTGATTAGCTGTATGCTCCCATGGGTCTCCCTCTGATTAGCTGTATGCTCCCATGGGTCTCCCTCTGATTAGCTGTACGCTCCCATGGGTCTCTCTCTGATTACCTGACTGCTCCCATGGGTCTCCCTCTGATGACCTGAGCATTCCCATGGGACTCCCTCTGATGACTTGTGCATTCCCATGGGTCTCCCACTAAGTACCTGACCTCGCCCATGGGTCTCCCTCTGATGACTTGTGCATTCCCATGGGGCTCCCACTAAGTACCTGACCTCGCCCATGGGTCTCCCTCTGATTACCTGTCCATCCTACAGGACTCCCTCTGATAACCTGTCCATTCCAATGGGTCTCCCTCTGATTACCTGTCCTCTCCCATGGGTCTTCCTCTGATTAACCTGTCTATTCCCAAGGGTCTCCCTTTCATTACCTGTCCATTTCCATGGGTCTCCCTCTGATGACCTGAGCATTCCCATGGGTCTCCCTCTGATGACCTGTCCATTCGCATGGGTCTCCCTCTGATTACCTGTCCATTCCCATGAGTCTCCCTCTGATTACCTGTGCATTCACATGGTCTCTCTCTGATTATCTGTCCATTCCCATGGGTCTACCTCTGATGACCTGTCCATTCACATAGTCTCTCTCTGATTACCTGTCCATTCCCATAGGTCTACCTCTGATGACCTGTCCGCTCCCCTGGGTCTCCCTCTGATTACCTGTCCATTCCCATGGGTCTCCCACTGATTAGCTGTCCGTTCCCATGGGTCTCCCTCTGATGACCTGTCCATTCCCAAGTGTCTCCCTTTGATTACTTGACCGCTCCAATGGTTCTCCCTCTGATTACCTGTCCATTCATATGGGTCTCCCTCTGATTACCTGTCCATTCCCATAGGTCTACCTCTGATGACCTGTCAGCTCCCATGGGTCTCCCTCTGATTACCTGTCCATTCCCATGAGTCTCCCTCTGATTACCTGTCCATTCCCATGAGTCTCCCTCTGATTACCTGTGCATTCACATGGTCTCTCTCTGATTACCTGTGCATTCCCATGGGTCTACCTCTGATGACCTGTCCGCTCCCATGGGTCTCCCTCTGATGACCTGTCCACTCCCATGGGTCTCCCTCTGATTACCTTTCCATTCCCTTTGGTCTCCCTCTGATTACTTGTCCATTCCCATGGGCCTCCTTCTGACTACCTGTCCATTCCCAAGGGTCTCCCTCTGATTACCTGTCCATTCCCATGGGACTCCCTTTGATTTCCTGTCCACTCCCATGGTTCTCCATCTGATTACCTGTCCATTCCCATGGGTCTCCTTCTGACTACCTGTCCATTCCCATGGGTCTCCCTCTGGTTACCTGACTGCTCCCATGGGTCTCCCTCTGATAACCTGTCCATTCCTATGGGTCTCCCACTGATTACCTGTCCATTCCGATGCGTCTCCCTCTGTAAACCTGTCTGCTCCCATGGATCTCTGTCCGCTCACATGCGTCTTCATCTGATGATCTGTCCATTCTCATGGGTCTCCCACTGATTACCTGTCCATTCCCATGGGTCTCCCTGTGATAACCTGTCCATTCCCATGGGTCTCCCACTAATTACCTGTCCATTCCCATGCATCTCCCTCTGTAAACCTGTCTGCTCCCATTGGTCTCTGTCCACTCACATGCGTCTCCAACTGATGATCTGTCCATTCCCATGGGTCTCCCACAGATTACCTGTCCTCTCCCATGGGTCTCCCTCTGATTACCTGTCCATTCCCATGGGTATCCCTCTGATAACCTGTCCATTCCCATGGGTCTCCCACTAATTACTTGTCCATTCCCATGGGTCTCCTTCTAATTACCTGACCATTCCTTGGCTCTCCCTCTGAATACCTGTCAATTCCCATGGGTCACCCTCTGACTACATATCTGCTCCCATGGGTCTTTCTTTGATGACCTTTCCATTCCCATGAGTCTCCCTCTGATGACCTGTCTCCTTCTAATTACCTATCCATTCCCATGCGTCTCCCTCTGATGACCTGTCCATTCACATGGTCACTCTCTGATTACCTGTTCATTCCCATGGGTCTACCTCTGATGACCTGTCCATTCACATGGTCTCTCTCTGCTTACCTGTCCATTCCCATGGGTTTACCTCTGCTTGCATGTCCGCTCCCATGGGTCTCCCGCTGATCACCTGTCCATTCCCATGTGTCTCCCTCTGATTAGCTGTATGCTCCCATGGGTCTCCCTCTGATTAGCTGTATGCTCCCATGGGTCTCCCTCTGATTAGCTGTACGCTCCCATGGGTCTCTCTCTGATTACCTGACTGCTCCCATGGGTCTCCCTCTGATGACCTGAGCATTCCCATGGGACTCCCTCTGATGACTTGTGCATTCCCATGGGTCTCCCACTAAGTACCTGACCTCGCCCATGGGTCTCCCTCTGATGACTTGTGCATTCCCATGGGGCTCCCACTAAGTACCTGACCTCGCCCATGGGTCTCCCTCTGATTACCTGTCCATCCTACAGGACTCCCTCTGATAACCTGTCCATTCCAATGGGTCTCCCTCTGATTACCTGTCCTCTCCCATGGGTCTCCCTCTGATTAACCTGTCTATTCCCAAGGGTGTCCCTTTCATTACCTGTCCATTTCCATGGGTCTCCCTCTGATGACCTGAGCATTCCCATGGGTCTCCCTCTGATGACCTGTCCATTCGCATGGGTCTCCCTCTGATTACCTGTCCATTCCCATGAGTCTCCCTCTGATTACCTGTGCATTCACATGGTCTCTCTCTGATTACCTGTGCATTCCCATGGGTCTACCTCTGATGACCTGTCCGCTCCCATGGGTCTCCCTCTGATGACCTGTCCACTCCCATGGGTCTCCCTCTGATTACCTTTCCATTCCCTTTGGTCTCCCTCTGATTACTTGTCCATTCCCATGGGCCTCCTTCTGACTACCTGTCCATTCCCAAGGGTCTCCCTCTGATTACCTGTCCATTCCCATGGGACTGCCTTTGATTTCCTGTCCACTCCCATGGTTCTCCATCTGATTACCTGTCCATTCCCATGGGTCTCCTTCTGACTACCTGTCCATTCCTATGGGTCTCCCTCTGATTACCTGTCCATTCCCATCGGTCTTCCTCTGATTATCTTTCCATTTCCACGGGTTACCCTCTGATTACCTAACCATTCCCATGGATCTCCCTCTGATAACATGTCCGCTCCTATGGATCTCCCTCTGATTACCTATCCGCTCCCATGGGTCTCACTCTGATAATTGTCTGCTTCCATGGGTTTCCCCTGATGACCTGTCTCCCTCTGATTACCTGTCCATTCTCATTGGTCTCCCTCTGATGACCTGTCCGTTCCCATGCGTCCCCATCTGATTACCTGTCTGCTCCCATGGGTCACCTTCTGACGACCTGTCCATTCCCACGGGTCTCCCTCTGATTATCTGACCGCTCCCATGGGTGTCCCTCTGATTACCTGTCCATTCCCATGGGTCTTTCTCTGAAGACCTGTCTCCCTCTAATTACCTGTCCAATCCCTTGTGTCTCCCTCTGATTACCTGACTGATCCCACGGATCTCCCTCTGATTACCTGTTCGCTCCCACGGGCCTCCCTCTGATTACCTGACTGATCCCATGGGTCTCCCTCAGATTACTTGTTTTCTCCCACAGATCTCCCTCTGATTGACTGTCCACACCCATGGATCTCCCTCTGATTACCTCTCCATTCCATGCGTCTCCCTCTGTAAACCTGTCTGCTCCCATGGGTCTCTGTCCGCCCACATGCGTCTCCATCTGATGATCTGTCCATTCCCATGGGTCTCCAACTGATTACCTGTCCATTCCTTTGGATCTCCCTCTGATCACCTGTCCATTCCCATGGGTCTCCCACTAATTACCTGTCCTCTCCCATGGGTCTCCCTCTGATTACCTGTCCATTCCCATGGGTCTCCCTTTCATTACCTGTCCATTTCCATGGGTCTTCCTCTGATGACCTGAGCATTCCCATGGGTCTCCCACTAAGTACCTGACCTCGCCCATGGGTCTCCCTCTGCTAACCTGTCCATCCTACAGGACTCCCTCTGATAACCTGTCCATTCCAATGGGTCTCCCTCTGATTACATGTCAGCTCCCATGGGTCTCCCTCTGATTACCTGTCCATTCCCATGAGTCTCCCTCTGATTACCTGTCCATTCACATGGTCTCTCTCTGATTACCTGTCCATTCCCATGGGTTTACCTCTGATTACCTGTCCATTCACATGGTCACCCTCTGATTACCTGTCCATTCCCATGGGTCTCCCTTTAATTACCTGTACATTTCCATGGGTCTCCCTCTCATTACCTGTCCATTTCCATGGGTCTTCCTCTGATGACCTGAGCATTCCCATGAGTCTCCCACTAAGTACCTGACCTCGCCCATGGTTCTCCCTTTGATTACCTGTCCATCCTACAGGACTCCCTCTGATAACCTGTCCATTCCAATGGGTCTCACTCTGATTACCTGTCCATTCCCATGAGTCTCCCTCTGATTACCTGTCCATTCCCATGAGTCTCCTTCTGATTACCTGTGCATTCAAATGGTCTCTCTCTGATTACCTGTCCATTCCCATGGGTTTACCTCTGATTACCTGTCCATTCACATGGTCACCCTCTGATTACCTGTCCATTCCCATGGGTTTACCTCTGATGACCTGTTCATTCACATGGTCTCTCTCTTATTACCTGTCCATTCCCAGAGGTCTACTTCTCATGACCTGTCAGCTCCCATGGGTCTCCATCTGATTACCTGTCCATTCCCATTGGTCTCCTTCTGACTACCTGTCCTTTCCCATGGGTCTCCCTCTGATTACCTGACTGCTCCCATGGGTGTCCCTCTGATTACATGTCCATTCCCATGTGTGTCCCTCTGATAACCTGTCCATTCCCATGGGTCTCCCTCTGATTACCTGTCTCCCTCTAATTACCTGTCCATTCCCTTGTAACTCCCTCTGATTACCTTCCATTCCCATGGGTCTCCCACTGATTACCTGTCCATTCCCATGCATCTCCCTCAGTAAACCTGTCTGCTCCCATGGGTCTCTGTCCACTCACTTTCGTCTCCATCTGATGATCTGTCCATTCTCATGGGTCTCCGACTGATTATCTATCCATTCCCATGGGTCTCCCACTAATTACGTGTCCATTCCCATGGGTCTCCCACTAATTACCTGTCCTCTCCCATGGGTCTCCCTCTGATTACTTGTCTATTCCCATGGGTCTCCCTCTCATTACCAGTACATTTCCATGGGTCTCCCTTTCATTACCTGTCCATTTCCATGGGTCTCCCTCTGATTACCTGAGCATTCCCATGGGTCTCCCTCTGATGACCGGTCAGCTCCCATGGGTCTCCCTCTGATCACCTGTCCATTCCCATGCGTCTCCCTCTGATGACCTGTCCATTCCCATGGGTCTCCCTCTGATTAACTATCCATTCCCATGGGTCTCCCTCTGATTAACTATCCATTCCCATGAGTCTCCCTCTGATGACCTGTCCATTCCCATGTGTCTCCCTCTGATTAACTCTCCATTCCCATGGGTGTCCCTCTGATTAGCTGTCCATTCCCATGGGTGCCCCTCTGATTACCTGTCCAAGCCGATGGGCTCCCATGGGTCTCCCTCTGATGACCTGTCCATTCCCATGGATCTCCCTCTGATGACCTGTCCATTCCCATGTGCCTCCCTCTGATTACCTATCCATTCACATGTGCTCCCATGGGTCTCCCTCTGATGACCTGTCCATTCCCATGGGTCCCCCTCTGATTACCTCTCCATTCATATGTGCTCCCATGGGTCTCCCTCTGATGACCTGTCCATTCCCATGGGCCTCCCTCTGATTACCTGTCCATTCCCATGGGTCTCCCTCTGATGACCTGTCCATTCCCATGGGTCTTCCTCTGATGATCTGTCCATTCCCATGGGTCTCCCTCTGATTACCTGACTGCTCCCATGGGTCTCCCTCTGATTTCATGTCCATTCCTATGGGTCTCCCTATGATTATCTTCCCATTCCGTTGGACTCCCATGGGTCTCCCTCTGATGACCTGTCCATTTCCATGGGTCTCCCACTGATTAGCTGTCCATTCCCATGGGTCTCCCTCTGATGACCTGTTCATTCCCAAGTGTCTCCCTTTGACTACCTGTCCGCTCCAATGGGTCTCCCTCTGATTACCTTTCCATTCCCACGGGTCGCCCTCTGATTGCCTGTCCATTGCCATGGGTCTCTCTCTGATAACAAGTCCGCTCCTATGGGTCTTCCTCTGATCCCCTGTCCATTCACATTGGTCTTTTCTGATCCCCTGTCCATTCCCATGGGTCACCCTCTGATTACCTGTCCATTCCCATGAGTCTCTCTCTGATTACCTGTCCATTCCCATGGGTCTACCTCTGATGACTTGTCCGCTCTCTTGGGTCTCCCTCTAATCCCCTGTCCATTCCCATGGGTCTCCCTCTGATGACCTGTACGCTCCCATGGGTCTCCCTCTGATCCCCTGTCCATTCCCATGGGTCTCCCTCTCATTACCTGTCCATTTGCATGGGTCTCCCTCTGATGACCTGAGCATTCCCATGGGTCTCCCTCTGATTACCTGTCCATTCACATGGTCTCTCTCTGATTACCTGTCCATTCCCATGGGCCTCCCTCTGGTTACCTGTCCGCTCCCATAGGTCTCCCTGTGATCACCTCACCATTCCCATGGGTCTCCCTCTGATTATCTGACTGCTCCCATGGGTCTCCCCCTGATGACCTTTGCACTCTCATGGGCCTCCCTCTGATTGCCTGTTCATTCCCATGGGTCTCCCTCTGATCACCTGTCCATTCCCATGGGTCTCCCTCTGATTAACTATCCATTCCCATGGGTCTCCCTCTGATTAACTATCCATTCCCATGGGTCTCCCTCTGATGACCTGTCCATTCCCATGTGCCTCCCTCTGATTACTTCTCCATTCACATGTGCTCCCATAAGTCTTCCTCTGATGACCTGTCCATTCCCATGTGCCTCCCTCTGATTACCTCTCCATTCATATGTGCTCCCATGGGTCTCCCTCTGATGACCTGTCCATTCCCATGGGCCTCCCTCTGATTACCTGTCCATTCCCATGGGTCTCCCTCTGATGACCTGTCCATTCCCATGGGTCTTCCTCTGATGATCTGTCCATTCCCATGGGTCTCCCTCTGATTACCTGACTGCTCCCATGGGTCTCCCTCTGATTACATGTCCATTCCTATGGGTCTCCCTATGATTATCTTCCCATTCCCTTGGGCTCCCATGGGTCTCCCTCTGATGACCTGTCCATTCGCATGGCACCCATTGGTCTCATGCTGATTACCAGCCCATTAACATGGGCTCCCATGGATCTCCCTCTGATTACCTGTCCATTCCCATGCGTCTCCCACTGATCACCTGTCCATTCCCATGGGTCTCCCTCTGATTAACTATCCATTCCCATGGGTCTCCCTCTGATTAACTATCCATTCCCATGGGTCTCCCTCTGATGACCTGTCCATTCCCATGGGTCTCCCTCTGATTAACTATCCATTCCCATGGGTGTCCCTCTGATTAGTTGTCCATTCCCATGTGTGCCCCTCTGATTACGTGTCCAAGCCGATGGTCTCCCATGGGTCTCCCTCTGATGACCTGTCCATTCCCATGTGCCTCCCTCTGATTACCTCTCCATTCACATGTGCTCCCATGGGTCTCCCTCTGATGACCTGTCCATTCCCAGGGGTCTCCCTCTCATTACCTGTCCATTCCCATGGGTCTCCCTCTGATGATCTGTCCATTCCCATGGATCTCCCAATGATTAACTATCCATTCCCATGTGCTCCCATGGGTCTCCCTCTGATGACCTGTCCATTCCCATGGGCCTCCCTCTGATTACCTGTCCATTCCAATGGGTCTCCCTCTGATGACCTGTCCATTCCCATGGGTCTTCCTCTGATGATCTGTCCATTCCCATTGGTCTCCCTCTGATTACCTGACTGCTCCCATGGGTCTCCCTCTGATTACATGTCCATTCCTATGGGTCTCCCTATGATTATCTTCCCATTCCGTTGGGCTCCCATGGGTCTCCCTCTGATGACTGTCCATTCGCATGGCACCCATTGGTCTCACGCTGATTACCAGCTCATTAACATGGGCTCCATGGATCTCCCTCTGATTACCTGTCCATTCTCATGCGTCTCCCACTGATTAGCTGTCCATTCCCATGGGTCTCCTTCTGATGACCTGTCCATTCCCAAGTGTCTCCCTTTGACTACCTGTCCGCTCCAATGGGTCTCCCTCTGATTACCTGTCCATTCCCATCAGTCTTCCTCTGATTACCTTTCCATTCCCACGGGTCATCCTCTGATTACCTGTCTATCCACATGGGTCTCCCTCTGATGACATGTCTATTCCCATAGGTGTCCCTCTGATGACCGGTCAGCTCCCATGGGTCTCCCTTTGAAGACCTGTCCATTCCCATAGGTTTCCTTCTGATTACCTGTCCATCCCCATGGGTCTCCCTCTGATGACATGTCTATTCCCATAGGTGTCCCTCTGATGACCGGTCAGCCCCATGGGTCTCCCTCTGATCACCTGTCCATTTGCATGGGTCTCCCTCTGATGATCTGTCCATTCCCATGGGTCTCCCTCTGATTAACTATCCATTCCCATATGCTTCCATGGGCCTCCCTCTGATTACCAGTCCATTCCCATGGTTCTCCCTCTGATGTCCTGTCCATTCCCATGGGTGTCCCTCTGATTAGCTGTCCATTCCCATGTGTGCCCCTCTGATTACCCGTCCATTCCGACGGGCTCCCATGGGTCTCCCTCTGATGACCTGTCCATTCCCATGGATCTCCCTCTGATTACCTGTCCATTCCCATGGGTCTCCCTCTGATGACCTGTCCATTCCCATGTGTCTCCCTCTGATTACCTCTCCATTCACATGTGCTCCCATGGGTCTCCCTCTGATGACCTGTCCATTCCCAGGGATCTCCCTCTGATTACCTGTCCATTCCCATGGGTCTCCCTCTGATGATCTGTCCATTCCCATGGATCTCCCAATGATTAACTATCCATTCCCATGTGCTCCCATGGGTCTCCCTCTGATGACCTGTCCATTCCCATGGGCCTCCCTCTGATTACCTATCCATTCCCATGGGTCTCCCTCTGATCACCTGTCCATTCCCATGGGTCTTCCTCTGATGATCTGTCCATTCCCATGGGTCTCCCTCTGATTACCTGACTGCTCCCATGGGTCTCCCTCTGATTACATGTCCATTCCTATGGGTCTCCCTATG
Organism: Chiloscyllium plagiosum; assembly: GCF_037043375.1. Lineage (NCBI taxonomy): Eukaryota > Metazoa > Chordata > Chondrichthyes > Orectolobiformes > Hemiscylliidae > Chiloscyllium > Chiloscyllium plagiosum. The sequence goes on along the minus strand of NW_028270175.1, from coordinate 35,930,988 downwards.
ATTATCTTCCCATTCCCTTGGGCTCCCATGGGTCTCTCTCTGATGACCTGTCCATTCGCATGGCACCCATTGGTCTCACGCTGATTACCAGCCCATTAACATGGGCTCCCATGGATCTCCCTCTGATTACCTGTCCATTCCCATGCGTCTCCCACTGATTAGCTGTCCATTCCCATGGGTCTCACTCTGATGACCTGTCCATTCCCAAGTGTCTCCCTTTGACTACCTGTCCGCTCCAATGGGTCTCCCTCTGATTACCTGTCCATTCCCATCAGTCTTCCTCTGATTACCTTTCCATTCCCACGGGTCATACTCTGATTACCTGTCCATCCCCATGGGTCTCCCTCTGATGACATGTCTATTCCCATAGGTGTCCCTCTGATGACCGGTCAGCTCCCATGGGTCTCCCTTTGATCACCTGTCCATTCCCATGGGTTTCCCTCTGATTACCTGTCCATCCCCATGGGTCTCCCTCTGATGACATGTCTATTCCCATAGGTGTCCCTCTGATGACCGGTCAGCTCCCATGGGTCTCCCTCTGATCACCTGTCCATTTGCATGGGTCTCCCTCTGATGATCTGTCCATTCCCATGGGTCTCCCTCTGATTAACTATCCATTCCCATATGCTTCCATGGGCCTCCCTCTGATTACTTGTCCTTTCCCATGGGTCTCCCTCTGATTACCTGTCCATTCCCATGGTTCTTCCTCTGATGTCCTGTCCATTCCCATGGGTGTCCCTCTGATTAGCTGTCCATTCCCATGTGTGCCCCTATGATTACCCGTCCATTCCGACAGGCTCCCATCGGTCTCCCTCTGATGACCTGTCCATTCCCATGTGCTCCCATGGGTCTCCCTCTGATGACCTGTCCATTCCCATGGGTCTCCCTCTGATGACCTGTCCATTCGCATGGTTCTCCCTCTGATGACCTGTCCAATGCCATGGATCGCCCACTGATTAACTATCCATTCCCATGGGTGTCCCTCTGATCAGCTGTCCATTCCGATGGGCTCCCATGGGTCTCACCCTGATAACCTGTCCATTCCCATGGGTCTCCCTCTGATGATCTGTCCATTCCCATGGATCTCCCACTGATTAACTGGCCATTCCCATGGGTCTCCTTCTGATTACCTATCCATTCCCATATGCTTCCATGGGCCTCCCTCTGATTACTTGTCCATTCCCATGGGTCGCCCTCGGATTACCTGTTCATTGCATGTGTCTCCCTCTAATTGCCTGTCTGATCCCATGGGTCTCCCTATGATTATCTGCCCATTCCCTTGGGCACCCATGGATCACCCTCTGATTACCTGCCCATTCCCATGGGTCTCCCACTGATTAGCTGTCCATTCCCATGGGTCTCCCTCTGATGATATGTCCATTCCCAAGGATCTCCCTCTGATCACCTGTCCACTGCCAAAATTCTCCCTCTGATGACCTGTCCATTCCCATGTGCCTCCCTCTGATTACCTCTCCATTCACATGTGCTCCCATGGGTCTCCCTCTGATGACCGGTCAGCTCCCATGGGTCTCCCTCTGATCACCTGACCATTCCCATGCGTCTCCCTCTGATCACCTGTCCACTCCCAAAGTTCTCCCTCTGATGACCTATCCACTCCCATGTGCCTCCCTCTGATTACCTCTCCATTCACATGTGCTCCCATGGGTCTCCCTCTGATGACCTGTCCATTCCCATGGGTCTCCCTCTGATTACCTGTCCATTCCCATGGGTCTCCCTCTGATGATCTGTCCATTCCCATGGATCTCCCAATGATTAACTATCCATTCCCATGTGCTCCCATGGGTCTCCCTCTGATGACCTGTCCATTCCCATGGGCCTCCCTCTGATTACCTGTCCATTCCAATGGGTCTCCCTCTGATGACCTGTCCATTCCCATGGGTCTTCCTCTGATGATCTGTCCATTCCCATGGGTCTCCCTCTGATTACCTCTCCATTCACATGTGCTCCCATGGGTCTCCCTCTGATGACCTGTCCATTCCCATGGGTCTCCCTCTGATGATCTGTCCATTCCCATGGATCTCCCACTGATTAACTGGCCATTCCCATGGGTCTCCCTCTGATTACCTGTCCATTCCCATATGCTTCCATGGGCCTCCCTCTGATTACTTGTCCATTCCCATGGGTCGCCCTCGGATTACCTGTTCATTGCCATGTGTCTCCCTCTAATTGCCTGTCTATCCCATGGGTCTCCCTATGATTACCTGTCCATTCCCTTGGGCACCCATTGGTCTCCCTCTGATTACCTGTCCATTCCCATGGATCTCCCACTGATTAGCTGTCCATTCCCATGGGTCTCCCTCTGATGACATGTCCATTCCCAAGGGTCTCCGTTTGACTACCTGTCCACTCCAATGGGTCTCCCTCTGATTACCTGTCCATTCCCATCGGTCTTCCTCTGATTACCTGTCCATTCCCATGGGTCTCTCTCTGATAACATATCCGCGCCTATGGGTCTCCCTCTGATTACATGTCTGCTCCCATGGGTCTCACTCTGATGACCTGTCTCCCTCTGATTACCTGTCCATTCCCATGGGTCTCCCACTGATGAGCTGTCCATTCCCATGGGTCTTCCTCTGATGACCTGTCCATTCCCAAGGGTCTCCCTTTGATTACCTGTCCATTCCCATGGGTCTCCCTCTGGTTATCTGTCTGCTCCCATAGGTCTCCCTGTGATCACCTGTCCATTCCCATGGGTCTCCATCTGATTAACTGTCCATTCCGATGGGCCTCACTCTGATTACCTGTCTGCTGCCATGGGTCTCCCTCTGATGACCTGAGCATTCCCATGGGTCTCCCTCTGATTACCTGTCCATTCACATGGTCTCTCTCTGATTACCTGTCCATTCCCATAGGCCTCCCTCTTGTTACCTGTCCGCTCCCATAGGTCTCCCTGTGATCACCTGTCCATTCCCGTGGGTCTCCCTCTGATTATCTGACTGCTCCCATGGGTCTCCCTCTGATGACCTTTGCACTCTCATGGGCCTCCCTCTGATTGCCTGTTCATTCCCATGGGTGTCCCTCTGATGACCGGTCAGCTCCCATGGGTCTCCCTCTGATCACCTGACCATTCCCATGCGTCTCCCTCTGATCACCTGTCCACTCCCAAAGTTCTCCCTCTGATGACCTGTCCATTCCCATGGGTCTCCCTCTGATCATCTGTCCATTCCCATGGGTCTCCCTCTGATTAACTATCCGTTCCCATGGGTCTCCCTCTGATTAACTATCCATTCCCATGGGTCTCCCTCTGATGACCTGTCCATTCCCATGGGTCTCCCTCTGATTAACTATCCATTCCCATGGGTGTCCCTCTGATTAGCTGTCCATTCCCATGTGTGCCCCTCTGATTACCTGTCCAAGCCGATGGTCTCCCATGGGTCTCCCTCTGATGACCTGTCCATTCCCATGTGCCTCCCTCTGATTACCTCTCCATTCACTTGTGCTCCCATGTGTCTCCCTCTGATGACCTGTCCATTCCCATGGGTCTCCCTCTGATTACCTGTCCATTCCCATGGGGCTCCACTCTGATGATCTGTCCATTCCCATGGATCTCCCAATGATTAACTATCCATTCCCATGTGCTCCCATGGGTCTCCCTCTGATGACCTGTCCATTCCCATGGGTCTCCCTCTGATTACCTGTCCATTCCCATGGGTCTCCCACTGATGACCTGTCCATTCCCATGGGTCTTCCTCTGATGATCTGTCCATTCCCATGGGTCTCCCTCTGATTACCTGACTGCTCCCATGGGTCTCCCTCTGATTACATGTCCATTCCTATGCGTCTCCCTATGATTATCTTCCCATTCCCTTGGGCTCCCATGGGTCTCCCTCTGATGACCTGTCCATTTGCATGGCACCCATTGGTCTCACGCTGATTACCAGCCCATTAACATGGGTTCCCATGGATCTCCCTCTGATTACCTGTCCATTCCCATGCGTCTCCCACTGATTAGCTGTCCATTCCCATGGGTCTCCCTCTGATGAACTGTCCATTCCCAAGTGTCTCCCTTTGACTACCTGTCCGCTCCAATGGGTCTCCCTCTGATTACCTGACCATTCCCAAGGGTCTTCCTCTGATGATCTGTCCATTCCCATGGGTCTCCCTCTGATTACCTGACTGCTCCCATGGGTCTCCCTCTGATTACATGTCCATTCCTATGGGTCTCCCTATGATTATCTTCCCATTCCCTTGGGCTCCCATGGGTCTCCCTCTGATGACCTGTCCATTCGCATGGCACCCATTGGTCTCACGCTGATTACCAGCCCATTAACATGGGCTCCCATGGATCTCCCTCTGATTACCTGTCCATTCCCATGCATCTCCCACTGATTAGCTGTCCATTCCCATGGGTCTCCCTCTGATGACCTGTCCATTCCCAAGTGTCTCCCTTTGACTACCTGTCCGCTCCAATGGGTCTCCCTCTGATTACCTGTCCATTCCCATCAGTCTTCCTCTGATTACCTTTCCATTCCCACGGGTCATCCTCTGATTACCTGTCCATCCCCATGGGTCTCCCTCTGATGACATGTCCATTCCCATAGGTGTCCCTCTGATGACCGGTCAGCTCCCATGGGTCTCCCTTTGAACACCTGTCCATTCCCATGGGTTTCCCTCTGATTACCTGTCCATCCCCATGGGTCTCCCTCTGATGACATGTCTATTCCCATAGGTGTCCCTCTGATGACCGGTCAGCCCCATGGGTCTCCCTCTAATCACCTGTCCATTTGCATGGGTCTCCCTCTGATGATCTGTCCATTCCCATGGGTCTCCCTCTAATTAACTATCCATTCCCATATGCTTCCATGGGCCTCCCTCTGATTACTTGTCCATTCCCATGGGTCTCCCTCTGATTACCTGTCCATTCCCATGGGTGTCCCTCTGATTAGCTGTCCATTCCCATGGGTGTCCCTCTGATTAGCTGTCCATTCCAATGTGTGCCCCTCTGATTACCCGTCCATTCCGACGGGCTCCCATGGGTCTCCCTCTGATGACCTGTCCATTCCCATGTGCCTCCCTCTGATTACCTCTCCATTCACATGTGCTCCCATGGGTCTCCCTCTGATGACCTGTCCATTCCCAGGGGTCTCCCTCTGATTACCTGTCCATTCCCATGGGTCTCCCAATGATTAACTATCCATTCCCATGTGCTCCCATGGGTCTCCCTCTGATGACCTGTCCATTCCCATGGGCCTCCCTCTGATTACCTATCCATTCCCATGGGTCTCCCTCTGATGACCTGTCCATTCCCATGGGTCTTCCTCTGATGATCTGTCCTTTCCCATGGGTCTCCCTCTGATTACCTGACTGCTCCCATGGGTCTCCCTCTGATTACATGTCCATTCCTATGGGTCTCCCTATGATTATCTTCCCATTCCCTTGGGCTCCCATGGGTCTCTCTCTGATGACCTGTCCATTCGCATGGCACCCATTGGTCTCACGCTGATTACCAGCCCATTAACATGGGCTCCCATGGATCTCCCTCTGATTACCTGCCCATTCCCATGGATCTCCCACTGATTAGCTGTCCATTCCCATGGGTCTCCCTCTGATGACATGTCCATTCCCAAGGGTCTCCCTTTGACTACCTGTCCACTCCAATGGGTCTCCCTCTGATTACCTGTCCATTCCCATCGGTCTTCCTCTGATTACCTGTCCATTCCCATGGGTCTCTCTCTGATAACATATCCGCTCCTATGGGTCTCCCTCTGATTACATGTCTGCTCCCATGGGTCTCACTCTGATGACCTGTATTCCTCTGATTACCTGTCCATTCCCATGTGTCTCCCACTGATGAGCTGTCCATTCCCATGGGTCTTCCTCTGATGACCTGTCCATTCCCAAGGGTCTCCCTTTGATTACCTGTTCAATCCCATGGGTCTCCCTCTGATTACCTGTCTGCTCCCATAGGTCTCCCTGTGATCACCTGTCCATTCCCATGGGTCTCCATCTGATTAACTGTCCATTCCCATGGTCCTCACTCTGATTACCTGTCTGCTGCCATGGGTCTCTGTCCACTCCCATGGATCTCCCACTGATTAGCTATCCATTCCCATGGGTCTTCCTCTGATGACCTGTCCATTCCCATGGGCCTCCCTCTGGTTACCTGTCCGCTCCCATAGGTCTCCCTGTGATCACCTGTCCATTCCCATTGGTCTCCCTCTGATTATCTGACTGCTCCCATGGGTCTCCCTCTGATGACCTTTGCACTCTCATGGGCCTCCCTCTGATTGCCTGTTCATTCCCATGGGTGTCCCTCTGATGACCGGTCAGCTCCCATGGGTCTCCCTCTGATCACCTGACCATTCCCATGCGTCTCCCTCTGATGACCTGTCCATTCCCATGGGCCTCCTTCTGATGAACTCTATACTTCCATGGGTCTCCCCCTGATTACCTGTCCATTCCCATGTGTCTCCCTCTGATTAACTGTCCATTCCCATCGGTCTCCCTTTGATGTCCTCTCTGCTCCCATGGGTCTCCCTCTGATCCCCTGTCCATTCCCATGGGTGTCCCTCTGATTACTTGTCCATTCCCATGAGTCTCTCTCTGATGACCTGTCCGCTCCTATGGGTCTCCCTCTGAGTACCTGTCCATTCCCATGGGCTCCCATGGGTCTCCCTCTGACTACCTGTCCATTCCCCTCGATCTCCCTCTGATGACCTGTCCATTCCCAAGTGTCTCCCTCTGCTTACCTGTCCATTCCGATGGGTCTCCCTCTGATGATGTGTACATTCCCATGGGTCTCTCTCTGATGACCTCTCTGCTCCCATGGGTCTCCCTCTGATGACCTAGCCATTCCCATGGGTCTCCCTCTGATGACCTGTCCATTCCCATGGGCCTCCCTCTGATTACATGTCCATTCCCATGGGTCTCCCTCTGATTGCATGTCCATTCCCAATTTCTCCCTCTGATTACATCTCCATTTCCAAGTGTCTCCCTCTGATTACATCTCCATTCCCAAGTGTCTCCCTCTGATTACCTGTCCGTTCCCATGGATCGCTCTGATTACCTGTCCATTCCCATGGGCTCCCATGGGTCTCCCTCTGATTATCTGTCCATTCCCATGTGCTCCCATGGGTCTCCCTCTGATCACCTGTCCATTCCCATGGGCTCCCATGGGTCTCCCTCTGATGACCTGGCCGCTCCCATGGGTCTCCCTCTGATTACCTGTCCATTTCCATGGGCTCCCATGGGTCTCCCTCTGATTACCTGTCCATTTCCATGGGCTCCCATGGGTCTCCCTCTTATTCTTTGTCTGCTCCCATGGGTCTCCCTATGATCACCTGTCCATTCCCATGGGCTCCCATAGGTTTCCCTCTGATTACCTGTCCATTCCCATGGGCTCCCAAGAGTCTCCCTCTGATTACCGTTCCGCTCCCAAGGGTCTCCCTCTGATTACATGTCTATTCCCAAGGGTCTCCCTCTGATTGCATGTCTATTTCCAAGGGTCTCCCTCTGATTACCTGTCTGCAGGCAATTTTCCTCAAAGTGAGGCATGTGATAAAAGACTGAGGTTGATTAAATTGAATTATTACACTGACTGAGGCAAACGGAGGGAACTGTCCAGCACAAAATGGAATATTGCGAATCATTTCATAAAGGGATAAATCAATTGAAATAATGTGATATTTCTCTTGCAGAGTTTGAGAACAGTTCTGCTCAGGAATGGATACCTTTTTTGTCTATGAAAACAAATTACAGTCTTTATAAGAATTATATAAGAGCTGGTTTACAGATCATAACATAGCCCAGCACACCCTGCTAAGGCAAAGTGAGCTGAGTCATAGCTGGAAGTTCTTTGGCATTATTTCTCAGATTTTACTTTGATCTAGAAACAGTTTGATTCCAGGTAATTCTCAGCAGTCTGAGCTGTTGAAATTATAAGGGAGGTAAAGTATTTACAAAACAATCCAATAAGGTGAGCAGGTCCTCATCAGCAGCTTCCAGTCCTGACCAGTTCATGGAAATCACTTCAAGAAACGGTAACAACTGTGCCATCTGTACATTAACATGCCACAATATTTTGACTTGCACTGAAGGTGTGACCTCCATTTAAAGTGTGTTGACGGAAGCTTTCATTTCAAGCAACAACACAAGTAAAAATCGGTGGTGAGTGAGTGAGGCCTGTGAGTCTAACATCAGTGGCAGGAAAATGGCTGGAAAAATATTCTGAATTAAACTTCACTTCAAGAAGAAAGGATTAATCAAGCATAGTCAACATGGCTCTGTCAGGGGGAAATCATGCCTAAGAAATCTCGTTGAATTTTAAGGGGGTAACGAGATGTGTAGATGACGGTAGTCCATTTGGTTGTAGTCTACATGGATTTCAGTAAATCTTTTGACAAGATCTTCCTTAGCAGATTGGATAAGAAGGTTGCATGGGATCGAATTGGAAGGGTGTTTTTGTAACTTAAGACTTGTGGCATACCGTAGGGTTCAGTGATGGGTTCGTAGTGCACATTAAGTCTTAGATGTGAATGTTCTAAGACTAGGGGGCATATATTTATAGTGAGCGGGGGATGTTTTTTACACAGACTGTCTGAAACGCACTGTCAGGGATGGTGATAAAGGCAGATACGTTGGGGGGGGGGGGGGGGGGGGTGGTTTAGGGGGCTTTTAAAGGAGCACCTGAATATGCAAAGAATGGAGGGATATGGGCCAGAGCAGGCAGAAAGGATTCATTTAATTTAGGTGTCACGTTTGGCACAACATCGTGGTCCGAAAGGCCCGTTCCTTGTGCTGTATCGTTCTATGTTCTATGATTAGTAAGTTCACAGAATCCAGGAAAATTGTTGGTGTGTTAAATAGCAACGAGGAAAGCCCCTAAATCTAGAATAATATGGATGGGCTGATCAGATTGCCTGTACAGTGACAAATGGAATTTAATCCAGAAAAGTGTGAAGTGATGAATTCTGGGGCAACTAACAAGGCCAGGGAGCACATGATGAAAGGTAGGATATCATGAAGTGTAGAGGATCAGAGGAATCTCTGTGTGTACGGCCATAGATACATAAAGACAGCAGGACAGGTAGATAACCTGGTGAAGAAGGCTAATGGGATACCTGCCTTTATTAAGGCTTTGAATTCAAGAGCAAGGAGGTCATGATGGAGTTATATATAATTTCAGTTGGACCATAGCTGGAATAATGTGTGCCATTTTGATCACCACGCGATAGGAAGCATGTAATTGTACTGGAGAGAGTACAGAGAAGATTCACCAGGATGTTGCTTAGGCTGGAATGATTCAACTTTGAAGAGAGACAGAATACTGGGGATATTTTCTTTAAAGCTGAGAGGGTTGAGGAGGATCTGATTGAGATGTACAAACCTCTGAGGGGTGTAGGCAGGATGATAGGGAGAAGCGTTTTGCCTCAGTAGAGGGATCAATAACCTGGGTGCAGTTTTAAGGTAAGGAGCTGGAGATTTAAAGGAGATTGAAGGAAAATGGTTTTGAAATCGTCTGAAAGGGATGTAAAAGGCAGGAACCCTCTAAACTTTTAAGAGGCATTGGGTAAACACTTGAAACCCCAGAGCAGTCAAGGTTATGAGTCAAGTGCTGGAAAATGGAATTAGAATAGATAGAAGCTTGATGACCAGCATATACATGATGGGCCAAAGAGCCTTTTCTGTGGTGTATAAACTCTATGACACTGTGCATTTTTGTCACAGTTGCTCCGACTTCAAAAACTTACCTTTCTTTGTGAAATAGAAATAACAAATGCTGGAGATCACATAGGGTCAGATAGCATCCATGGAGAGAGAGCAAGCTAACTTTTCGAGTCTATTTATCTCTTCATCAGAGCTGAAGTAAAATGTGGAGACAGTTTGGGGTAGTGGATGTAGGGTGTCAGTGAAGAAAAGATGCCGATGGTTCAGATTAAGTGATCCGAATGTGAGAATGGCAGAGCAATGGTGTACCACCTGCCAGTCTTGAAGCTCCTACAATCTTCCTCTCTCTCTGATCATCATCAAAGACTCATTGCAAGATATAACAATCTTACAAACTGTGGCACCTATAACAAAATTCTTTCCCTTTCAGCAATTCACTTCCTCTCTTCTCACAAGCTGAAACAAATATAATTAAAGTCAGGTGGAATCCCAGGTAGTACCAGTAATCATGTCACCATGCATGTACCAATCTGAACCAGTTGTTATCTGCAGCTACCCAAGGAGCAGTCATTCATACTTGAGAATGGAAACATTGAGCAAAGACATTTGCTGTCACTGGTTAGGATTTACTGGTGACGTTGGCTTACCCCACACTGCCATCCTTCAGTCAATCACCTACGCCTTTAGTTACAACAGACTGAAGTGGTACCAGATCCAAGGAATGACTTGGCACAGAGGGGGAGGGAGCCTAAAGGTGGTGAGGGAAAGCCTGGGAGCATTGGACCAACAATTGGGGAGGAGGGTGAAACTCCCCACCCCCTTTCAGCCCCTCCCTTCTCAAATCCCAACTTGCTCTCCTGCTGTCATCCCCTCTCTCCCACTATCTACCTCCCTTTCATTATTTCCCCTTTCTCCCTCTATCTTCCTCTCTTTCATTGCTTCTCCTCCTTCCCTCTATCTACCTGTCTCTTGCTTTTCACTGTTTTCTTCTCTCTCTTTTTTGTCATTCCCCATCTCCCTCTCTCTTTTTAAAAATCATTCTACAATTTATTGTCAGTTTATATCCAGCTGTTACTGTTTCCCATCTTCTGCTGTCTCCCTCTTTCTCTCCTTCGCTGTTTCCCTTCTCTCCTATTTCTCTCTCACTGTCTCTCAGCTTTCATGTCTCTACCTCGTCCTCTACCTCTGTATCCTCCAAGATAAGAGCACATTAGTGTAGAAGACAACATTATTAGCTCAATAACAGGAGAGAAAGGATGAATTGGTCTTTTTTGGTTTATCGAACTCTGGGAGAAGTCTGTCTGTGGAAGGCCATGTGCAGGGTATATCAGTATAGGGGGAAACACTGCACAATGGAAGTGCTACAAAATTTGAGCTTTTGCATGCTGGAGGCTCTGAGAAGCAACTGTCTTGTTCTTTGCTGTTTATTTGGTTTCTCTGTCTCTCTGTCCGTTTTGTGCTGTGACAGCAGACTTGTTGTATCTCTGACTAACTCCTTGTCTTATAACCACAGCAGTTGCTTCACTTTCACCTCTACCCCCAGGGACTATGTGGATTAGAAGAGATTGGAAACCGGCCCTTCGGCCCAACAAGTCCACGCCAACCCTCTGAAGAGTAACCCAGCCAGACCCATTTCCTTCTGACTAATGCTCCTAACACTATGGACAATTTCCCATAGCCGATTCACCTGACCTGCACATCTTAGTGGGCGGCACAGTGGCACAGTGGTTAGCACTACTGCCTCAAAGAGCCAGAGACCCGGGTTCAATTCCCGCCTCAGGCGACTGACTGTGAGGAGGTTGCACATTCTCCCCGTGTCTGCATGGGTTTCCTCCGGGTGCTCCAGTTTCCTCCCACAGTCCAAAGATGTGCAGGTTAGGTGAATTAGCCATACTAAATTGCCCGTAGTGTTAGGTGAAGGGGTAAATGTAGGGGAATGGGTGGGTTGCGCTTTGGTGGGTTGGTGTGGGCCGAAGGGCCTGTTTCCGCACTGTAAGTAATCTAATCTAATCTTTGGATTAGATTAGATTACTTACAGGCAGGAATCAAAACTGGGACCCTGGCACTGTGAGGCAGCAGTGCTAACCACTGAGCCAGCGTGCCACCCAGGAACCGTGGAAAATGAACTGCTACATATATGACAAAATCCAATTCTTAAATAAAGAAGCCATATATGTCAGACACAATGTAAATGGTGAATAAAGCTTGTGTAATTTGTGTAATCAATAAGCATAATAGCTCATACAATAAATTTCACATTTTCAGTGTACTCTTGTTTTTGTTTCCTTTGCAGGAAAATTATAAAAGTTTATAAATGAGATGAAAGTGTCTTTGCTTCAGTTCTGTCACAGTTATGTCAGCAATCCTATTTAAAATTGAGTTTGATTTACTAATAAATGATAAAAATCTGCATCAATGTTGAAAGGCTTATGCTTAAAACAATATTGGGAAAATAATTAACGTTATAAAATTGAGGCTTTTGACCAGACTTCAATGACAACAGGAGCTAACTGCGCAGCTGTCAGTATGGGTGGTTAGTGCTAGCTTTCTGGGCAACTATTAATGACAGCTTTTATCCATATGGCAGCACTCAACTGGAATGGTATTATATTTACTGCCCGGGGAGAGTTTCTACTGGTGGCCAAACTGGATTTACTGGTCTTAGTTACTGGTTGACAATTTCTACCAAATAAAGGTAAAATATTGCAGATGCTGGAATTCTGAAGTAAAATCAGAAAATGACAGAGAAACTCAGCAGGTCTGGCAGCGTCTGCGAAGAGAGAAACCGCTTAAGTGTTTTGAGTCCAGCATGACTCTTTTTCAGAATTGAAAGGTGTTGGAAAATTTCTTTTTTTGTATTTTTGACAGAGGCAGAGGCCTCGTGTAAAAGATGATCATCAACAAACCCTTTCTCTTGTGGAACGTGCCCGATCTTGACTCACAATTCCTCATTTGTTCCCCTTTATGAGATGTTTCCAGCTTATTTGATTAAAGCACGATGCAAAATATAATCTTACACAGATGCTTAATTCAGCTGCAGTGAGGCGACTAATTCCTTTGAAATCAAAGAGAAATCAGAGAGTCATCCAGTACAACAGTAGCCCATTCAGCCCATCACCCAGATGCAAGCTCTTTGAGAGAGCTGTGCAATTCAACCCTAATGTCCAGCCTTTCCCTATTGATGTACAATTGCTTCCTCTTTTCAAATATTTTTTCTGTTTGCTTCTGAAAGTTCCTGCTGAATTTGCTTCCATTCCTTTTTAAACAATGCATTCCAGACAGTCTTTTTTTTTAAACTTTGCTTGATTTCCACTTGTGATCTTTAGCCAATAAACTTCAAAATGCGCTGTCTATATTTTTAAGTTCTGACCTTGTCTCCTTAATAGGAAAGACATATTATTCCAAGAATGTCACTGGGTGAGATGTAAAACTGCCGAAATTCATTGTTACATTAAGAAATAAGGATAGGTCACAGAGAATCTGACAGCCCGTGTTCCCACTGGATGCACACTCATAGCAGACTTTGAGCTGGAATCAAGGCTTAATGCAAAAGCTGACTGATAAGATGACAGAAGCTGTTTGTAGTGGTTTAGGAGACAGATGGCATGTTCTCAATTAAGTTTGTATTAATCAAGAGCCTCTGGTACATGATTGTCCCTGGTTTGGCAATAAATGGTGATCTTACCCATTGAATGGCTGACGCACTCTTTTTTTTCCCCCAGACATTATGAGGCCAAGATAGACAGGATTTCAACGTGCACGTGTCCTTGTTGTTAGTGACTTTCAAATACTGAGAGTTCTACTCCTTCCTCTTGGTAAACATGAATGAAAAGACCAGAAGCCATCCTGACACAGATGACTGAACTTTTGATTTGTGGACTACAATGTTACCTATCAACGCTTCGATAATGCCTTCAAAATCATGCCATTTAGAACACACTGATACCACTGCTGCTGCTCGGGGTCTTGCCCTGTTGAGTGTAAATGAAACGTTTGACTAATGTGTTCCTACCACCTTCTCCAAATACCATCCAGAGCTCACAACTGTTTCAGCAACTGGACAGGCAATGTTGCCATTTCCCTGGGCGATACTGCAGGGAGGAGACCTTTCTCCGTATCCGAATAAACTTTGCTGACTAAACTATTTTCAGAAGTCCGGAATTTCTTTAAGCCTGCTGTTTGACATGAGGAAATTACGTTTCAGCAAGGGTTTAAAGAATTGTTTAATGACGATCCCTCGTTACAATCACAAAACCAGTAGGATGAACAAATGAAGATTAGGCTGGAAGCTTTCTGCATGGTGAAACACAGAAGCTATGATATTCATAGCCATCGCACAATCGGCCCAACAGATTGTGTTCAAGTTCTACTTCAGTTCAGGACAGAGGGACAGTTCAGCACTCCGGACTCTGGATATGAACTCCAGTATATACCCAAAGACATAACTCCAATGTTCCATCCACAGCTCACTCCACCAACAGATCAATTCACCAGTCTGGAACTGCCTCTGTTCTTTTTACCTGCATTCTGATGTGGCTCTACTGCAGGAAGTTTGGGTTTACTTCAGCTACACTCTCAGGTTCCCTGACCTATTAGTGGCACACAATTTCTTTCAGTCTCCGTAACTCTTAGGACTTTCCGAGCCCTCACTACACAGAGACGGTGTAGAATAGCATCCCTTTGTCAACACAGTTATGAAGATTACTGCCTGACCTGAAGTCTCAGTCTGTCTCACTCGCTCTCACACACACATACACGCAATAGGCAGGCATACACATGCACACACACACTCAGACGCACAGGCACACACGCGTGCGCGCACACACACACACACACACAAACCCACACAGGCAGGTGCACACACACAGACACACAAACGCGAGCACGCACACACACTCAGTCGCACACTCGCGTGCGCTCGCATACACTCAGACGCACAGGCACACATGCACACACGCACGCACACATACAGAAGCACATACACGCACATACAGAAGCGCACACATGCACACATACACGCACATACAGAAGCGCACACATGCACACAAACACGCACATACAGAAGCGCACACACACACGAGCACACACACTCCTTGTATAATTTGAACTCCTCTTCGCTGAGTCCTGAACTGTCCTGGGTGACGTAGCGAAAACCTTGAAATTGGCCTCAGTCCAGTCATTGGGCAGGTTTGTGTCTTCCCTCTTTGTTGAAATAGTCAATAGCAGCGCTCTGAGAACTGCGTGTAGCCTCCAGCCTAACATTCACACAGAATGCTAGATGTGAGTTTCATTAAATCTGGTCAATTTTTACCCCTAAATCAATATCATTAAAAACAAATAGGTTATCTGGTCATTATCACGTTCTTATTTGTGGAAATTTGCTGTAGACAAATCCGTGACAGTGTTTATAGCAATAACTGCTTAAGAAGCATTTCATTAAAGTGTCTTGGATCATTGGTAGTTCCAAATTTGTGACAGAAATCTGTTTCTTTCTCTTTTCCCCTGCCTGGACATGGAGTCTACAGGCAATCCCCTGTCCTGATTGACATGTTTATGAATGCATTGGAGAGCTGTGTTACAGGCAACGTTCCCTTAAGGTGTGCAGTCACTCTGATGTTCTGTGCATAGCAATCGGTATTCCTAGGCTGGACACAGCATTTGTTATGGACAAAACCAAAACCCCTCAAAATGTACTCAGGAGATAGTCTTAGCTCCAACTGTTCCTTATTTTAAAGGTAGGTGTAAGGTGTTACATTCCAGATGCAATTTGATTGGTTAAACTGATCAAAGTTAAGCAAAGCATACTTTATTTTTACACTACAGTTAAAATACAGATACAATAACAAGTAAAGAATTACCACTGTTCTAATATAGTAAAATCCCACAAACACAGCCTTGGCAAAGGCATATTCAGTAAAATAGATTGTCTCACATGCAATTCTTTAATCCAGGAGGAAAAGCATCGAGAGAGAGAGAGAGTAGCAGGGAGAGATGTGCTGCAGCTTCCAAACCCAGCTTTAAGACCCCAGCAGCCTATGTGCGTGTATGTGTGTGTGAGAGCAAGTGAGACAGACTGAGACTTCAGGTCAGGCAGTAATCTTCATAACTGTGTCGACAAAGGGATGCTATTCTACACTGTCTCTGTGTAGTGAGGGCTCGGAAAGTCCTAAGAGTTACGGAGACTGAAATAAATTGTGTGCCACTAATAGGTCAGGGAACCTGAGAGTGTAGCTGAAGAAAACCCAAACTTCCTGCAGTAGAGCCACATCAGAATGCAGGTAAAAAGAACAGAGGCAGTTCTAGACTGGTGAATTGATCTGTTGGTGAAGCGAGCTGTGGATGGAACATTGGAGTTATGTCTTTGAGTATATACTGGAGTTCATATCCAGAGTCCGGAATGCTGAACTGTCCCTCTGTCCTGAACAGAAGTAGAACTTGAACACAATCGGTTGGGCTGACTGTGCGATGGCTATGAATATCATAGCTTCTGTGTTTCACCATGCAGAAAGCTTCCAGCCTAATCTTCATTTGATCATCCTACTGGTTTTGCAATTGAAAAAGTTAGAACTAAAACTCCTGATTCTGTGTGAGCATGACCCCACCCATTCAGGCTGCTTCTATTGTTCCAATCTTAGGGGAAAAAAATACAAGACCTCATAAACTGTTTACTTTATAGGCTTTAAAACAGACTGCCCTGCACTTCTGATCTTAGTCTTTCTTCACAAAAAAACCAGGACAAAATACATCCCTTAAAGCCAGTATCACACACTGACTTCTAATTCTGGGAAGTCATTGCCTTGCATGGACCTTACAGCTCCATGTAATAGGGGGAAGAAATCAGGTCACTGCTAATTTCATGTCCCAGGTTCACTGGCCAAAGCCCTGCAGCTCATTTTCATTGGGAGAGCAGAGTTCCGTAATGAAAGTGTATTGTCTTGAAGAATTAATTCATTTTCTCTCCACACTCTCCAACCTGCTGGGTCTTCTGAGCTTTTTATGTTTTTATTTCAGACTCCCAACATCTGCAGTATTTTGTTTTAGGACATGCCTCATCTTTCTCATCCCTGGCAATTGTTAGCGTCATTACTTCCATTGCGATTTACAAACCTGTTGTACTCTGATTTCATTTTGTGTAAGTCATCACAATAACTTAGAACATAGAACATGGAACATTACAGCGCAGTACAGGCCCTTCGGCCCTTGATGCTGCGCCGACCTGTCATACCAATTTGAAGCCAATCTAACCTACACTATTCCATGTACGTCCATATGCCTGTCCAATGACGACTGAAATGTACTTAAAGTTGGCAAATCTACTACCGTTGCAGGCAAAGCATTCCATACCCTTACTACTCTCTGAGTAAAGAAACTACATCTGACATCTGTCCTATATCTATCACCCCTCAATTTAAAGCTATGCCCCCTTGTGCTCGCCGTCACCATACTTGGAAAAAGGCTCGCCCTGCCCACCCTATCTAACCCTCTGATTATCTTATATGTCTCTATTAAGTCTCCTCTCAACCTTCTTCTCTCCAATGAAAACAGCCTCAAGTCCCTCAGCCTTTCCTCGTAAGACCTTCTTTCCATACCAGGCAACATCCTAGTAAATCTCCTCTGCACCCTTTCCAAAGCTTCCACAATCTTCCTATAATGTGGTGACCAGAACTGTACACAGTACTCCAAGTGCGGCCGCACCAGAGTTTTGTACAACTGTAGCATAACCTCCTGTTTCCGGAACTCAATCCCTCTATTAATAAAAGCTAAAACACTGTATGCCTTCTTAACAACCCTGTCAACCTGGGTGGCAACTTTCAAGGATCTGTGTACCTGGATACCGAGATCTCTCTGCTCATCTACACTACCAAGAATCTTACCATAAGCCCAGTACTTTGCATTCCGGTTACTCCGACCAAAGTGAATCACCTCACACTTGTCCGCATTAAACTCCATTTGCCACCTCTCAGCCCAGCTCTGCAGCTTATCTATGTCTTTCTGTAACCTACAACATCCTTCATCACTATCCACAATACCACCTTAGTGTCGTCTGCAAATTTACTAACCCACCCTTCTACGCTCTCATCCAGGTCGTTTATAAAAATGACGAACAGCAGTGGACCCAACACCGACCCTTGCGGTACACCACTAGTAACTGGACTCCAGGATGAACATTTCCCATCAACCACTATCCTCTGTCTTCTTTCAGCAAGCCAATTACTGATCCAAACTGCCATGTCTCCCACAATCCCATTCCTCCGCATTTTGTACAATATCCTACTGTGGGGAACCTTATCGAACACCTTGCTGAAATCCATATACACCACATCCACCAGTTTACTCTCATCTACCTGTTTGGTCACCTGCTCAAAGAACTCAATAATGTTTGTGAGGCATGACCTACCCTTCACAAAACCGTGCTGACTATCCCTAATCAAATTATTCTTTTCTAGATGATTATAAATCCTATCTCTTATAACCTTTTCCAACACTTTACCAACAACTGAAGTAAGGCTCACTGGTCTATAATTACCAGGGTTGTCTCTACTCCCCTTCTTGAACAGGGGAACCACATTTGCTATCCTCCAGTCTTCTGGCACTATTCCTGTAGACAATGACGATTTAAAGATCAATGCCAAAGACTCGGCAATCTCCTCCCTGGCTTCCCAGAGGATCCTAGGATAAATCCCATCCAGCCCAGGGGACTTATCTATTTTCACACTCTGCAGGATTTCTAATATCTCTTCCTTGTGAACCTCAATCCCACCTAGTCTAGTAGCCTGTATCTCAGTATTCTCCTCGACAACATTGTCATTTTCTAGAGTGAATACTGTTGAAAAATATTCATTTAGTGCTTCCCCTATCTCCTCTGACTCCACACACAACTTACCACTACTATCCTTGATTGGCCCTAATCTTACTCTCATCATTCTTTTGTTCCTTCAACACCCATAGAAAGCCTTAGGGTTTACCCTGATCCTATCCACCAACAACTTCTCATGTCTCCTCCTGGCTCTTCTGAGCTCTCTCTTTAGGTCTTTCCTGGCTTCCTTGTAACCCTCAAGCGCCCTAACTGAGATTTCACATCTCATCCTAACATAAGCCTTCTTCTTCCTCTTGACCAGAGATTCCACTTCCTTCGTAAACCATGGCTCCCGCGCTCTCCAGCTTCCTCCCTGCCTGACAGGTACGTACTTATCTAGGATACACAGGAGCTTTTCCTTGAATAAGCTCCACATTTCTAATGTGCCCATTCCCTGCAGTTTCCTTCCCCATCCTATGCTTCCTAAATCTTGCCTAATCGCATTGCAATTGCCTTTCCCCCAGCTGTAACTCTTGCCCAGTGGTATACACCTATCCCTTTCTATCATTAAAGTAAACATAATAGAATTGTGATCGCTATCACCAAAGTGCTCACCTACCTCCAAGTCTAACACGTGGCTGGGCTCATTACCCAGTACCAAATCTAATGTGGCTTCGCCCCTTGTTGGTCTATCTACATACTGTGTCAGGAAGCCTTCCTGCACACACTGGACAAAATCTGACCCATCCATAGTACTCATACTATAGTGTTCCCAGTCAATAAATTGGAAAGTTGAAGTCCCCCATGACAACTACCCTGTCTCTCTCACTCCTATCGAGAATCATCTTTGCTATCCCTTCCTCTACACCTCTGGGACTATTCTGAGGCCTATAGAAAACTCCCAACAGGGTGACATTTCCTTTCCTATTTCTAACCTCAGCCCACACTACCTCAGTTGATGAGTCCCCAAACATCCTTTCTGCAACTGTATACTGTCCTTGACCCAACAATGCCACACCTCCCCCTCTTTTACTATCTTCTCTGTTCTTACTGAAACATCTAAATCCTGGAACCTACAACCAACCATTCCTGTCCCTGCTCTATCCATGTCTCAGAAATGGCCACAACATTGAAGTCCCAGGTACCAACCAATGCTGCAAGTTCACCCACCTTATTCCGGATGCTCCTGGCATTGAAGTAGACACACTTCAAACCAACTTCTTGCTTGCTGGTGCCATCTTGCGTCCCTGAAACTTGATTTCAGACCTCCCTACCCTCAACCTTTTCTATACTCGAACTACAATTTTGGTTCCCATCCCCTGCTGGATTAGTTTAAACCCACTCCAATAGCCTGAGTGAATTTCCCCCCCAGGATATTGGTACCCCTCTGGTTCAGATGAAGACCATCCTGCTTGTAGACGTCCCATCTACCCCAGAAAGAGCCCCAATTATCCAAGAATCCAAAACCCTCCCTCCTGGACCATCCCTGTAGCCACGTGTTCAACTGCTCTCTCTCCCTATTTCTCGCCTCACTAGCACGTGGCACGGGCAACAAACCAAAGACAACAGCTCTGTTCGTCCTAGCTCTAAGCTTCCGTCCTAGCTCCCTGAATTTCTGCCTTAAATCCCCATCTCTCTTCCTACCTATGTCGTTGGTGCCTATGTGGACCACGACTTGGGGCTGCTCCACCTCCCCCTTAAGGATCCCAAAAACACGATCAGAGACATCACGAACCCTGGCACCTGGGAGGCAACACACCACCCGTGAGTCTCTCTCTGTCCCCCTAACTATGGAGTCCCCAATGACTACTGCTCTGCTCTTCTTCCCCCTTCCCTTCTGAGCAGCAGGGACAGACTCTGTGCCAGAGGCCTGTACCCCACTGCTTTCTCCTGGTAAGCGCCCCCCCCCAACAGTATCCAAAATGGTAGACTTATTGTTGAGGGGAATGACCACAGGGGATCCCTGCACTGTCTGTCGGTTCCCTTATCATCCCCTGACTGTAACCCATCTGCCTTTTTCTTGTACCTTGTACCTGAGAAGTGACTACCTCCCTGTAACTCCTCTCAATAATCCCCTCTGCCTCTGGAATGATCCAAAGTTCATCCAGCTCTAGCTCCAGTTCCCTAACGCGGTTTTCGAGGAGCTGGAGTTGGATGCGCTTCCCGCAGATGTAGTCAGCATGGACACTAGTGGTGACCCTTACCTCCCACATTCTGCAGGAGATAATATAAATAGTTTAACTTTAAACTGAAGCAACTTGGTCACTACAAAAACAATTTTTCCTGAATATTTACATTTGGTCAAAACGACTTTCAAAGGATTTGTGAAATCTCATGTTACCTGTTATGGTCCAGATCAGACCTTCTCAGTATATCTTAAGAAGGTAGCCTAGACCCTAACGTTTTCTTATTTTAAATGTAGAGGTGAAGTGCTGTGTTCCACATGTGATGCAACTGGTCAGATCACTTGACATTAAGCAAAACACAATCTATTTAAACACCACTGTTAAAATACAAACAAAAGAAAGAGGAATTTAGAATAACTTAAATATTGAAAAACTTAAATGAATAATAGATACAGTACGCATTACTAATTAATTGTTCCAATAGAGTAGCATCCCACAAACACACCCCTTGGCAAAAAAAGCAAACCTAGACACAGATTCTCACATGCAGTTATAGAGTCATAGAGATGTACAGCATGGAAACAGACCCTTCGGTCCAACTTGTCCATGCCGACCAGATATCCCAACCCAATCTAGTCCCATTGGCCAGCATCCGGCCCATATCTCTCCAAATTCCTCCTATTCATATACCCATCCAGATGCCTTTTAAATGTTGCAATTGTACCAGCCTCCATCACTTCCTCTGGCAGCTCATTCCATACACATACCACCCTCTGTGTGAAAAAGATGCCCTTAGATCTCTTTTATATCTTTCCCCTCTCACCCTAAACCTTTGCCCTCTAGTTCTGAACTCCCCCACCCCAGGGAAAAGACTGTCTATTTATCCTTTCCATGCCCCTCATGATTTTATCAACTTCTTTAAGAACACCCCTCAGCCTCCAATGCTCCAGGGAAAACAGCCCCAGCCTGTTCAGCCTCTCCCTGTAGCTCAAATCCTCCAACCCTGGCAACATCCTTGTAAATCTTTTCTGAACCCTTTCAAGTTTCACAACATCTTTCAAATAGGAAGGAGACCAGAATTGCACACAATATTCCAACAGTGGCCTAACCAATAACCTGTACAGCCGCAACATGACCTCCCAACTCCTGTACTCAATACTTTGACCAATAAAGGAAAGCATACCATACGCCTTCTTCACTATCCTGTCTACCTGCAACTCCACTTTCAAGGAGCTATTAACCTGCACTCCAAGGTTTCTTTGTTCAGCAACACTCCCTAGGACCTTACCATTAATTGTAAACGTCCTGCTAAGATTTGTTTTCCCAAAATGCAGCACCTCGCATTTATCGAAGCTAAACTCCATCTGCCACTCCTCAGCCCATTGGCCCAGCTGATCAAGATCCTGTTATAATCTGAGATATTCTTCTTCGCTGTCTACCACACCTCCAATTTTGGTGTCATCTGAAAACTTACTAAGAATACCGCTTATGCTCACATCCAAATCTTTTAATAAATGATGAAATGTAGTGGACCCAGCACCGATCCTTGTGGCACTCCACTGGTCTCAAGCCTCCAGTCTGAAAAACAATCCTCCACCATCCCCCTCTGTCTTCTACCTTTGAGTCAGTTCTGTATCCAAATGGCTAGTTCTCCCTGTATTCCATGAGATCTAACCTTGCTAATCAGTCTCCCATGGGTAACCTTGTTGAACGTCTTACTGAAGTCCATATAGATCACATCTACAGCTCTGCCCTCATCAATCCTCTTTGTTACTTCTTCAAAAACTCAATCAAGGGTGTGAGAAATGATTTCCCATGCACAAAGTCATGTTGACTATCCCTAATCAGTCCTTGCCTTACCAAATACATGTACATCCTGTCCCTCAGGATTTCCTCCAACAACTTACCCACCACCGATGTCAGGCTCACTGGTCTATAGTTCCCTGGATTGTCCTTACCACCCTTCTTAAACAGTGGCACCACGTTTGCCAACCTCCAGTCTTCCGGCTCCTCACTTGTGAGTATCGATGATACAAATATCTCAGTAAGAGGCCCACCAATCACTTCCCGAGCCTACCACAGAGTTCCTGGGTACATCTAATCAAGTCCTGGGGATTTATCCACTTTTATGTGATTCAAAATATCCAGCACTTCCTCCTCTGTAATCTGGACATTTTTCAAGATGTCACCATCTATTTCCCTGCATTTTATATCTTTGATGTCCTTTTCCAGAGTAAAAACTGATGCAAAATACTCATTTAGTATCTCCCCCATCCCCTGCGGCTCCACACAAAGTTCACTTTGCTGATCTTTGAGGGGACCTATTCTCTCCCTAGTTATCCTTTTGTCCTTAATGTATTGTAAAAACCCTTTGGATTCTCCTTAACTCTATTTGCCAAAGCTATCTCATGTCCCCTTTTTGCCCTCCTGATTTCTCCATTAAATATCCTCCTACTGCCTTTATACTCTTCTCAGGATTCAATTGATCTCTGCTGTCTATTCCTGACATATGCTTCCTTCTTTTTCTTAACCAAACCCTCAATTTCTTTAGTCATCCAGCATTCCCTATACCTACCAGCCTTTCCTTTCACCCTAAAGGAATATACTTTCTCTGATTTCTCATTATCTCATTTCTGAAGGCTTCCCATTTTCCAGCCGTCCCTTTACTGCGAACATCTGCGCCCAATTTTCTTTTGAAAGTTCTTGTCTAATACCATCAAAATTGGCCTTCCTCCAATTTAGAACTTCAACTTTTTGATCTGGTCTGTCCTTTTCGATCACTACTTAAAGACTAATAGAATTATGGTCGCTGGCCCCAAAGTGCTCACCCACTGACACCTCAGTCATCTGCCCTGTCTTATTTCCCAAGGGTAGGTCAAGTTTTGCACCTTCTCTAGTAGGTACATCCACATACTGAATCAGAAAACCTCTCCTGTTCTCCAAACCAGGAGGAAAAAATAATCAAGAGAAAATTCAGAGAGAATCGCAATTAAGAGTTCCCAACTCTTTTGAGACCCAAAGGATCCTGCTTAAAACTAAACCTAAAATCTAAAAAAAGACTGAAAAGCCGGTCTGTGCGAGCTGGCCGCACCCAGACTGCTTCAATTGTTCCAACTTTGAAAGAAAATCACAAATTGTTTACTTTCTTCGAGATAGCTCTGCACCTCTGCCTTATAACTTCTCTCCAAAAATAGGACAAAATATCCACTTAAAGGAACAACATCATCAAGTACCTTACCAGAGGCTTGCATCGTCAAAGAAACCGCTCATTTTTTGCTAAGCATGGAATCCTTTGAAAGATTTTTAAAATAATCAAAATTATGAAGTGCAGATATTTTTAAAAAAACTTTAGTCTAAATCACCTTGAATTTATTTTATTCAGGTCATTCCATATGTGTTCAGCCTCTGTGCAAGTCTCTGACACATTGTTTATTGATGCTTCACCCTGGGCTGAACATCTCAGACATGCCAATCTTTTCGTGTAAAAGTTTTGAACTCGAAGGCAACTGCTACTCCCAGAACACCAACTGTTATTTGTATAAATAGATAACGGGTGAAAAATGCTGGAAACCCAAGATAAAAATATTAAAATAAACAGCATCTGAAGGGCAGGTTAACATTTCACGGAAATGGAGGACCAACTTCTGCCGTTTTCAGGATTTCTCGACTGCTTTTCTAAACCAGAGGACTCGAGCAACTCTGTGTTTCATAGTATTGCTTGGAGTATTTCATTATGTTAAAGGTGCTAGGCAAATAAAGAGGGGTAAACATTATCTGGAAATATGTGATCTGAAATGAAGCAAGATCTTCTTGGCCTGAGCAACAAACTAATATAAAATTTCTTAAGCATGCAATTGAAATAATTTATTTTGATAATTATTCATGCAACATTTGAAGTTAAAAGAACAACAGCATTTCTGACAAGCCTGACACACTCAGTAAGGTGAGAATGACAGTTCTCTATCTGGAAAAGTATGGCCCCTGTTGTAGGTCCAGGCCTGGAGTATGGCCTAGTGCCTCGTGCATTGCTCACTAGTGTAGGAGAATTGTAGCTCATGTCAGGCAAAAGCTGATCTCTCATTTTTGCTCTGCCCAACAGTCTGAGATTAAGCAAACCTGTTTGCAACTTCCATGTGTCATATTTGACCCCAAAGCGAACTCATTTGTTCATGCCATGACTTAAAGATGTCTATTTTTACTTCCATTGTCTGGTTTCAGCTTATCAGCTGTTCAAACCCTCATTTCCACCTGCATTACCTTGAGGCTTGACTATTTCATCACACTCTGACTGATCTCCCATGTTTTTCACTCAGTAAACTTGAGCTTATCTAAAACTCTGCTGCCCCATCTCATCCCGCACAGACGGCCGCCCACTCATCACACTTTGCTCCCTGACGTAAACTGGCACTCAATCACATAAAGCCTTGCTTTTAAAATCCTATTTTCAAATCTCTCCAAGGCATTGTCCCATTCTGCCTCAAAAAGGGAGATGGGGTTGGTTTGTGAAAAGGGCTTGAAGATCAGTCATGATCTAATTGAGTTGAGGCAAAGGCTTGAGTGACTGAATGATCTCCTCCTGACCCTATTTTCAATGTTCCTACCTTTGAACTCTCTTCCAATCCCACAACTCGGTGCTCGATTTCCTGTTTTTGGAGCAGCCTCAATTTTAATCAGTCGACCAGTGATCGTCTCACATTCAGTTGTCAAAGACCCAACATTCAGGAATACCTTCACTCCACATAGTACATAGAACATAGAGCGTTACAGCACAGTACAATACAGGCCCTTCAGCCCTCGATGGTGCACTCACATGTGAAATTAATCTGATTCCCATCTAACCTACACCGTTCCACTATTATCCATATGTATGTCCAATGCCCATTTTAAATGCCCTTAATGTCAGTGAGTCCATGAGTGTTGTAAGCAGGCTATTGCATTCCCCTACTACTGTCCTTGATATCTGTTCTAAATCTATCACCCCTCAATTTAAAACTATGCCCCCTTGTGTTAGCCTTCACCATCCGAGAAAAAAGGCTCTCACTGTCCACCCTATCTAACCCTCTGATTGTCTTGTATGTCTCGATTAAGTCACCTCTCCATCTTCTTCTCTCCAGTGGAAACAGCCCCGGTTCCCTCAGCCTTTCCCTATAAGACCTTCCTTCCATACCAGGCAACATCCTAGTAAATCTCCTCTGAACCCTTTCTAAAGCTTCCACATCCTTCCTATAACGTGGTGACCAGAACTGTATGGAATATTCCACGTACAGCTGAACCCACATCCATCATTTCCTCTGGATGTTCATTCCACATACAAACCACCCCCTGTAAAAAAAATTGCTCCCATGCATTTTTATAATCTTCCTCCTCTCACCTTAAAAATATGCCCCGTGGTCTTGAAATCCCCACCCTAGGGGAAAAAAAAACACCTGCCATTCACCTTATCTATCTTCTTGATTTTATAAGCATCTATAAGAATACCCTTCAACTTCTTCCACGACAGTGGGAAAAGTCCCAACCTGCCTAGCTTCTCCTTATAACTCAAACCCTCCATTCCTGGCAACATCCTTGTAAATAATTTGTTTTATAATATTGTTTGGGATATTCCATTATGTTAATGTTGTTAGGTAAATATAAGTTGTTGTGGCCCAAAAAGGGTTCGCTGTTATCTAGAAATAGGTGAAATGAAATGAGGCAAAGTCTTTTAGCTTGAGCAACAAATTAATTTAACATTTGTTAAGCATACATTCGAAATTAATCACCTTGACGTTTCGTCATTCAACACTTGAAGCTAAAAACAGAGACAAATCACTTGATAGCAATTCAACCATTAAAAAATGAAAAGATTGAGGATTATTGAAGTTTATGGATTTTTTGTGCCAATTCAAGTGTGTCAATTGTGTGAGCTAGATGGTCAGTGTATCAGCAGGACATTAGCCATGGTGAGCTTCACATCAAGTCTGATTCTGTCTTATCTGCTGTGAGGATTTCAGTGGAGATCTCTTTCAGCAGAGGCCTGTACAATAGTAACCAACAATCCTGTGGCACCACTCACAGGGTAACGTCCCAAAGAGCATTGTATTACAAAGAGGAGGCAACACAGTAAGGTGGCTCAGTGGCTAGCACTGCTCCCTCTCAGTGCCAGGGACCCAGGTTCAATTCCAGCTTCGGAGGATAGTTTGTGTTCAGTTTCTATCCCCCAGTCTGCGTGGGTTTCCTTTGGTTTCTTTCTACAGTTCAATGATGTGCAAGTTTGGTGGATTAGCCATGCTAAAGTGCTCATAGCATCCAGGGAAGTGTGAGGCAGTGGATTGGCCATGGACAATGCAGAGATAGGGTAGGGGTTGTGTCTGAGAGGGATGCTCTTCAGTGGGTCAGTATGGACTTGTTGGTCTGAATGGCCTGTTTCCACACTGTAGGGACTCTATGAGTTAGAAAGGGAAAATTGAAGAGAGGTAGAAATAAAAAAAAACAGGGTTTTGAAATTAAAAAGAGTGATTTGGCAAGTTCAGAGGGAACATGGGAGCAGGTAAAGAGTGTGGCTGAATGAACTTAGCAGACAGGAGCAAAGCAAAAGGGGATTCAGAGTAAGATGGTGTTAGAGAAATAGAAAGTTCATCAGGGGATTTATGAGGGTGGAATGGGTTATTAAGGGGAATATTAAAAGCATGAATAACTCCAGTGTGATCTGGAGAGTGTGAGAGAAGTTTTGTGTGGGTGAGGGCACAGTTTGTAGCATTGTGATTTGTGCCAGTTCTATCTCAGTGCGTGTGGGCTGCCAGGTCTCCTTGCATATTCCTGGAGATTTCACCACATGACCTCAACCCACCAACTGCCCAACCTCCACGCTTCACCTATTGGTCGTCAATCTGTCACTTGTCTTCCCATGGCAACTGCAAAGCCGATGGACTCCCTTGTTAGCTCCCTTGGTGATTCTTTGACCTGTCCATCAAATGCAGCCTCCTGCATTTTTATAACTTTTTAAATCAACTAAAATGTTTAATGATTGTTGACTAATACGAGAGAGGAAGCTGAATCATTGTTCAAATCAAGGTACCACTCTTGCACTCAGAATACTAACATTTATATAACGCCACTTAAGACTCAAGGATATCTCAAAGAACTTCACAGCCAATAAACAATTTTATTTAGTGAAGTCTCTGGTGTAATAAAAGCTGGCACAGCAGCCAATTTCAGTTCAGCAAGATCCCATAAAAGTTGGGGTGAAGGACTAAATAATCTGTAGTAATGTTGAACGATTATATGTTAGCCAGGGCACCTTGGGAGAATTGTCTTTCTCTACTGGCACTATCATTGAGCCTGACACAATGTTTCTGATGGTTGTCTGAGAGGGTGTCTTTGGTTTTGCTAATGTTAAACTGCAGCACACCTGGCTTACAGTTTTGCAATCACAGAAGCAAAATGCTAGGTAGCCTTTAGCACAATGAAGGAGACAGAGAGTTGTTAGGGTGTGCAATCAGCTAATCCCACATTACTATTCACTTTGCCAAAGGGTAACATTCAGCAGTGAAGACAGAAACACAAATAGATGCATGAGGTTATTCAAATGTTACAGTGAATGTAAAGGAGGAGATGCATTGGAATTGAATTGAATTGAATTTATTGTCCCGTGTACCGAAGCACAGTGAAAAGCTTTGTCTTGCGAGCAATACAGGCAGATCACAGAGTTAAGTAGCATCGATAAGTAAATAATAGGTAAACAGCGGCAAAGTCAAAAACACAGGTACAGGCGAATGTTAAGAGTTTGTGAGTCCATTCAGTATTCTAACAACAGTAGGGTAGAAACTGTTTCGAAACCGGCTGACGCATGTGTTCAGGCTTCTGTCCCTTCTCCCCAGTGGTAGAGGTTGTAGAAAAATATTGCCAGGGTGGGCTGGATCAGAATGCTGGCAGCCTTTCCTTGACAGCGGGCCTGGTAGATGGATTCCCTAGATGTTAATAACTGTGCTGTCGTGTGTATGAATGGGAGAGGGAGAGACAGAGAAAGAGAGAGAGAGAGAGAGAAAGAGGAGGATAGATTTTTAACTAATTACAGGGACATGATTCAGCATTCTCATTCATTCTTCCCCCTTACTTGTTTGCATTTTCAATCTACTCCCATTTCTAACATCACCCCTTCCATCCCAACTGACTCTTCTTTGCCAAAGACACCAATCTCCAACAGTGTGCTCGACTCAATGTGGGGAAGTGAAGGGTGTATGCATTCCATTCGCCTCATGCCCCATCCAGGAAAGGCAAGCATGTTGTCAGGCAGGATACCAGTTTCTCACTACAGCAGGCACCTGGTCTGTGAGACCACCTGAGGGTTAAAGCTGGTCAAAGAAGGAGTGTTTCAATTTTCAGGAGCTGATCCATTAAAAAAAAATCCAGAGAGGAAAACAGCGAAATGAAAGTCTCATCCCCCTTTCATCTGTTCTGCCTTCTCCTCCTTTGTACATTGGTGAAAGGAGAAACAATCACTTTTAAAAAGAAATGCAGCATTTTCAGCTCTGATGAGGAACTTCATTATTGTATCACCCACTTTAACCGTATAACGAAAGGACTTCAACCCCAAACAAATTAGACAGATGAAAATTATCGTAGAATCCTTACAGTGTGGAAACAGGCCCTTTGGACAACAAGTCCATACCGACCGTCTGAAGAGTAATCCACCCTGACCCATTCCCCTACCCTGTTATCCCATATTTACCCCTGACTAATGCACCTCACCCACACATCCATGGACTCCTTGGGCAATTTAGCACAGCCAATTCACCTAACCTTGCACATCTTTGGATTGTGGGAGGAAACCAGAGCACCAGATGAAACCCACACAGACACAAGGAGAATGTACAAACTCCACACAGACAGTCACCTGAGGCTGGAATCGAACCTGGGTCATTGGAGCTGTAAGGCAGCAGTGCTAACCACTGAGCTACCATACCGCCCCATGGTGGCCACTCCTTAAAGGGAAATGAAAAATCCACAATATCTTCCTGTGGTCCTAGCGAAGAACAAAGACTATTTCATGGACTGTTCTAAAGTCCAAATTCCTCGGGTAAGGATTTCTCTCTCTGTAGACAGGGATGTCAGCTCCACACTCTCTTCAGCTTGATGCTGTTTGTCTGCTGACAATGCACTGAGAACCCCAGCACAGAATAGGATTCCACCATAAGCAAAATGAAATAAACGTGATGACTCAAGGAAACTGGGTCATTAGGAAGTTCATCCACTACATTCTGAGACCCAGTCTTGATTGAAAGTTTAACATTGACATCATTCACTGCTTCCACAAGAGCTACATTGGTAATAGAAAGGTATTGTTTCAGTAGTTCTTCAGCTGCTTAATCTGGAGCCAAAATGTTCCAATGTTTCACATTGCTCTTTTAAACCTTTTGCATATGGTGTGTTATTTACACAGTCTTTGACATCAGTATGTTCTTTTCCCTCTATTGCACCATTTCTAATTTGTGAACTCCTCTCTGTTGTTTGATATTGAGGAGGCAGATGCCTGTGTACATGTTCCAGATAATCTGGTTATGAAACAGCCTGCTGATTTTCAGCAGAAATCCTTTTGCCTCTTCTTCAACCTCTCAACTCATGAGCCGTACCTCAATGATTACCTGAAAATCCATCGAACATAGTTGGGAACACACTGATTCATAGCAGTCCATATGAGTCATGAAGGAGTACTGTGTCACACAGTGGCGTGGATTTGCAATGATGGCCATTTTTCTGCTGAATCTCCTCTCGTTCCAGTTGCTGTGACTGTTCTGGAACTTGTCCAGGAGCTGTGGTATTTTGTAGTTTGAAATTCTGCAGGCCACAGGCTGTTTTCAAGCCTTTACATGTGAGATCTTACTGCAATCTGTTTATTCCTTCCTTCAGTCCCTGACATTCTGTTTCAGATGTTTGTCCTGCAGCATTTTCCACAGTGTAACTCAGAACCCTACTTCTTTTTTCTTTATGTTGTTATCTTCCTTATACATTAGCCAATCATGAGTGTCATAGCATTATACAGCTCAGAAACAGAATCCTTGTTCCAACCAGTCCAGGACAACTATTATCCCAAACTAAGCTAGTCCCACTTGACCCATATCCCTCCAAACATTTCTTATTCATGTACTTATCCAAATGTCCTTTAAACATTATACTATACACGCATCCGTGATTTCCTCTGGTAGTTCATTCAACACATGAACCACTCTGCAGAAAAAAAAATTGTCCCCTGTGTCTTTTGTAAATCTTGCACCTCTCACCTTAGAAATATGCCCCCTGGCCTTGAAATCCACCACCCTAGGGAAAAGATACCTGTCATTCACTTACACTATAACCCTCATGATGCTGTTTGGTCATCCCTCAACCTCCTACACTCCAGTGACAAAAGTCCCGTCCTGTCCAGCCTCTCCTTATAACTCAAACCCTCCATTCCCAGCAACATCCTGGTAAGTCTCTTTTGAACCCTCTCCAGCTCAATAATATCCTTCTTATAACAGGGCGACTAGAATTGGACACAGTTCTCCAGAAGAGGCCTCACTTCTGTGAGTTTCTTTGCTCAGGATATTTATGTCCTTAACTGGTGTTCCTGTAATGGTGAGATATTCTTCAACAATACACTGTCCTCGTCAATGGAGATATGGGGCTATCATGGGCATGCTCAACACTCTCAACAAAGATGTGGAGGTGCCGGTGTTGGACTGGAGTGGACAAAGTCAGAAGTCAGGCAACATCAGGTTATAATCCAACAGGTTTATTTAAAAGCACAAGCTTTTGGAGCGCTACTCCTTTGTCAAGTCACCAACAGCACTCTGAAAGCTTGTGATTCCAAATAAACCTGTTGGACTATAACCTAGTGTTGGCTGACTTCGGACTCTCATCAAAGAGCAAAGGAAGATTCAGGATCTCCCGCTCCAATTATCAATGGTATATTCATCCTCTTGCACTCTTTCCTGAAAGAACAAATGAATGCCTGCAATGATGTTCTCTCAGATCTCCTTCATCCTTCGCAATTGCTTCACCTGGCCTCTCTTTAAAGGGAAATGAAAAATCCACAATATCTTCCTGTGGTCCTATCGATGGTGTTTGCTCAAAATACAAACTGATTCACTGCATATTGAAAGTCAACATGAATGTCATCTGCAGTGGGTGAATAAACAAGATTCAAAATCCACTTCCTTGGATGGGTGCTGCTCAAACAAGCTTGAAACCACCAAGGATAAAACAGCTTGCTGGATTGGTACCACATCCACAAGCATTCACTCACACCACCACCGACACTCAGTAGCAGTAGTTTATACAATATACGATGTGCTGCACAAATTCACCAATAAGCATTAGACAGCACCTTCCAAACCCACAACCATTTCTGATGTGGAAGGACAAGGGGAGCAGATACATGGGAACACCATTACCTGCAAGTTCCCTTCCAAGCCACTCATCGCCCTTTTTTGGAAACATATTGCCATTCCTTCACTGTCACTGAATAAATACTGGCCCAGCCAGGGAAACTTCAATCCCCTGAAAGGATTAAAAATAAATACTGCTTAGGTGAGGGAGATGACAGAGACTACCCTTTAAAGAAAGTCAAGCACACTTTGTTTCTCCTTGCAAGAATTTCCGACATTAAATCTGACTAAATTTGACTATTTGTCAAACAATTGCTTCGTTGGGTTGTGCAGAGTTTGGGACATCCTGAGGTCAAGAAAGGTGCTACATAAATGCAAGTCTCCCAGAGACCAGCAGAACAGAATGGGCATACATGACAGGATGGGCACAGGATGCCATCATCTACACACACACCATTTTGTGGGCACTCATACAATCATAGGATCTCTGCAGTGTGGAAGCAGGGCATTCGGCCCATCAAGTCAACACTGACCCTCTGAAGAGCATCCCACCCAGGCCCACGTCCCAACCTTATCACCCTGCAGTTCTAGCTAAACTACCTGACCTGCACATCCCTGGACACCAGGTGTAATTTAGCCTGGTCAATTCACCTAATCTGCACAGCTGTAGGAGGAAACCAGAGCACCTGGAGGAAACCCACGCAGACACGGGGAGAATGTGTATTTCCACACAGTTACCTGAGGGTGGATTTGAACCCAGGACCCTGCGCTGTGATGCAGACGTGCTAACCAATGAGCCATCATTGCCAAGGACTCGGAGACCCATTGGAAGTGCCACTCTCTGCGAGCTGCCAGGCAGTTACGGGCAGGATGTTGAGGAGAGGCAGTAGGTTGCAGCTCCTGCTGCCATAATCACCCAAGGGTTCAGACGGAGAAATGGGACAGGCAAATGAGAATGTTGGCATGTTGGCAGTGCTTTTGCAGAGCGTGGATCACAGGGACAAGGTTAGCAACAGGACAAATTGGGTGGCTTTCACCAACCCTCCATCCCCAGGTTTGCTCCCAGCATGACATGCCCTCAGCCCAGTGCTGGGTAAATACTGGTGGGATGGGCATTAATGGTCATTGGAAGCTCCAATCACCAGGTAAGTTGTCCATGGCTCTCTCCACCATCTTCATCGTACTAGAAGCTCGGGGGTAGTGTGGTTCTCCAGCATCTTTCTACCTCATTATATAGCCCTCAGTCACCAATTCCATCACAGGAGAGGGTACAAGATTTCTTCAACTCACTATTTATTGAATTTATTGAATTGCTGCAACTGTGGCTGAGTTACATATTAGGCATTATCCTGCTGCCAAATGCTCCTTAAGATCTCCCATTATTTGAGCTGTGAATGACTGCATTTTGCAAAAAAAAAGATTAATTGCTGTGAGTTTAACTGAATGAACTGTTGAAAATAAAAATAAAGTTTTTCAAGGAACCCAATTCTTGCCTAATTCACTGCCCGCTGTGAAGGTGAGTCATGCTGATTTTACTGTTGACCCGGCTGGAGGAAGAGCACCTCATCTTCCGCCTAGGAACCCTCCAACCACAAGGGATGAACTCAGATTTCTCCAGTTTCCTCATTTCCTCTCCCCCCACCTTGTCTCAGTCCCAACCCTCGAACTTCGCACTGCCTTCCTAACCTGCAATCTTCTTCTTGACCACCCCGCCCCACCCCCACTCCGGCCTATCACCCTCACCTTATCACCCTCACCTTAACCTCCTTCCACCTATCGCATTTCCAACACCCCTCCCCCAAGTCCCTCCTCCCTACCTTATATCTTAGCCTGCTTGGCACACTTTCCTCATTCCTGAAGAAGGGCTCATGCCTGAAACGTCGATTCTCCTGCTCCTTGGATGCTCCCTGACCTGCTACGCTTTTCCAGCAACACATTTTCAGCTCTGATCTCCAGCATCTGCAGTCCTCACTTTCTCCTTATGTGATAAGGAAGGGTGAGGGGATTTTGGGAGGTTCAGGGTTGGACAGAGAGGTGGAATTGGAGGATGATGTGGCGTTGAGGTGGAAAGGAGTTCAGGTTTCAGCTGGCCTCTGACCCACACACTTCTGATGTTAACAAAGGTGAAATAGTTGCTGGGCAAGCAGTCTAATGACAGGAGGTGATTTAGTCACTTATCTATTACAATGAAGGCTGTTGCCTCAGAATGAGTCGCCATTTTGACTGGAGGTCCGAGCATCAGGATTGGGCAGAAGGCCCTGTTGGCTAAAGAGGAGGCCATTAGCTCTAGACGGGCATTGCGTTGCCATTTACTTGCTGGGTCCAATCTACCTGCTTCACCAGCAGCTGCAGTGGGATTCCTGCCTTGACTTCCCCAAATCCTCCGGGGACCCTTCCGATATTCCCTCACTAACTCTTCCAACACCTCTTTCCAGACTTCCGATTTCTCCAGTAACCTATCTGATCTTTGCCCTGGGTGTCTGATTTTGCTGTCTGATCAAAGCCTCCATTCTCCCCACCATTATCCTGCCCTGAAGCCCCAAGAGGCATGCACTGTCAACTAACAGACCCCTTGATTCCACTAACCCTTCCCTTATTCTGACTGCACCCACTTCTTCTGTCCAACACCTGACAAAGCCTTTGATTTCCTGCTCTCTACCTATGGCCTGGTGTCAATGGCCAAGACCTCTTGCAACCAACTGGTCTCTCAACTTCACAACAGACAGGGATGACATATTTTACAAGTGTTCTTGCTGTTACATTCACGAGATCTCAGGGAATTTTGATGCTCTATATTTCCCAAATTGAAAACAGACCCCAAGATCCTCTGCTCATATCGGGTGTCTGCACATTGTAGTGAAGAATAACTCACTCACCAGCATTCATTTCTTATCTAATACCAGATTAATGTTGTTTATCTCATTAAATGTTTATTGGAAGTTGTTGTGCACAAGTTACCGGCCATATTTCCTTGTGTTGTAGGGGGTGATTGACAAGGCTCGTGTGGTACTCTGGTAGTGTCCCTACCTCTGAACCAGGAGGCCCCGGTTTGAGTCCCACCTGGTCCAGAGGTGTTCAACAACATCTCTGAACAGGTTGAACAGAAAACTCCCGAGAGCAGTGATTGCATTTCTAATGTGCTTCGTTAGCTCTGAAATACTTTGCAATGTTCTGAGATACTGAAGAGTGTTATATCAATGCAAGTTTGTATTTTAGTTCAGACCCAATTTTGGGCTACTTTGTTATTAAATATAAACACTTAATGAGAACACCTTCAAATGGCATGTTGGAACTAGCCCCGATTTTAACACGCCTGCTCAAGTGTGGTTGAGAGAAGAGTTGAAAAATGTGGTGCTAGACAAACACAGCAGGCCAGGCAGCATCCGAGGAGCAGGAGATTCGACATTTCGGGCATAAGCCCTTCTTCAGGAATTTTTTCAGGAAAAATTCTGAAAGAAGGGCTTATGCCCGAAACGTCAATTCTCCTGCTCCTCGGATGCTGCCTGGCCTGCTGTGTTTTTCCAGCACCACATTTTTCAACTCTTCTCTCAACCACACTTGAGCAGGCGTGTTAAAATCAGGAGGCTAAGTAAATTCGGTGTGTCCATAAAGACTGTTACCAATTTTTGCAGATGCACCATAGAAAGCATTCAATCCAGATGCATCATGGCTTCAAATGGCAACTGCTCTGCCCAGGACCATAAGAAACTACAGAGAGTTGTGAACACAGCCCAGACCATCGCGCAAGCTAACCTTTCACCTATTGACTCCATCTACACTTCTGACTGCATTGGAAAGGCAGGCAACATCATCAAAGACTCCACCCACCCCAGTTATAATCTCGTACAACCTCTTCCGTCAAGCAGAAGATACAAAAGCTTAAACACACATACCAAGAGATCCAAGAGCAGCTTCTTCCCTGCTTATTCGACTTCTGAATGGAACTCTCAAATTTTAAACTTCATGTTGATCTCGCTCTTTGTGCACCTTCTCTGCAGCTGTAACATTGTATTCCTCGCTCTGTTCTATTACCCTAATACACGTCATATGGTATGATTTGCCTGCTATGCACGCAAAACCAAACTTCACCGCACCGAGGTGCATGTGACAAGAATAAATCAAAATCAAAATGGCATTAGAGAGGGCGTTCCAACATGTTCATCCAGCAACACTGAGGAAATGGAGACATATTTCCAAGTCTGGATGGTGAATCACTTTGGGGCAAAAATATACTATACAAACTGAGCTACAATCTGAACTGAATTTTCAAAATGCCCCATAGAATCCGGGCCATCAGCAAATGTAAAGGTTAAAGCGCTGCTCCACTGTTGACTTCCAAATTTAAACTGAAAAATTTAATGAAAACCTGTTCAATACTGGATCTCCCTGTAAAGCCCAACAAAACTGGTGCATGAAAGTAGCTGGAGGTATATTGAATGAAGCTCACTGATTTCCAGTATTGTTTTGCTGTCTGTTTGGCCTTTTACTCAATCGCTACTTCGTACTTTTATTTAGCTCTATCACTCTTAGCAAGCTCCAGTTTTGTGAGGAATTAGGAAGGCACATGATATGTTGGCCTTCTCAATCATAAGAGAGCTTGAGTGAATAACTGCACCAGAGTGAAGATGTCCTGCTGTAGTTGTTTCCTCCTTCTTTAACAGTCCCCAGTGCCATAGTTTGTCTAGCCCCAGACCAACTCATGCCGCTCACCCTTGACCCTTTGTCACTAACCTACAAATTCAAATTCACCCACTGTAATCAGGCCTCAGGAACCATGCAGATATCAAAAAAGTTAACGTTTATATATCTATCGCACACTTCACTTTATTAAAAAGTCTCATTCATGAATAACTGCACAGTATATTTCAATCACTTAAGGACTAAATCCCTATAAAAACAAATGCTTGCATTCATAAATCCACATAAAAGTCAGCTACTCCTTCAGCAAACTCTTTGATCTGTCAATCACAGTCGATGGGTCTCTTCCCCTCCCCCACTGTGATAATGGCAGGTTGTGGATAGCAGTCAAGCAACAGTAATGTTGCAATGTTAGCATTGAAGGATATGTCAACAAATAACTTTTGAAACTCCTGGCTTAGGCTTATTTTTCTTCAACTCATATCCAGAAATGCAGTTCCTCCCCTTCATCAGTATTTATGTCTATTCTATGAAAAAGTTCACATTGTTGTATAACAACCTTGCTCTCGCAAAACTAGGATCTGCTTTGAACTCAAAGCTGAGTTCAAATGGTGTTATTGAGCTTGGATTTCCCTCATTTGATGTCAGAATGCACCCCTGTTCCCTTCCCCACTGTCACCAGTGAAAATAGGATGTGTTGGAACTGGGCATAGGAATTCTGAATCTGGATACTTCCTTTCATTTTTAATGGTTTCTCCAAGTCTATAATTGCAAAGTTCTGGGCCTAAGTCTCTCAGTCTCAAAGAGTTGTCATAGCCATCAAGTTGTAAACAGTTATTCTGGAAATTCAAAAATGAAAAGAGAGTTATGATTAAAGATAATTAATTAACATTTCCACTGATGTACAATGTGTTTTTTCTTGTTGGCATAGGAAGTGATAGAGGGAGCCATTTTGAGTTCCGTCTCCAGGCCTTCTTGTAAGTCCAAGAATATTACAGACAGGCTGGGCCTTGTGTAGTCTGCAGTGAGGTAAAGAGTAAGAAAACAAGTAACATTTTGCATTAGTCAGGGTTAAATATCAGGTGGGGACATGGGTTTGGGTGAGTTACTCTTCGGAGGGTCAGTGTGGACTTGTTGGGCCAAAAGGCATGTTTCACTACTGTAGGGAATCTAATCTAATCATTAGTCAGGCCTGCACCTTAAGCAGAGAAAATGATGACTCTGTTATTCACTATGCAGAATGTGAATGGAACTCATGTTCAGTTTTAAAAGTAAGGCTGCAAGATTATCTGCATTGGAACTAGGGGAAGATATTCACAGTACATCCCTCACAGTGGAGGACTGATTTAGCAATAGAAGTTACAGTAGTTTGGAAAGTGGAAAGAAAGCAATCTTTTGGAAGATGGAAAGATTAATGCCAAAATTATTTATCCTTAAACTTTAAAGTATAAGTCTCCTTTGCAAGAAAATGGTATTGAATCAATCATTTTTTTTAATCATTTGACAGACTGAAAGTTTTTTTTAACAAAAATGAAAGCTTGACTTGTCAACCTTTAAGCTAATAATTGGAAGCTTGAATTTCAATTTAATAGTTATCAGGGTGTACAAAAATTGTGAAGTATTGTAATACCACCTGTCACCACCTTTATTGCTTTTGTATCATTTTTATCAAAATTACAGTCAATAGCATTTCTGTAAACTTTTCCTCTTCTATTCCTTCCAAGTTCCTAAAATGCCACTTGTCACATTCTTGCTGCTTTGAAAATACAATCTCTTGCTGTAAATATATTCTTTTGTCAAGTTCCCAGAAGAGTTATAGAGACTTTCAGGACAGAGAAAGATCCTTCGGCCTGTCAAGTTTGTACCACTTAAAAACAACGACCTAACTACTCAAATCCCATTTTCCAGCACTTGCCCCATGGTCTTGTATGCCTTGCCAGTGCAAGTCACATCTAACTACTTCTTCAATGTTATGAGGGTTTCTTTCTCTGCCACCCTTTTGGCAGCAAGTTCCACCCTCTGAACTTTTTCCCTCATATCCCCTCTAAAGCTGCTACTCCTTAGCTTGAATTTATGCCCCTCGGTCCTTGATTCCTCCACCAAGAGAAAAAGTTCCTTTCCCTTTTCCCCTGTCTGTGGTCACCATAATTTTATACATCTCAATCACGTTCCTCCTCATTCTCCTCTGCTCCAAGGCAAACTAACTCAGTGTATCCACTCGCACTTTATAACAAACTTTCCAGTTTGCGCAACATCCTGGTAAATCTCCTCAGCACCCTCTCCAGCACTATCTTATCCTTCCTATAATGTGGATTCCTGAATTGCACACAATACTCTAGCTGTGACTGAACCAACTTTTTATACAGTTCTAGCATAACCTTCCTGCTCTTATAATTTAGGCCTCAGCTAATAGCAGCAAGAATCCCATACGCCTTCTTAACCATTTTCTCTACCTGTCCTACTACTGTAAAGGGACTGATGGATCCTCGCGGCTTCCTGGAGTCTTACTGTTCATCATGTAATCTCTTGCCATGTTTGTCCTGCCCGAGTGCATCACGTCACAACTAATCCAGATTGAATTAGAGTCATAGAGAGTCAAAGAGATGTACAGCATGGAAACAAATCCTTCAGTCTAACCCGTCCATGCCGACCAGGTATCCCAACCCAATCTAGTCCCACCTGCACCCAGCCCATATCCCTCCAAATCCTTCCTATTCATATACCCATCCAAATGTCTTTTAAATGTTGCAATTGTACCAGCCTCCACCACTTCCTCTGGCAGCTCATTCCATACACGTACCACCCTCTCTGTGAAAAAGTTGCCCATTTGATCTCTTTTATATCTTTCCTCTCTCAGCCTAAACCTATGCCCTCTAGTTCTGGACTCCCCGACCCCAGGGAAAAGACTTTGTTAATTTATCCTATCCATGGCCCTCATAATTTTGTAAACCTCTATAAGTTCACCCCTCAGCCTCCGACGCTCCAGGGAAAACAGCCCCAGCCTGTTCAGCCTCTCCCTATAGCTCAAATCCTCCAACCCTGGCAACATCATTGTAAATCATTTCTGAGCCCTTTCAAATTTCACATCTTTCCGATAGGAAGGAGACCAGAATTGCACACAATATTCCAACAGTGGCCTAACCAATGTCCTGTACAGCCGCAACATAACCTCCCAACTCCTGTAGTCAATACTCTGACCAATAAAAGAAAGCATACCAAACGCCTTATTCACCATCCTATCTATCTGCGATTCCAATTTCAAGGATCTATGAACCTGCACACCAAGGTCTCTTTGTTCAGCAACACTCTCTAGGACCTTACCATTAAGTGTATAAGAGCTGCTAAGATTTACTTTCCCAAAATCTGCCATTTCTCAGCTCATTGGCCCATCTGATCAAGATCCTGTTGTAGTCTGAGGTAACCCTCTTCGCTGTCCACTACACCTCCCCAATTTTGGTGTCATCTGCAAACTTACTAACTGTACCTCTTGTGCTCGCATCCAAATCATTTATGTAAATGACAAAAAGTAGAGGACTCAGCACCGATCCTTGTGGCACTCCACTGGTCACAGGCCTCCAGTCTGAAAAACAACCCTCCACCACCACCCTCTGTCTTCTACCTTTGAGCCAGTTCTGTATCCAAATGGCTAGTTCTCCCTGTATTCCATGAGATCTAACCTTGCTAACCAGTCTCCCATGGGGAACCTTGTCGAACGTCTTACTGAAGTCCATATAGATCACATCTACTGCTCTGCCCTCATCAATCACCTTTGTTATTTCTTCAAAAACTCAAACAAGTTTATGAGACATGATTTCTAATGCACAAAGCTATGTTGACTATCCCTATTCAGTCCTTGCCTTTCCAAATACATGTACATCCTGTCCCTCAGGATTCCCTCCAATAACTTGCCCACCACCAATGTCAGGCTCACCGGTCTATAGTTCCCTGGCTTGTCTTACTATCCTTCTTAAAGCATGGCACCACATTAGCCAACCTCTAGTTTTCCGGCACCTCATCTGTGACTATCGATGATACAAATATCTCAGCAAGAGGCCCAGCAATCACTTCTCTAGCTTCCACAGAGTTCTCGGGTACACCTGATCAGGTCTTGGGGATTTATCCACCTTTATGTATTTCAAGACATCCAGCACTTCCTCCTCTGTAATATAGACATTTTGCAAGATGTCACCATCTATTTCCCTACAGTCCATATCTTCCATGTCCTTTTCCACAGTAAATACTGATGCAAAATACTCATTTAGTAACTCCCCCATTTTCTGCGGCTCCACACAAAGGCCGCCTTGCTGATCTTTGAGGGGCCCTATTCTCTCCCTAGTTACCCTTTTGTCCTTAATATATTTGTAAAAACCCTTTGGATTCTCCTTAAATCTATTTGCCAAAGCTATCTCATGTCCTCTTTTTGCCGTCCTGATATCCCTCTTAAGTATACTTTTTCTGCCTTTATACTCTCCCAAGGACTCACTCGATCTATCCTGTTTATTCTTTACATATGCTTCCTTCTTTTTCTTAACCAAACCCTCAATTTCTTTAGTCGTCCAGCATTCCCTATACCTACCAGCCTTTCCTTTCACCCTAACAGGAATATACTTTCTCTGATTTCTCATTATCTCATTTCTGAAGGCTTCCCATTTTCCAGCCATACCTTTACCTGCGAACATCTGCCCCCCAATCAGCTTTAGAAAGTTTTTGCCTAATACTGTCAAAATTGGTCTTTCTCCAATTTAGAACATCAAATTTTAGATCTGGTCTATCCTTTTCCATCACTACTTTAAATCTAATAGCAGTGTGATTTATTAGTCCTACCTTGTCCCGGCCTGCCCTGACTGTTTGACTTGCTTCTGTTCTCAACTGTACCAGTCTCAGATTGATCTCTTTCCTCACTATCTCCCTGGGTCCCACCCCCCACCTTACTAGTTTAAATCCTCCCGAGCAGCTCTAGCAAATCTCCCTGCCAGTATATTAATCCCCTTCCAATTTCGGTGCAAACCGTCCTTCTTGTACAGGTCACTTTGACCCCAAAAGATCAAAGAATGTGAATCCTTCTCCCATTCATCAGCTCCTCAACCATGCATTCATCTGCTCTCTCCTCCTATTCCTGCCCTCATTAGCTCATAGCACCGGGAGTAATCCAGATATTGCTACTCTTGAGGACCTTCTTTTTAAATTCCTGACTAACACTTTGTAATCTCCCTTCAGAATATCAACCTTTTCCCTTCCAATGTCGTTGGTTCCAATGTGGACAATGACCTCTTGCTGGCCCCTTTCCCCCTTGAGAACATTCTGCACCCTCTCTGAGACATCCTTGATTCTGGCACCAGGGAAACAACACACCATTCTGCTTTTTCTCTGCTGGCCACAGAAACATCTGTCTGTAGCTCAGACTACAGAATCCCCTAACACAATTGATCTCTTGGAACCCGACGTACCCCTCGTTGCATTAGAGCCACTCTCAATACCAGAAACTTGGCTGTTCATGCTACGTTCTCCTGAGAATGCATCACCCCCTACATTTTCCAAAACACCATATTTCTTTGAAATGGGTATATCCACAGAAGGCTCCTGCACTAGCTGCCTATCTCTCTTACCCTTCTAACCCATCTTTGTAATTGTATCTGAGATTTTCCCCCCTTCCTATAACTGCCATCCATCACATATTGTTGCAAATTCCTCATTGCTTCTAGCTGTCTCTCCAACCAATCCATTCGATCTGATAAGATTCACAACCTAAAGCATTTATTGCAGATATAATCTGCAGTAACTCTTAAACTCTCTTTAAACTCCCACATCTGACAAGAAGCGCATATCACTCTACTAAAGGCCATTTTTGCTCCTTCACAATCTACAGACCCAGAAAATAACACTATCTTATTCCTCTATAAAACATTGCCCCAGGTTAAACTAATAGTTATGGCTTATATTTTAAGTTTAATCAAGAGACATATCTCAAAAAACATATAATCAAGAAAGAACCCACTCTATTCGCTACTACAGACTTTCTGTAGGTCCCACTTA
This sequence comes from Chiloscyllium plagiosum, assembly GCF_037043375.1. Taxonomy (NCBI): domain Eukaryota; kingdom Metazoa; phylum Chordata; class Chondrichthyes; order Orectolobiformes; family Hemiscylliidae; genus Chiloscyllium; species Chiloscyllium plagiosum. Next base: position 35,888,425 of record NW_028270175.1, on the reverse strand, counting down.
AAAACAATGCACTTACGTGCTTCTGTGTTGTGAACTTCTCCCAAACGGTTCCTCCAAGATTAGTTGTGAATTTCACTGTTTGTTAATTTTCCCAGATGCACTCCGATGTCCAGCGATACATGAATTCAAACAGCAAAGGCAGTAACTGTGCAGGTTCACTGCTGTGTCAGTTTCTTTCTCTCTCTCTCCTGCACTGACCTCATCAAGTGCTTCCTTTGTCTGTTCTTCGCCCTTTTAAAACTGTTGTTGTTTTGACTTTTCTTTTTTCCAAGTTCCAAAACAATGCAACAGCATATAAAACAGTAATTGCTCCTCCTGGAATTCAAGGAAATTACCTCTAACACCTAAAATACCTCAATAAAGGAGCAGCTGCTACAGCCAGAAATCTTTCCCACCCTCCATCTTGGATTGCCCAGAATCCTCTTCTGATTGCCACTGCTCAGCCTTTCTGACCACTCTGCCTGTATGCTCTTGTAATCTAACCACTACTCACCACCTCACCACCTCACCAATTTTCACATCACTCACAAATTTGTTGATCAATGCTCCTAGAGTTAGGTTTAAGTCATTAGTGCAAAACAAGTATTCCAACACCGATCCCAACTGAATCCCACTGGACATGGTCTTTCAGTCACAGAACCATCTGTCAGCCATTGCCTTCCACTCGTTGGATCCATAACTGTCTAAGTGGCAATTAGCCAAATTTCTTGGGTCCCACAGGTTCTTATCTCTGTTATTGTTCTCCTATGTGCAAGCTTATCAAAAGCCTTGCTGAAATCCAAGTTGACTACATTGAATGCATTGTCCTCAACAACACGCCTGGTCACCTTTTTGAAAAATTCAATCAAGTTGGTCAGATATTCCCCTCCCCTTAAAACCACGCTGACCTTGATTAATCCCTGCCTCTCCAAGTGCAAATTAATTTTGTCCCTCAGAATTGCTTCCAATAGATTCCACACCACTGTGGTTAGACTGACCGGCCTGTAGTTTCCTGGTTTCCCATTTGCTCACTCTTTGAATAACAGTACAGATTGACTAACCTCCAGTGCTCTGGCACCGCTCCTGTGGCCAGAGAGGAATTAACAATTATTGGTTAGTGTCCTCTCTTGCCTCACTCCACAACCTGGGATACTTTTCATCTGGCTCTGGTTATTTATCTACTGTAAGGTCCCTGCCGAGTGAAGCAATTGAGGCTACCTTGTTGAATGTTTTTGAGGCAAAAATAGATAGATTTTTGAACAGTAAAGAAATTAAGAGTTATGTTGGGCGGGTGGGTAAGTGGAGCTGAGTTCATGTAAAGATCAGCCCTGATCTTATTGAATGGCAGAGCAGGCTTAATGGCCTACTCCTGCTGCTATTTTTTATGTTCTTATGTTCTTATTTAGTCTGACCAATGACTCAGAACCTCCTTTGTGCCTATTCTAATTTATTTTAAGTGTATCACAGTCCTTCTCCCTGATTTCTATACTGGCATTATCCCTCTGACTAATGAACGCTGACACAAAGCATTTATTTACAATCCTATTGGTACCCTTTAGCTCCACTCACAAATTATCACTGCTGTCCTTCATGGGCATTGTTCTTTCCTTAGTCATCCCTTTACTCTTGATGTACTGTTAAAATAATTTACAATTTCCTTTTACCTGTCATTATTCTTTCATGCCTTGTTTTTGCTCTCCTAATTTCCTTTTTCAGCTTCCTTTTGCAGATGTTGTACTCTTTAGTGCTTCTGCTCTTTGACTCCTCAGCATTTACCACAAGGCGGCACGGTGGTTAGCACTACTGCCTCACAGCATCAGAGACCTGGGTTCAATTTCTGCCTCGGGCAACTGCTGTGCGAAGTTTGCACCTTCTTCCTGTGTCTGCGTGGGTTTCCTCCCAAGGTCCAAAAAAATGTGGCGGTTAGGTGAATTGGCCATGCTAGGTGTAGTGTTAGGTGAAGGGGTAAATGTAGGGGAATGGGTCTGGGTGAGTTGCTCTTCGGAGGGTCGGTGTGGACTTGGGCTGAAGGGCTTGTTTTCCACACTGTAAGTAATCTATAAAAAGGGCTCCTTTTTTATCTTCATCCAATTCTGTACATCCCTTCATATCCAGGCTTCATTGGATTTGGTGGCTGCACCCTTTATCTTTATTGGAACATATTGGCTCTGTGTTGTCTGTATTTCCTTCTTGGACGTGCCCCATTGCTCTGTCACAGTATCTCCTCCCAGTCCATTCTGACAATATCATATCTAATCTTATTAAAATTGGCCTTCCCCAAGAGCTTTGATTTCAGGCCCACCTTTGTCCTTTTCCATAATAATCTAGAATCAAGCAGAGTTATGATCTCTGTAGCAAAATGCTCCCCCGGTGACACTGAGGCCAGGACCACCCTTCTCTTGTAAGGCCTTCTACATACTAGCTTAGAAAGTTGTTCTGTATGCATTTAAAGAATTCTGCTCCCTCTAAACCTTTCACACTATGACTATGCCAATTAAAGTTGAAATCTCCTACTATCATAACCCTATTACTTCTGCACTTCCCTGACATCTGCTTACATATCTGCTCTTCAATTTCTCTCAGACTTTTAAGGGGATAATGGTATTCTCCTAGCAATATGATTGTTCCTTTTTGGTTTTAAGTTCTATTCAGATGGCTTCATTTAAGGAATCTAAGATACCATCCCTCCTTATTGCTGTAATATAATTCCTAATCAATATTGCAACAGCCCCATTTCTCTCCTATCTCCTTCCCCATCTCACCTAAAGACGCTATATCCTGGAACATTGAGCTGACAATCCTGCCCCCACTCTCAGCCAGGGACAGCACCAACATCACAATCCCAGGTTTTAATTTGTGCCCACAACTCATCTGCCTCATCTGTCACACTCCTTCCATTAAAATAAATACCATCCAACGTTGCCAAATTCTCTCGTGTCTTAACAGGCCTATAATGACTCATTTGCTGTCAATTCTAATTTTGACCTTTCATCTCCCCCTGCTGAGCAGTCTTACTGGATTCCTCCCCCCCCCCCCCCCCCACCAAATTCATGTAAACCCTCCCCATCAGCAGCAGCAAACCTCATGGTAATAATATTGGTTCCATTCCAGTGCAGGTCTCACCAGCCCCCGGAAATGATCCTAAAATCTCAGCGATCTAAAGCCCTTGCTCCTGCTCCATCTCTCCAGCCATGCATTCATCTGGACTAACCTCCTGTTCCTTTTCACGTTCATGACAGCAGAGGTATTCCAAAAGTTACTACCATTTTGGGACCTGCCCTTTAACCTGCTTCCTAGGTCCCTACATTCTGCTTACAGGACCTCCTCCTTGTTTGCTTTTCCTAATGTCGTTGGTCTGATAAATGAGAGGAGGGTCTCCCTGCCTCTATTCCTGATGAAGAGCTTTTGCCCGAAACGTCGATTTTACTGCTCCTCAGATGCTGCCTGACCTGCTGTGCTTTTCCAGCACCACTCTAATCTAGACTCTGGTTTCCAGCATCTGCAGTCATTGTTTTTACCTATTGTCGTTGGTAGCAATATTTGCTACTATCTCTGTCAGTTTGCCCTCCCCCTTCAGAATGCCCTGCAGCCATTCAGTGACATGCCTGGACCTGGCACCAGGCAGGCAACATCTCATCCTGGAATCTTCCTTGTGGTGCAGAAATGCCCATCTGCTCCTCTTCAATTGAATCCCCTTCCACTGCCATTCTTCTTCCTCCCATCTTGAGCAGCAGAACCATTCATGATGCCATGAAGTTGACTCTCACTGCATTTCCTCACCTCCCTCAACCTTCTTTGCCCTAACCTTCAGATCATTGAAAACTATAGGGGTGGCACAGTGGCTCAGTGATTAGCTATGCTGCTTCACAGCACTAGCATCCCACATTCGATTCCAGCCTCGAGTGACTATGTGGAGTTTGCACATTTTTCCTGTGTCTGCGTGTGTTTCCTCTGGATGCTCCAGTTTCCTCCCACAGTCCAAAGATGTGCAGATTAGGTGAATTGGCCATTCTAAATTGCCCGATAGTGTTAGGTCAATTAGTCAGAGGGAAATGGGTCTGGGTGGGTTACTCTTCAGAGGGTCGGTGTGGACTGGTTGGGCCGAAGGGCCTGTTTCCACACTGTAGGGAATCTAATCTAATCTTAGATTCCAAGCACAACTTCTCGACTGATATTGTAACTTTAGGCTTTGGAGCCTGTTATGTTGGTCTTGCAACTTGAGCTCTGGTAATCATATGAAGAAAATCAAAAAAGCAATAAGCTGTTGTTAAACAGGTTTAATAGCAACATCAGAGTACTAAACTTACACAAGAGAATTGGTACAGGTTGCGTTTACAGTGCATTCAAAACACACAGTTCAGAATTACAGCAGTGACAAAATAGAATCCATTCCCCAATGAAACTGTTCTCTTAAGAAAGAAGATGTACTTTTGCTCCCACTGGAAGTTGTATGTATATGTTTCTTTATATATATATATATATTCTCTCTATCTCTCTCACCAAAAAGTGCTGCTGATTTCAATAGAAAAGATGGCAACAGCAAAGGTTTCTTCCTCCCCAGCAATTCAATTTAAAGTCTAAATCACACTTTTATATGAGCCTCTTTCTGTAAAAGTAGAGATTGCCTGCCCATTTTGTATGTGTATCCAGTCATATTGTCTCTCCACACTATTTCAAGAAAGTTTGGAGCTGTTAACATAGTGGACAGAGGAATTTTACTTTAATATGGGACAGTGCCTTCATTTAAACTAGCAAACAAATCCATCTGGTATGAGCACATTGAAAGTGTAACTGCTGGTAATCTCTAAATTTACAGATTACTGCTTTCTGTTTAAGTAAACAAAAATCTAAAAGTTGGCCAAGTGCATAATTTACTCTGTTACTTTCAGAAACCAAACCAGTTTGAAGGTGCAACTCATAGGTCAGATTTTACATACTTTTGTGAACTAAAAGGATAAAACAACTATTAAGTAACTGGCACATCACTTTAAATTGCTTTTAGAATCATACATTGCAGTTTTAAGATGCAGGAGAGGTATTCAGTGATGGCGAAAAATGGTGTTCGATACAAGTTTGGAAAATAATTGCTGGTTTTCATTAATACAATGTCAAGCAGTATTTACTGCCAAAGCAAATAAACCCATTGGACATTGTTTGAGTTACTTTTACTCTGGAAATTTTCAGAACCCATTTCAGCCCAAGTTGGAACCATGTCTTTCCAGCTCTATTAGCTGACTGTATATTGGTACAGTACCACCATTTCTTTCTAGCTTTCCCTCAGCAATTGTAGTTATTCAGATCCACAACTGAGTGAGTAATCTTAGAGTGTCTCCATCCAATTCCCTGGGTAAGTTAGTTTGCAAATTGGCTTTGAGCACCATGTGGAGTCTCTTTGAAATGTTGAACCCTGTGCAACATACACTTCAGTCTGAAGAACTCCCAGAGGAATGCCCATCTTTGTTACAACACCTTATCCAGTCAGAGGAATCACCTGGGAACAATGCAGTGAGTCAGATTCATTGTGAAATGCATTTTCCAGTTGGACAGATGAACCTGTGGAATGAACTGTCTATTGTGAGAGATTTCCTTGCATGATAGGTTGTGTAGTGAGTCAGCCATCTTGCATAATGACATGTGTACCTAGGTTGTTAATTTCTTCAACATTAAGGATTGTCCATTATGACCATCAATCTGTTTAATCAAGCTCCCCAATTTTAACACTGTCATTCTGCCACCTCTTTACCCAGTGACCTTGAGAGATATCACATGTGTACACATCTGCAACCCTGTTTAAACAAAATGGAAAGTCAATGTTTTCAAAATCCTTCACAAACTTTCACACCAGTCTTTTTATTCCTAAACTCAGTAACAGTCTGCCTACATAAATACAGGTACAATGGTAACTAATGCATTGTGCTGCAGGTCTATTCTTATGTCTCAAGGAGTTCAATCAGAATTAATTATGGAGAGGCGCTACATTTGCAAGTACCATTTTCCTTATCAATATCTTCTATAACAATATAAGAAAGACAATTCCCAAACATGGAATTCTGGGTTTCCACACTAGTAACAAACAAAGCGACTTCCAGTATACCATTGATGGTCCTCTCCTGGATTAGGACTGAAATGGGTTGGATGTTTTGAAATGTAACTTTGATGTATATCTATTATTACATTAACTTGCATCGAAGAATATAAAAGCAAAGAGGTTATCAAGATTAAGTTGAATTTCCATAGCTTTTATGTTCAAATATCAGCCTTGCTTTTAACATTCCTCTTCGGTTTTAAAGTGATGGATTAGATTTTCAGCTTCGCCTGGGGAGGGTAAAATGGGTGGGGTAAGGTGACAAATGGAGTTTACCCAATTAAGTGACAAATTTATTCCAATCGCCCAGACAATTAAAGAAATATGTAAGCCCTTGTTCTCTAAAAGAGCCCGCTTACAGGCATCTCCGGAAGGGGGTGTGGGGTGATAAAAAATACCTTAAGGATGTGAAAGTGAATGGTGGCAGCCATATGGGAAGGTGTTGAGACAAAATCGTTGAAAGTAGTGAGTTAAAAGCAACTGTGCACCTCCCTGTAAAGACCTGATCCAACAATTGTCAGTGTGTTAATGAATTTACATGTTAGCGTACACAAAAAAAATGTCAGGCCAGTTTTGTGATCCTTGCTACAATGACACTAGGTCAACTAGAATTCCAAAGGCCTCAGTCATGTCTGCATTACAATGAAACCTTTATGAACAGATTGATTTATGAATCCAGCTTGTTCCTAAGTTCAAGGCACCCAGATCCAAATTTGGTGCTGTCTAGACACTATTTTTGTTTTGGTTGACCCTTACTCGGTCTCCAGCTTTAATCAGCCATGCTGTTTTCCTGCACTCTCTATCCCTTCACCAAAAACCTCCAAAATGTAAAATAAAAACCATGGTAGTGACTGTGGCCAAAAGCCATACTCCTATCTTTGGCATTTCCTGGTACAAAGTACACATCTGAGGGGCAGAAGGATGGTTGTGATGGTAAGTAACAGGGGAAAGGCAGCCTTTTTCAATGTGAAACTTCAAATCTGCAAACCCTCAAGGTATAGTGTAATGTTATAGCATTGATACAATTTATGTGCAGCGTCTACAAAGACATCAGCTCAAAACAGCACATGGTTTGAAAGTAATAAAACCATTCTTGATCACTGAAGGCAACACGCCAATGTTATACATCAGCAATGAAGCCAAAACACTGTGGGGGTGAAACTCTGAAAGGGCAGTTCTGTCCGTCTTCAAAAACCTATGGGCTGCAGAAAGCAAGAAAAATGGCATTGATGCAGTTTTCTGGGGTTTCCATAGCTTTTCCCCTTGAGAATAGGTGGAGCATCATGGGAAATCTTAAGTCATTAAGACAAAGCTTACATGAGTTTCACATTGACCAAGGTAAATGGTTGAAAAATGGCCAATTTTGCTCATCACTAAATTTCTCTCCTCCTAAGGTCCTGCCTCATTCCATAACTCCAGAATGCCCTTTCGTGCGATCCTGAAAAGGTAATAATCCAATTGCTGTACGAGACTAGCCATCTAATTAGAGTGGATTATAGTTGGGATTAACCTGGTCAAACCTAAGCACACCCACATGACAACCTTTAACGCAGAATTGTTGACCAACATGTCGGAGCAGCTCTGTCTTCGGCATGCAACAATGTCCCAGTGCAAACTGGAGAAGCAACATCTCATCTTCAGACGAGGCACTTTGCAACCTTCTGGGCTTAATGTTGAGTTCAACAGCTTCAGTTTGTGAACCCACTCCCTTCCTTTCAGCTTTACTTGTTATGTCTTCTATCATCACGCCCTCTCTCCTCTCCTCCACTCCAGTGGGACTGTCTGTTCTGGCAGTTAGACACAGCATTGTTCTGCTTTACTCACATTCTGATCACTAAATCTGCTATATCAATCTTTCTCCCCCAGTATATCAAAACGTCCCCCCTTTTCACCCCACCACAAAACTGCCCCCCTCCACGATTCAAGCCAGGCAGCATCTGAGGAGCGGGAGAATCAACATTTCAGGCATAAGCCGTTCATCAGGAATGCCCGAAACAATGATTCTCCTGCCCCTCGGATGCTGCCTGACTTGCTGTGCTTCTCCAGCACCGCACTCCCGACTCTGATCTCCAGCATCTGCAGTCCTCACTTTCCCCTCCTACGATTCACGTCAGCTCTGAAGAGTCATCTAGACTCGAAACATTACCTTGTTCTCTTTCCATCGAAAATGCCTGACACAATGTGATCTCCAACATTTGTTGTCTTCATTGCTGAACAGTAATTAGCTTTCCCTACCTGACCTCAGAAGCTACTGACGTCAAGTGCAGCAATTTACTGCCTGTCTGGATGTTTCTAATCGACCTGTTCAGAGATATTAGTACACATCTCTGGAGGAGGTTGGACTTGAACCCTGGAGTCCTGACTCAGAGGTAGGGACACCACCACTATGCCACACAAGCTGACATCTGACTGCCTCTCTACCCACTCAATACAAAACAAACCGAACCTGGAATGGTCTCCATGTCTGTCCCATAGCAACACGCTGGTCACAATCACTGAGTCATGAGTTGAGGCAAAGCGGGGGGGGTCCGTTAACTGAAATGCCACAATATTTTATTCAATTAAAAAAGATCTGTCTGAATCCTGTCTGAAACAGCTTCTCTCACAGTGTGATGACTCACTGGGATGGCAAATAATTAATCATCTGAGTGGCTCCTTCTGAGCTTGTGTGGGAACGTGTTTCTAATAAAGAAACAGCAAACTCCAAGATGAAACAGAATGTCATGGATTTTCAAACTTTTATTATGAACAGGTGCAGATTACTGTAGGTCTGCATTTGAGCCAAATTTGCTCCCTGAAAGAAATTATTTGTTGCAAACGTTGGACCTTCCCCCTCAGTGTGCTCCTTGGAAACATTTGAATTGTGCTGGACTGAAAGCTTCAAATACCAGTATTTAGAGTTAATTGCCTTGAATCTTTATGGAAATCTCAGCAGTACGGCATCAACACTGCTCGGGCAGTTGATGGGTGTATAATTGCTCCACTTCCACACCAGAGGTTTAAGGGAAGTGGTTCTAAACTTGCTTACCTGTCTTAAAAAGGTTGGAATCAGATCAGGTATGTTGCCAAGCCCACTCCTAATTTTTACATCTTCAGACCCCCACCCAGAAGTTCTCCTGTTCTGCTTCTGATGTATTATGGTCAAAATTATCCCCAAGTTTCGCAATTATAACTTGTTTGTTAATTGTAAGTACACAAGAGCTCAGCCTGCAATTAGGGACAATGTAGTTCCTCGAGCCTATTGGAACCTGCAACTCGGGACAACAGAGTCCCTTCTGATGACTAGAAATGGCTGTTGCCCACAGTACTCCAATTTGTGCTTTTTGTTGGTAGCAGTTCATGGGGATAACGTGAGGGGCAACTTCTGAGGGTTTTACATGACTTTGAGGGTTGAATCACCAATAGTTTCTCAGGATCTGAAATGTTCTACATACTTAACACTTTCTACAACCAATAGCCTTATCTAACAAGAATTTAGAAATCTCAGCTTTGACATGTTCAACTGGCCGATTGTTTTTGCGGGTGGGGTGGGAGAGGGAGGAAAGAGTTTCAGATTTCCACTTTCCTACAATTGGTATCAGCCCCTATATGCCTTGGCAGGTATAAAAATATTAGCTGGTGTTTCTGCTACCAAAATGCCCACAGTGTACAACCTGGGGATTGAGCAAGAACAGACCACTGTCCCCAGTGTTACATGGCCTGTTGATATACTAATTTTGGGGACTTGGTTGAGGCCATGGATGAGATTAATGGTTGCCTTGGGAACACACTGTCTTTTGGGATGGAAAGGAGAAAGTCAGAAAAGAGAAAAGGCCCTAAGAAAATGCTTGCAGACACTCGTATTAAACCCAACTCCAAGAGGTTGAACTGGCTTTAAATGTTTAATGAGGAGCCATTTAGAGAACAAATGTCCTGTTCATGTTTAAGCTTCACTCATTCCTTTCTAGACGCTTCCTGTAGCTGAACTGAAATTCATTTTATTTTACAGTATAATTTAAAATGATATATTCATGTAATCTAAAAAAACCCACAGTTGTCATTGGCTATGAACCATCTCAAAGACAATAAACAGCATTGGTGTACTACAAAAACAATGCAAAGCGTGTGTTATTCAGTCAACATTGACCACACACAGATCCTTATCCTGTGTGCTTGATGCTTTGATTTCTGTGTTCACGGCTCTAAGTATTTGCACAACACCATTTCAAGAAAAAAAATGACAGAAAACAGTTTTGTAGAAATTATAAAAGTCTGTTGCTCTTTCGAGGGATAAGATTCTCTCTGCCTTTTTGTCAGCTTGGTAAAATCAGCAAGGTTTTGTGAAAAGACAATCAGTTACACAGATTCCACCGTTTGAGTGTACATTTTGTTTAACAAGATGAATTCTAAAATGGTTGCCAGCTTATTTGTTCTTGACCTCTTACCAAAAGCCAAATTGGTGACAATTTCAGAGAATTTGATTTAACCATACTCATTTGCTTTATTTCATCTGGTAAACATTAAGCATTCTTGAGTAGAGTGGAAATGCACCGGGTCCCACAGTTGTTTCAATTTAGGTTTTTTAATAGCTCTGGGGTTCATGAGCAGTAAAGCGTCCTGATTGAATGCATTGCTTCTTATTGTGCTGCCAGAACAAACCTGTTGTCATAGCAACTTTGCTCGACAATGTCTTTACAAGAAAGTATAGGTAATGCTCCATTCTGGATCGTTTATGCTGAGGTGGAGAGAACTTTGGATAGGGAGGTGAATGCAAGTCCAGAATCCTGGTTCTCCTCCTCCTCTGCCCACAGGCTCAACCTTTTTGACTCTATGGGCAAATTCAGGAATAAAGGGTGATTAGAAAGGAAACTATAAATGTGACATCTCCAGGGTTAAGTCTGTTAAACAGGATATACACTCTGGTTTTAAACGGAACTTGCTGCATTCCTATTTCTCACCATTGCCTTCAATCTCAATCTTAAGCAACAAACACCACTTTAGGAACTGTCGGCTCTGAGTAGGTCCTGTTTTCGGAAAGAAACAATACTATTTCTCTCAGACAAAAAAAAAATATTAAATGCTTCTTCAAGAGTGTAATTCTGTTCATGGATCGTACCAGCCTGTAGTCTCTAAGTACGTGGCATCTAATGGCACTGTTGGCAGTGGATCCCAGTTTATGAGATTGTATCTCCACTATAGACACTTCTGAAAAGTTGTCAAGTCTTGTCGAAATGTGACTGCCGTGTGTGTTTGTCTTCACCCGTGACGCTGCGCCCTCTTCCAGTAAAAAGGTTCAATCCTTCGGCAGTCTTTCCTTATTTTCTCCGGCTTCTTCATAAAATAATGCTCATTCTCGTTTAAAAAAATAAACAAGGGTTCTGCTCACTCCCTGTCCCACGGGTATGCCAAAAAATGTTGACATCTTTGCGTTTTTGTTTTACAGATTCACCAGTGGAATCCTGGAAAGAAAATAAAACAAAGTTTTAATTTGTGAAAGGACAATTAGACAGATGGAATTTCAGCAAAGCGCAAAGACCATTTTTTTTTATGATCACTATTTCAATTGATCATTCCATTAATCTGCTCCAATAACACACTGAATGAGAGTCTGCAACTCTCTCAGTATTCGCAAAGTACAGCTGATGGGCAATGGATTTTGTTTTAAGTATCAGCTGCACTTAATAAGGGGTAAAAATGCACATTGCTGGAGAGCCTAGGCAGGTCAGGGAGCATTGATGGAGAGAGAGAAGAAAAACAGATAATGTTTCCATTCAGTGATCTTTCACTGGAACTGGGTTACGTTGGAGAGGTCCGGCATTTTCACAGTTGCAGAGTCAAGAGGGGTCCTAGAAAAGGAGAGGATAGGTTAAAAGGCATGTGGAAACTATTAAAGGATGACTTGTCACAAGGCAGAAGGTGTTTAGAAAGGGACTAATAAAGAAACAAATTAGGAATCCAGAGGGAGTGGGGAAGTTACAGCAGAATAACTGAGTGGGAGCATAGCAGGAAAACCAGAGAGTGGCCTTGACCAGAAACTATGTCACAGTGAAAGGTTCTAAATACTTGAAAAAGTCAGTCTGGAAGTTGAAAAGTCAGATTTTTATAGTACATCTGCATTGGACACTGATCTTAAGCAGTAATTGGTTAATCACCTCTCTCCATTTCCTGTTCACTCCAAGGCAGAATATTCATCTCTGCAACCCTAAGTTTCAAGTCTCATCTCTGTCTCCGTGGTTAGCCAAAGGGGAGAAAAGCCATATTAGAAGTATAGGAATACTTGGAATTGAATGCATTGGAGCAGCATTCTGAGGTTTACAAGAAACATCAGATCAGTCTGCATTATTTGCAAGTTATACCTCTTTTTAAAGTTCTGGGTAACCTACTAATTGACACTGATATCGTAATCTGAAAATGTGTTGCTGGAACAGCGCAGCAGGTCAGGCAGCATCCAGGGAACAGGAGAATCGACGTTTCGGGCATAAGCCCTTCTTCAGGAATGAGGAAAGTGTGTCCAGCAGGCTAAGATAAAAGGTAGGGAGGAGGGACTTGGGGGAGGGGCATTGGAAATGCGATAGGTGGAAAGTGGTCAAGGTGAGGGTGATAGGTCAGACTGGGGTGGGGGCGGAGAGGTCAGGAAGAAGATTGCGGGTTAGGAAGGCGGTGCTGAGTTCGAGGGATTTGACTGAGACAAGGTGGGGGGAGGGGAAATGAGGAAACTGGTGAAATCCGAGTTCATCCCTTGTGGTTGGAGGGTTCCTAGGCGGAAGATGAGGCGCTCTTCCTCCAACCGTCGTGTTGTTGTGGTCTGACGATGGAGGAGTCCAAAGACCTGCATATCCTTGGTGGAGTGGGAGGGGGAGTTGAAGTGTTGAGCCACAGGGTGGTTGGGTTGGTTGGTCCGGGTGTCCCAGAGGTGTTCTCTGAAACGCTCCGCAAGTAGGCGGCCTGTCTCCCCAATATAGAGGAGGCCACATCGGGTGCAGCGGATGCAATAGATGATGTGTGTGGAGGTGCAGGTGAATTTGTGGCGGATCGTAATTTAGAGTTCTCAAACTGGGAACAGCAATTGGGGTAGTGGGGAGTGGGGTCTGTTCCAGTAACCCAGTCCTTCAGTGGAGGACTTGGCATGAGTCTGGAATTGGGAGCAGACGGCCTCAGTCACATATAATGAACAAACTGGAGGGGAGTTCACAATGATGGACAAGAGGGTTGCAACTACCTCACTGATATTTACAAGTAAATACCTATTTTCTGTAAAGCATTATGAGAACTGTTTCAATGCAGCACTTTCAATTTATGAGTAAAACGGGGTCAGGGTTTAGATTTAGATTTATTGTCACATGTATCCAAAATTACAGTGGAAAGTATTTTTCTTGCAAAAACACAAAGATGGGGAATCCATGACCATTAAACTACTTGAAAAAAGAAAGTTCTTGAGCCAAAACATTTGAGAATTACCCAAGTTCAAATTTTCCATCAACAACATAAATCATAGAATCCTATAGTGTGGAAGCAGGCCATTCGGCCCATCGACTCCATACCGACCCTCTGAAAAGCATCCCACCCAGATCCGGCCCCTCTGCTTGATTGCTAAAACCCTACATTTCCCATGGCTAACCCATCTACTCTGTACATTCCTGGACACTATGGGCAATTTAGCACGGCCAATCCACCCTAACCTAGTGGTTTGTGGGAGGAAACTCACGCAGACACAGGCGGAATGCGCAACCTCCACACTGAGCGTCACCAAAGGGTAGAATTGTGCCTGGGTCTCTGGTGCTATGAGGTAGCAGTGCTAACCAGTGCACTGTGCCACCCCAAACCAGAGTAGGCTATTCAGCCCACCGAGCCTGCTAGACATGCATTGCAACTATGTCTGATTTTAGCTTCAATTTCACTTTCCTGCTAGCTACCTGTATCTCTTGATACTCCAAGACACTAAATAGTTTTCTATTGTATCCTTAAGTTGTTTCGACAATGGAACAGCCTTGTGCTTCTGGAATAGAGGATTTCAAAGATTTACAATCTTTTGAGTGAAGCACTTTCTCTTCATCTCAGTTCTAAATAATCATCCCCTTGTTCAGCGTCAATGCCTCTTTGATCTAGACTCAACAACCTCTCGATATCTAACCTCACAAGCCCCGAGTCAATGTGCTCAGTACAGATCTTTGACCTCAAACCCATTGTCTCCCCATATCCATTCATTTCCTGTGTACCAGTATCTCACTCGAGCTTCATATTTTCCTGCAGCACCCAACGTTAAAATTGGGCCTTAGCTGTCCATCAGCTCATTCAAAACACTGCTGTCCATTTCTTGTGCTGCACAATAAAAATCTTTTCCTCGATAATCTCTCTCTCTTCCAATGTGCTCCTAACAAATCCCTCCACAGCCTCACTCAATTTGAGGTGAATAACCTAGACGCACTTCAGTTAAAAACAGATGATTTGATGTGACTTATTATTGTCACACATACTGAGATACAGTGAAAAGTATTATCTTGCATGCCATCCAGACACAAACCTTACATAAGTATATCAGGGTAATAGAACAGAATACAGTGTTACAGAGATGTTGCAGAGAAAGATCAACTTTAATGTATGGGTGGTCCATTCAAAAGTCTGGTAACACCAAGGAAGAAACGTTTCTTCAACCTGGTGGTACGTGTTTTCAAACTTTTGTATCTTCTGCCTGATGAAAGAGGGTGGAAGAGAGCATACGGAGATGGGTGGGGTCTTTGATGATGTTGGCTGCTTTCCCGAGGCAGTGGGAAGTGTAGACAGAGTCAATGGAGGGAAGGCTGGTTTTCGTGATGGACTGGACTGTGTTCACAACTCTCTGTAATTTCTTGTGGACAGAGCAGTTGTCATACCAAGCAGTAGGATAAGATGCTTTATGTGGTGCATCTATGAAAACCAGTAAGAGTCATTGTGGAAGCCAAGTTTCTTCAGCCTTCTAAGGAAATAAAGGTGCTTTCATGACCCAAGGGAGAAAACATCAGAAATTTAATACTGATTGGGAGAGATGGAGGAAATTTGTGCAAAATGTGAGCACTGGCATGGAGCAGTTGGGCCAAATGGCCTGTTCCTCTGCTGAAATCCCTATGCAGAAGCCTTTTCCAATCCCACTTCACAGCATTTCCTTCTTTCAAATTTAGCACCAAAAGCTCGTCCTGGTTCTTCGAAGCTCCATCTCAGAAATGCTGCTTTGTTTTCCTTCCCTCCCACTTCTACTGTGTTGCGGAGTCTATTTATTTCAAAATATGTTTCTGGTGATTTCTCCTGATTAGGGACCATCGTTCTTCTGTGAATCTTTTCAGGCACGTGTCACTCCTACAGTCTGGAAGCTGTTTGTTAATTTTGGGACCTTCAAAGTTACCAGTGGTTAATTAATGGATTTTAACAGATCTACTGTTTGAACAGATGAAACTACATTTAGTTGCAGAGTAAACCTTTCAAAAGCCAATATCAAAATCAGTGATATCTTTATTTTTATATCCTTCTTCATCATGAGATGTGTTCCCAATGGTTATCCAAGTGGGGAAACCATTGGTAAGCTACCTGGCATCCAAGGCCATTGGCACCATCCCCATTTTGCAAATCATCAATTTTCCTTCCTTTTACCTATTTGATTAGAATGGATTCCCTACATTGTGGAAACAGGCCCTTTGGCCCAACCAGTCCACACTGACCCTCCAAAGAGTTACCCACCCAGATCCATTTCCTCTGATTAATGCACTAACACGATGGATAATTTAGCATGGCCAATTCGCCTGACCTGCACATCTTTAGATTGAGGGAGGAAACCGGAGCACCTGGAGGAAACCCACATAGACAGTCGCCCGAGGCTGGAATTGAACCAAGCTCGCTGGTGCTGTGAGGTAGCTGTGCTAACCACTGAGCCACTGTGCCACCAATGCTCACTCTTTCTAATACCTTCTTATAGAGGCAGTACAGTGGTTCGCACTGTTGCATCACAGTGCCAGGGACCTGGGTTTGATTCCACCCTTGGGCGATTGTCCGTGTGGAGTTTGCACATTCTCCCCATGTCAGAATGGGTTTTCTCCCGGTGCTCTGATTTCCTCCCACAGTATGTAGATGTGCAGATTAGGTGGATTGGCCATGCTAAATTGCCCCATAGTGTCCAGGTATGTGCAGGCTAGATAGAATAGCTATGGGAAATGTGGGGTAGAGGGATAGGATGGGTTTGGGTGGGATGATCTTTGGAATGTTGGTGCAAACTTGATGGGCTGAATAGCTTCTGTCTACATCGTAGTGATTCAGTGGTAGCCCCCAGTCCCATATCCACCGACAGCCAGACAACACAGTAGCTTTGCCTCAGAATGTAGCTTTTGATGCTACAGCACCACAAGCATCTGAAAATAGGAAGAAAAACATGGGCCAAAAGCTGGCAAATGGGATTAGATTAATGCACAATATCTGGTCAGCAAAGACAAGTTGGAACAAAGGGTCTGTTTTAGTGCTGTACATCTCTGGCTCTACAAATACAAGTGGAGGTCACTGCTGCTGTATTTCTCCAGCACATCAGCCCTGACTTCCCTCACAAAGCCACCCCAAAATCCCAACTGGAATAGGCACCACGTTGTCAGACCATGAGTGTTATTACTTACAGGATAGAAATAAATAAGCTGGCCCAATCCTTGTACCACTTCTCTCTTCGCCCTTTCAAGTCAGTTCCTTGGTGAAAACGGGGGGGGGCATTTTTGCACAGCTCCATGACCCAGTGCATCCTCACAAAGGAGAATTGGGCCAATTCTGGGACCAAATACCTGCATCAGGGATGTCAGCATAAGTGTTAGTGTAAATTTGAAAGTGTATAGTGGAAAATTGACCTTTTTTCTTTGTATGCACTGCATTCTATTGGGTGCAGATAGCTTTACGTTGAATGTGGAGAGTCCTTGGCCCCAACAGCCAAATATGGCATCCACGACCAGCAAAAATGGACATGCTGAGCCCACCTGTACAAGCCAGCGAGCCAGCGAGCCCCACATTGGGAATAGTCAGTGACAGGAACAAGTCTGACATAGAAGAGCTTATAAACAGGAGTGATAATTATAAAGCACCTTCACAATGTGGAAGCGGTATAAGATGCACACAATCAATTCGTTGAGCTTAAATATCTTAACCTGTATCAATCACTTAAAGGCATATTGTTGGGACTGGTACAGGATGATCAGTGGTTAATGTTTTCAATGTCATTTCATCTTTTGAGTTTGAAACTACTGCCTCTGGTTGGCTGAGTACAGTCCAGCATGTTGCTCAGTCTCAGACATGCTCCTAATTCAGATGGAGACCCAGCATGATTCAGTCCAAATTGATATAAGGAGATTTAACTTCCACCGATTTGTGCAATAGTTACATAAAATTCCTGTGATTAAGAAATCTGTCACATGGCGGTGGAGGTGCAGTGTGGCTCTTGCAGCTGCCGCTGGGATTGTAGGCTTAGTTAAAGATTTATTACAGTTATTGAATTTCAATAATAAGTTTTTTAAAATTAATTTTGTTTGCATTTTAAAAGACATTTGAATAAGTACATGAGTAGGAAAGGTGTGGGGGGATTTTTTGATTCTTTTGTTGGATGTGGGCGTCACAGGCTGGGCCAGCAGTTATTGCTCATCCCTAGTTGCCCTTGAGAAGGTGGTGGTGAGTTGTCTTCTTGAAATGCTGCAGTCCACATGTGGCGGGTTGACCCACAATGCCTTTAGGGATGGAATTCCAAGATTTTGACCCAGCGACAGTGAAGGAATGGCAATATATATCCAAGTCAAGATGGTGAGTGGCTTGGAGGGGAACTTGAAGGTGGTGGTGTTCCTATATATCTACTGCCCTTGTCCTTCTTTATGGAAGTGATCGTGTTTTTAGAAGGTGCTGTCCGAGGATTTTTGGTGAAATTCTGTAGTGCATCTTGTAGGTAGAGTGTCGGTGGTGGAGGGAGTGGATACTTGTGGATGTGGTGCCAATCATGCAGGCTGCTTTGTCCTGGATGGTGTGAAGCTTCTTGAGTGTTGTTGGGGCTGCACCCATCCAAGACATGTGGGGGTATTCCATCATACTCCTGACTTGTGTCTTGTAGATAGTGGGCAGGCTTTGAGGAGCCAGGAGCTGAGTTACTCACCGCAGTATTCCCAGCTTCTGACCTGCTGTTGTTGCCTTTGTGTTTATATGGTGAGCCCAGTTAGGTTTCTGGTCAATGATAACCCCCCAGAATGTTGATAGTGGGGGATTCAGTGATGATAACACAGTTGAGTGTAAAGGGGCAGTGGTTAGATTGTGTCTTATTAGTAATCGTCATTGCCTGGCATTTGTATGACATGAATGTTACTTGCCACTTGTCAGCCCAAGCCTGAATATTGTCCAGATCTTGTTGCATTGGACAGCTTCAGTAGCTGAGGAGTTGCAAATGGTGCTGAATATTGTACAATCATCAGCGAACATTCCCCTTCTCACCTAATGATGAAGGAAAGGTCACTGTGGAAGCAGCTGAAAATGGGCTTAGGACATTACCCTGAGGAACACCTGCAGAGATATCCTGGAGGTTAGATGACTGATCTCCAACAACCATGGCCATCTTCTAATATGTCAGGTATGATGCCAACCAGTGGAGAGTTTGCCTCCTGATACCCATTGATTCCAGTTTTGCCAGGGCTCCTTGATGCCACGGTCATTTGTAAGCAGCCTTGATGTCAGGAGTGGTCACTCTCCCCTCCCCTCTGGAATTCAGCTCTTTTGTCCATGTTTTAACCAAGACTGTAATGAGGTCTGGAGCTGAGTGGCCCTGGTGAAACCCAGACTGGGCATCACTGAGCAGGTTATTGCTGAGCAGGTGCTGCTTGATAGCACTGTTGATGACACCTTCTATCACTTTACTGATGGTCAAGAGTGGGGCAAAAATTGGCTGCATTGGATTTGACCTGCTTTTTATGGGCAGGACAGACTTGGGCAATTTTCCACATTGTTGGGTAGATGTCAGTGTTGTAACTGTACAGGAACAACTTGGCTCAGGGAGCAACAGGTTCTGGAGCACAAGTCTTCAGTACTATTGCCAGAGTGTTGTCAGGGCCCAAAGCCTTTGCAATATCCAATGTCTCCAACTGTTTCTTGAGATCATGTAGAGTGAATTGAATTGGCTGAAGACAGGTATCTGTAATATTAGGGCCCACTGGAGGACGCCGAGGTGGACCATCCTCTCAACAATTCTGGCTGAAGATTGCTGCAAAAGCATTGGCTTTATCTATTGCACTGATGTGTTGGGCTCTTCCATCATTGAAGATGGGATGTTTGTGGAGCCTCCTCATCCTGTGAGTTTATCAATTACTGGTATTGCTGTTTGGTATTCAAGTAGTCCTGTTGGGGAGCTTCACCATGCCTTATCTTTAGGATGGCTGCTGCTGCTTCTGGCCTACCTTCCTGCACTCTTCATTGAACTAGGGTTGATCCCCTGACTTGATGGTAATGGTTGATGAGGGATATGCTGGGCGATGAGATTACGTATTGTGTTGGATTACAATTCTGCTGCTGTTGATGGCCCACAATACCTCATAGACACCCAGTTTGAAGTTGCTAGATCTGTTCAAAGTCTGCCCCATTTAGCATGGTGCTACACAACATGACGAAGGTTGGGATAGGATATGGGCCAGGAGCAGGCAGTGGGACTAGTCTAGTTTGGATATGTTGGACTAAAGACTCTGTTTCTGTGCTGTATGGCTCTTTGATTCTATGATTTTTTTGGGGGGGCGGGGTTGGGGATTCAACCAAGCAAGTTTCAAAGCTGCCATCCAGTTCTAAGTGTTCAATCTGATCAGCCTGAGTCCAACCAGTGGAAACACTGGCCAGATAAATCAGCAGAAACTCCAGAAATTAGCATCCTGAATCTAACTTAAAAAAAAGCAAGAGAAACAGGGCCTGAGAAATGTACACAAACATGATTCAAAAGTTGATCTCTCCAGTTGAAATTGCCTTTCTTTTAAGGAGCTGGGCATCTCCATATTAACCCATGAGCAATGGGTAACATTCAAAAGATTATTAATCAGCACATTGGTGTTGCAATAATTAGACAGGAGCAGTACAATAAGGAAGAAAGAGATTTCATTTATTTAGCACCTTTCACAACCTTGGGATGTCCCAAAGTGCTTTTTTGAAGCATTGTCTCTATTGAAATGCATGTAAATGTGAGGGTAAGTTAACTTAGTTGACTGGATGGCTGATCTGCAAATGTAGGGTTACAATAGCATGGGTTCATTTTCTATATCAATTGAGGTTACTTGGTCTGAGATATGGTGACCCTCAGATTAAACTCACAATCAGGCGTCACTTTCTCCAATGAAAGAGCAGCTCAATATGGTCTTCAGGTGCTATGGTGACCTGACCTTGTCTGTAAGGAAATGCACCAATACATTGCACACATCAAGCTGCTACAAAACAGAAAGGTGACAATAACCGGAGAATGTTTTTGGAGTGTTTGCAGGATAAATGCAGGGATTTACCCACACTCTTCTTGAAAAGAGTACCATGGAATCTTTTTTTTTATCCACCTGAGACCATTGGTTTAACAGTATGTCTGAAAGACACTACCACTGACAATGTAGCAGTCATTCAGTATTGCTTCAGTTTCATAATGTTGCGCTTCATGGGTCATGTGCAACCCACAGGGTCACAGCTAAGGGCCAATGGATTAACGCATCATTATATCATGCTTCTCCATGGAAGTACATTAAATCAGTGCACTACCAGGAGAAATTAACCTCCAGATGTTTTAACCATTATGCTGGCTGGTGCGGTAAAGAGAAATATTTGACCTGGTGCAATGTTAGATGCTCCTGTCAGATTGTGATTGAGTGTACGCCATGTTAGACTCCATAAGATAACTGAATGCCACAAGCTGCCTGTATTTAAAATGGTTTATATTTGATAAACGTGGAAATGTAAGCACCACTCGCTCCAGCAACGACCGTCAATGTCATTTTCAGAAGCAGTCACTGCAAAGAACAATCAAAATACACCCCAGCCATTCTTTGCGCCTGTCTAATTATTAGAACCAAATGTCCTGCAATTCTGCCCACTAAAATCTGCTTAAAGTAGAGCAAGTGTACAGAGTCACTTGAGCACTTCATCCTTCATGCTAATGATTTTCCCTAATTGTGCCAATTAAAACACTTTAGTCCATCAATGCTGTCATTGGCACCATCTCCGTTCTGCTTATCGTCAAATTTCCTTCCTCATGCCAATACCCACTGGCAAGCCTATTTAGATTCTCATTCCTTCTAAAACTCTCTCGTAACCACAGCTCTGAGATTAAATTGCAAGCTTTGTTCCTCAGCAGTTCTCAATCTAACAGATGCACACAGACATTGGGTAAGGATGAGGAAACCGCAGTCTGAAAATACACAGAATTCCACTCCCTTCATTGATGGCCAACTATCCAGTTTCTCTCAGTGATCCTAATATGTTCCACTATAGAAAAAGCAGTACATAAGAGAAAAATAGGGCAATGAATATAGAATGTCCACTATCCACACTTGGGGTCAGTGATGTTATCACTAGATGGACAGGTGATGGGATGGGATGGGAGTTCAGCTGGGATTTTTCTGCAAATCTTAATGCCTGATCATGATATTTCATTCAAAACTTGTAGAAGGCTTATTCTGTTTCGATTTCAGTAACATGTTTATAGTTTGAGACAGATGGAGTGTCAATCTTAAATAAAAATAAATACCTGGTTACATAATCCTTTGGAATGTGAAACAATTCTGAGCTGACTCTATTCCCATCTGAAAATTTAATCTGAACACGATAATAGGAAATTCTACATGAGACTGTGACAACAACCAAATTTGCTTAGTCATCTCTACACAGTCCACTTTGACATCTTGCAAACTGGGATTAGGGTTCTTTGAAGAGATGGTAGATATGGCTGATGAGAGAAACAGAGTGTGGCATGTACAGGCATTCAGAAAGCCTCAGACAAAGCACCCACAGAATTCTCTTAGAGAAAATTAATAGAATTAAACTTATGGAAAAAATGGAATTGGGAAAGTGAAAGAAATTACATTAAAAACAATTCAGACTGATAGAAGAAGGATTGAATGGCAGTTTCTCATTGTGTTGGAATGGGCAGTGGTGCCCCACAGAGTTCTGTTCTGGAACTACCTCGGTTCCATTCATATATCAATTATTTGAATCAAAGGCTAACAAGATCGCTGTTCAGATTTGCAGCTGATACTAAAATCGAAAGCATTGGGAATAATTTGGTGAACTGATACTGATTAAATGATTTAAACGAGGAAAGGTGGCAGATGGAATTTAATGTCAGTAACTAAAAAGTAACACGCTGTGCAAAACAAAAACATTGATGGAAGATTGAGCAAAAGAATTTGTGGAATTTGGCTTTGTAAGAGATTAAACACAGCATAGCAAACAGATTTCTGAAGGACGTGAAGCTATAGAGAGAGAAAGGCATAAATTCTCCAGAATATCTATTCTTGTTTGAATGACAGAAGAATCTCAGTTAAGGCGTTTAAAGGTTAAACAAGGTAGGGAAGGTAAAAACAGAATGGTTCCAGTATTTGAGGTGTCTGAAAGGAAAGGTAATAGATACAAAATTGGAGAGAATCAGGACAGAATGAGTGAACATTCTTACACAGATCATTGGGAGACTGGAATACATGAGTAGGGTGAGTGGTAAAAACAGAGGCCACATTCATGATCAATAATTAGCTAAGGAGGAATTTGAGGGAAAAGGGAATAAAGATATTTAGGAATTTGGGATTACAACTACAGTTGATAATAAAAATCAAAACAAATTGTTTGGGCTATACAACTTGTTCCTTGTTGTAATCTTTGCAAATCTGCATTTTGTTATGAGGCTATTTATTGTACACGTCTACTGGCAAATTTGTGAATAGGAAAGTAGTCAGGAGGGACAGCCATCTGAGAATATAACAACTTGTATTTATATAGCACCCTTAACCAAATTAAATGTCCCATTTCAAAAGGAGGGTTAAAAAACAAAATTTAACATTGAGCCACACAGGCAGCTATGAGGTCAGATGAACATAGTCAAAGATGTAGGTTTTACAGATGATTTTAAAACATGAAACAATGGGAGAGACGCAGAGGGATTTCATCAAATCGTATTAATATAACCCCTACAGTGTGGAAACAGGCCCTTCGGCACAACAAGTCCACACCAATCCCCCTGAAGAGCAACTCACTCAGATCCATGCCCTCTACCCTATATTTAGCCCTGTCTAATGCACCTAACACACACACATCCCTGAACACTATGGACAATTTAGCATGCCAATTCACCTAACCTTGCACAGCTATGGACTGTGGGAGGAAACACGCAGACATAGGGAGAATGCGCAAACTCCACACAGACAGTTTCCTGAGGCTGGAAACAAACCTGGGTCCCTGGCACTGTGAGGCAGAGTGCTAACCACTGAGCCACCGTGCTGAGGGAGTAGTACTAGTGCCTTAGCAACTGAACGCATAGTCACCAATGATGGAGTAATTAAAACTGTGGATGCTTAAGAGACTAGAATTGGAGGAAGACAGATATGTTGGAGGGGTATGTGGATCCAGGAAATTTCAGAGGTGGGGTTTAGAGGTGAGCTTACGGGGTAGCTGAAAACAAGAATGAACACATTCAAATGGAGGCATCGCTTAAGTGGGAGCACAGGGTGATGAGTGAACTAAACTTGGTGAGTAAGCATAGCAACTGCAGAGTTTTGGGTGACCTCAGATTTATAGAGGCTGGAACATTGGGAAGCCAGTTAAGAGCAACTTAGAATAGTCAAGTATAGAGATAACTCAGGCATGGATGAGGATTTCAGCAAATGGGCTAAGACAGCGGCAGAGGGGAGCAACATTATTTAAGTGAGAGCAATGGTCTTAGTGATGGCACGGATATTTGGTGGGTAGCTCATTTGAGGATCATATATGTTATCAAGGTTATAAACAATACTTTTGTCAGAAATGAATGGGCTGAATGGTTAGGAACAGTTAGTGAAGCAGTGACTAAAGGTAATGGTTTCTGTCAGCCCAAGATTTGATCAGAGGGCATTACTGCACATCCAACACCAAATGTTGGACATGATGTTGGAGATATGAGAGCAAGAGAGTCGATGATGAGATAGAGCCTGAACACTTCAGCATATTTGTGGATCCTGAGCCAAGAGCCCACTAGGGAACAGGGAACTCTGGATTTGGTGATGCGTAATGAGGGTGACTTGATTAGAGAGCTGAGGGCGAAGGATCTCCTAGGGACCAGTGACTATGATAGGATCAAATTCACCCTGCAGTTTGAGAGGGAGAAGCTGGAATCACATGTAACAGTGTTGCAATAGAATAAAGGGAACTCCAAAAAGATGAGGGAGGAGCTAGCCAGAGTTCATTGGAAGCAGAGCCCAGCCGGGAAGATGGTGGAGCAGCAATGACTGGAGTTTCGAGGAGGAACAACAGAAATTTATTCTGAGGAAGAAGAAACACATTAAGGGGAGGATGAGGCAGCCATGGCTGACAAGGGAAATCAGGGACAGCATAAAAGCAAAATAAAAAAACATACGCTGCGGTTAAGTGGGAAGTCAGCAGATTGGGAAGTCTTTAAAACCATCAGGGGATAACTTAAAAAAAAGCAATAAGGGAACAAAAGTGAAATATGAGAGTAAGCTAGCTAGTAATATAAAATAAGCTTGCAAGAGTTTGTAAAAGATATTTAAAAGATTAGAGAGAGGCAAGAGTGGATGTCAGATGGCTGAAAATGAGGCTGAAGAAGTAGTAACAGGGAACAAGAAAATGGTGGAAGAACTGAACAGGTACTTTATATTAATTTTCATGGTGGAAGATATCAGTGGCATATCAGACCTTCAAAAGAGTCAGGGGCAGAGGTGATTATAGTAGCCAACATGAAGGAGGTGGTGCTGGGGAAGGTGCTGGGGAAGAAGGTCTGAACGTGAATGAAATATGAAGACCAGATGGACCACACCTCAGAGTTCTGAAAGAGGTAGCTGAGGGGATTGGGGAGGCATTAGTGGTAATCTTTCAGGGATGACTGAAAGCCTGGGAGGGTCCCAGAAAATTGGAGAATTCCTAATGTAACACCCCTGCTTAAGAAGGGAGGGAGGAAAAGACAGGAAGACCAGTTAGCATGAACTTGGTTGTTGGTAAGATTTTAGAATCCATTATAAAGGATGGGATTGTGGAATACTAGAAAGTTCATGGTAAAATAGGGCTAAGTCAGCATGGCTTCATCAAGGGGAGGTCATACCTGACAAACTTGCTAGATTTCTTTGAGGAAGGAAAAACCAAGTTAAACAAAGGAGAGCCAATGGGCATGAACTACTTGGATTTCCAGATGGTCTTTGACAAGGTGCCTATACAGGATGCTGCTAATTAAGATAAGAACCCATGATGTTCGGGGCAAGGTACTGGTATGGGATAGAGCATTGGCTGACTAGCAGAATAATGAGGTCTTTTTCAGGATGGCAACTGGTCACCAGTGGAGTTCTCCAGGCATCAATACTGGGACCACAGTAATTCACATTATACATAATTTATCTGGACAAAGGAACTGAGGGCAGTGTTGCTAAGTTTGCATCTGACAAAGCTAGGTGGAGGGACTGGTGGTGTTATGGAAGGGGGCAAGCTGCAGAAGGACATGGGCATGCTAGGCAAGTGGGCAAAAAAGTGGCGGATGGATTACAATGTGAGAAAGCATGATGTCATGCACTTTGGTAAGGAGAATAGAATTATGGACCATTTGGTAAACGGGGAAAGGCTTCAGAAATCTGAAGCACAAAGGGATTTGGAATTCCTAGTTCAGGATTCTCTTAAGGTTAAGATGCGGATTCATTTGGCAGTTAGGAAGGCAAGTACAATGTTAGCATTCATTTCAAGAGGGTTAGAAGACAAGAGCAGAGGTGTACAGTTGAGGCTGTGTAATGCTCTAGTCAGACAGTATTTAGAATATAGTGAGCAGTTTTGGGCATTTTATCGAAGGAAGGATGTGCTGGCCTTGGAAAGGACCCAGAAGAGGTATACAAGAATGATTCCTGGGATGAAGGGCTTGTAATTTGAGGAGTGGTTGAGGTCTCTGTGTCTGTACTTGATGGAGCTCTGAAGAATAAAGGGTGACCTCATTGAAACTTACATAATACTGGGAGACCTGGGTAGAGTGGACATGGGGAAGATCTTTCCACTGGTAGGAAAGACTAGGACCCAAGGGCACAGCCTCAGAGCAAAGTGTTGACCCATTAGAATGGAGACTAGGAGGAATTTCTTCAGCCAGAGGATTATGAATCCGTGGAACTTATTGCCAGAGAAGGCAGTGCATTTAAGACAGAGATAGATAGGTCCTTGATTAGTAAGGGGATGAAGGGGAGAAGGCAGGAGAATGAGGTTGAGAAACACATCAGCCAAGATTAAACAGCAAAGCAGATTCGATGAGCCAAACGGCCTAATTCTGCTCCTTTATTTTATGGTACTTTTGGGTAAAGTGCAAGGGGACAGCATGTAAATGAGAAATAGAAGGGAAGGGGGTGAAAGATTGAACCATAATGATATCATTAGGTGCCATGTAATACCATGTTGCAACCCTATTCCCACGCCATTTGATCTCTGAACTTGGGTCATTCATGTTAGAGAATTTCTTCGTGACCAGATTGCCATTGCTAACACTCTTTCAGGATGAAAGCAACTTAAGGCCAGTTCTGAAATTCGGGACCTGATTTTAAATGCAGGCCCGTTCTGGACAGGTGGATAGCAGTGTGAGTTCAAAAACTCAACTCTGGCTCCAGACATTTAACTCCAACTGTCAAACAATGGAGTAAAGCTGTGGCCTAGAGATCACCCACTGATAGAAGGTGGATAACTGGAGGTTATAAACATGGGGGAATGGTTCAAGTAATGTTTTTAGTTTGCTTGTGTCTTTCAGTTCAGAAAATCAAACTAAAGCGAAAGCAGGTTGAGTTAGAGGTCACATGAGTGTGGCAAGTAAGCTATTGCAAATGCATTTCTTCAAACATCTTCTGTTACACAAGAAATAAATTATATACTCTCATTTTTGGTTCCAGGTTACTCAATATACTCAATCAACAAAGAAAATTATAATTTATGAACAAAATGCATTAATTCTAGTCAGTCTCATTTTCATCAGTCACTACAGACGCACTTCATCCATTGTCTCTAAGACAATCAGGCTTTTAATGATATGCATGAGAGATGTTGGTGTCTGCTCGTTCCTGGGTTGATGTCCCTTTCCCGGGAATTGCCGTTCCCATGATGAGGCCATGATCAGAGTAAGATGCCTTTGTCTTTCAGATTCAATATCTTTGTTGAGTAGATCACTTTTAGAACACATCGAGCGATTGTTACTAAAGCTGCTTCTTGTTCTGTGCCTCAATACTGCTGTGCATTCTCACATGCACTAAGTTTGTGAAGTACTCACACACCAATGACTAATTAGACAAGAACTTTGCTAGATAGCTCACTATTCCAACAATACTTGTTCTACTTTCAGATCCGTTGATAGGTGGATCTCTGCTGCAGCGCTCACCTGGTCAGGGCCTAGGCAAAGTCCTAAAGTCCCTTCCTAGTAGTCACATGGGGTTTCAATCACAGTCCACAAATAGCTTCTTCCATCATGTCCCCACATTTATAAACTAGCAGTTAATCTACAATAACATCCACACTAAGAAGACCATTAACTATCATACATGTCTGCATTGATATGCCTCCAGAGCAAGAGAAATGCCAAATAATATGTGAACTATCTGCAGCTCCCAAATGGCATCCAGAATGTAGTTTTGCTGCTGCTTTTATCAAGCTACATTTGGCAGTAACCATCCTTCACAGCGAGGGTATTAAACATCTTGCCTTGACATGTTGTGACAAGATTTCTTCAAAGGTTGTCATGGGTAGCAAGCTCTCTTTAAAGTTTTATTGAAATCCTTTGGATCTATGCACACTCTTAGTCTTCCAGGTTCTTTCACTGCTCACATGCTGCTAACCTAGTTGGTAGGAGGTTTCACTTGCTTAATTACTCCATTCTTTTCCAGCTCTTTCTATCTGGATCTGGAGCAGCAGGAACCTTCCTCAGTAAATGTTGAGTTGGCCTCACACTCTCACTAGTGAGAGATGATATTCACCAGTAAGACTATGAAAGCATCTTTGCAAACTGGTAGGATTGGTTCAGGAATCCATGAGTTAGTGGCCCATGGAATTCTGCAAATCTCTTTGACACGTGTAGGATTACCAGTCTAAGCTTCAGATTTGTTTCAGCTTAGATGAGTGAACCTTGCTTAATGTCTAGTATCCTGGAACTCCAGATCTTACTTTGTGCTATTACATTAGACTTTCAATGACTGGATGTGTTTTCTCTGGGTGCTCTGGTTTCCTCCCACAATCAAAGATGTGCAGGTTTGGTGAATTGACCATGCAAAATTATCCATAGTGTTCAGGGTTATGTAGGTTAGATGCATTAGTCAGGGGAAATGTAGAGTAATAGGGTAGGGCAATGGGTCAGGGGAGGTACTCTTTGGATGGTTGGAATGGACTTGTTGGGCCAAATGGCTTGTTTCCACACTGTAGGGCTTCTATGATTTCAGACACTCTCGTCCTTTTGGCATGAGTATCATTTCATTATACAGCCTCAATCTTCCCTTCATAGGGCCTGATTTGTGAGGCCTCACCAACTTTCTTCACTATCTTGAGCTACATTGCTCAGGTCTGCCAAGCTCATCGTGCTTCACGAAGCACCAATGTCTATCTGACACTTCATATTCACTTGATGGTCTCCTTCTGCAGTCATCATTCTGACAGTCACACAATATTTATCACTTTTGGACCTGATGATGTCATCTTGGATCTATTGTGTGTCATAATTTGTCAGGATCATTGGCTGACATCTATCCAGCAATTACCTTTACCAGCTGCCCTGCTTCTTTGTAGCTGAACACTTGAATGCAAAGTAATTCAGTTTCTTGCAATCAGAGTACTGTTTTCCTAATGCTGAATGTGCTTACTTTTCTTCTGTGAGCTGTCCCTCACAACTGTTGCATCCTGCACTCTGGCCGTGATCTTGCTGCTGCCCTTCTATAAACATTCCTTCCCTTTTTCCACATGTTGATCTTGTTAGGCTTGGAATATCTCACAGCACAATGAAAAGTCTCCTCGGTTCTCCTATTAATATGATCCAACTGATGCATTAGAGCTTTTGTACATCGGGAGAGCGTTCTTGAGAAGAAATTTCTCCTCTCTCAACAGACATGCTCTTATGCTCTGGACAATCCTATCTCTGATCTGATCATCTGTCAATCATCCAATAATTCAGCTAGATGTATCAATGCCAGGCAAACATTGATGAACAGTCTTCCTCTCACTGCCTCCTCTGATTTTGAGTAAATGTCATTCATAAGTAATATTATATGAGGGTTCAAAGTATGTAAATCCTTCAAAATCTCTAATGCAGAGGTCTCTGCTCCTCAGTGAAATATTTCACCTGTGCTGATAACAGGGATGTTACTCTTATTTGATTATGATTTTAATTTAATTCTATCTTAATGTTTTGGAACTGCCAGTCAAAAAAATTAAATACTTCATATCTTCTATCAATCCTACAGCACCGGGGACTGAAAAATTCACAGTCACTCACTCAACACGCATTTCACAGTTACAGACTGCAGTTTTAAATTTTCTTTTTAATAGTGGCTGGCTCTCTTACATCCACATAATTGATTCAATCACTCCTGGACATTACTGAAATCCTGTTTCAACTAATGCCCTTACAGCTGCCATAAACTAAAAGAAAAGCAAGTGTATGGCCACAGTAAGCCAGCTAGCATAGTTAGTACAACTGCATTTCTCAAAATGCGGAGGGAGGTGTAAATGATAGCAGCAGGAAAGGCCGAGGATTTCCAAGGTTCCTGTTCTTCCTGGACTCCCAAGGAAGGTAAAGGAAGTTGAAAATCTTGCCTTTTTAGGGTTCCTCTCACCATAGTTCCTTGCTGTATGAAACACTTCTGTTTCTTCCTCGGGCCCTTGCTAAAAATTACAGAGTCAACTGCATCATTGGCACTCAATAAACATGCGTTCAAAAGGACCTCACTAATTCTGGATGGATAACATAGCCTTCTGCTTATGTGAGATGGTGAAAGTTGGAACCTGTCATTTCCAAACAGTTCGATGCAAGAGAATAACTTGGGTAGCCATAACTAATCAACCCTGCTGCTCGTTCCCACTGCTTAAGTAGGGTTTAAATTATCCCCTTCCTCACCTCCAATCTCATTTAAGTCTTAGAATTAAAACAAAAACTTGACAACAGTTTCCATAAACCTTGCAATCAGACCCTCAAGGGCCGTGACTATAGATAGTGCAATAGATGGAAAGAGCTGCTAATTTAATTGGGAAGTATGGTACTAGTTTTAGTTTGAGTTATAGAGTTTCTTCGCAGCTCTAGCAAATATAGTTTGTGCTTCCTGCTAATGAATGTGAGGCCACATTGAAGGCTTACAAAGTAGGCTAGAGGGATTGCATGCTCATAACAATTTGACCTAAGGAGCCCACAGCAGAGTTAAAAGGGTTAAGTGACCGGTTAAGAAAATACAGACGATAATTAGAAATGTCATAGAAATCAACATAACTCTTGTGCTTGAGGTGAACTATGTGGAGGAATATGTGGAATCCCAGTGCTACATCTGCCTGACCCTGCTAAGGACCTGTTTCAATTGGCTCAGCCTGTATAATTCTGATATCTGCACCAGAAACAAACTCAGAAGAAAGTCTTCCAAGTATCAAAGAATCAACCCTTTTTCTGACCTCATTCTCTTTCGCTATGCCTTGTTGCATTTTAGTCTTGCCACATTTCCCTTTCCCAATGCTGAGCATCTCCTTTCCTGCTCTATTGCAAAGGTCACGGGCTTGTCATTCTCTTTAGGCAGCGCACTATACAAATTGACACTATTACTTTTTACAGTGGCCACTCCATCTATATCTAAACTGCTTGCAATCGCAATGCAGAAATACTTTATTTCCAGTTCAAGTATAAGAACGGGATTCTGCTTTCTGTTTGAATAAAAATGTTAAGTATTGCAATTAGTGAACTGATGGTCATGCCTCACCCATGCAGTTTTGCCAGTTCAAGCAGATCAAATGGCATAGAATGCATGGCAGTCTGCCAATGGCATTTTTCAACTGAAAAATTGCAACCACGATTGAGTTAATTAATCTGCGTGAAAAGCGGCAGCAGTGTGAGGAAATGCTCCCCCAATTATTTCTAATTTCAATAATTGCTTGGTGTTACAGATTGTAAATATTGTTAAACAGAGAAATGAAGTTGAAGCTTTTTATCCTGCATTTATCAAAACTGGGACTCAAAAAATCAAAGAAAGAAATGGAGCAATTATTTAAACAGCATAAGAAGAGAACGCTGATTGGTGAGACTAGATTCCCTACAGTTTGGAAACAGGTCCTTCAGCCCAACAAGTCCACACCGACCCTCCAAGGAGTAACCCATCTACCTACTTGATATTTACTCCTGACTAACGCACCTCCCACTATGGGCAATTTACATGGCCAATTCACCGGACCAGCACATCTGTGGATTGTGGGAGGAAACTGGAGCACCCGGAGGAAACCCACGCAGACACAGGGAGAATGTGCAAACTCCACACAGACAGTGCCCGAGGTGGGAATCCAACCCAGGTCTCTGGCGCTGTGAAGCAGCAGTGCAAGCCATTGTGCCACCGTGCCACCACTGCACTGTTAGACCATGTTCAGTATGAAGACTGCTAACTATGAATCTTATTTTAAACTCAGAACGGCC
Source organism: Chiloscyllium plagiosum (assembly GCF_037043375.1). Classification (NCBI taxonomy): domain Eukaryota; kingdom Metazoa; phylum Chordata; class Chondrichthyes; order Orectolobiformes; family Hemiscylliidae; genus Chiloscyllium; species Chiloscyllium plagiosum. Next base: position 35,856,545 of record NW_028270175.1, on the reverse strand, counting down.
TTGTGTAGATTCTGTTGGTCAGCTCATTACATTAAGGAATGCATTAGAGATTCACCGTCTCCATGATCCTTTCCTCAATGAAATAAGATGCAACACATGGACAAATTCCTTCTGCTAAAATGAACAGGGTTCTGTATGTGAATATACAGAACAACATCGGTTATTTGCACATCAATTATCCGAATTTCGGATTATCCGAACAAGATTTCAAGATCCCAGTATGGCTTCCTTTGTTTACGATCAAATCAGTTATTCGAACAATCAATTGTCCAAACAAAATACTCCCCACCCGTCTCATTCGGATAATTGAAGTTGTGCTGTATATATAGGCCCTGGGACACAGAAATGAACCACACCGCAAACCCAGCCATTAATCTTAAATGGCTCAGGTGTATTTCTAAGCACAGTCAGGATTATTTAGGAAGCGCTGTCCAGTTTTGCAATCACCTCTCATTACATTTATGGTGTTCTGAGTGTTTCCGAGCACCCTGCTGGTTGAGGACAGTTGGGACACTGCCTGCCACAGACAGTCAATGGGACATGCTGTTTCATGTCAATCATTGGGATACACAGGCTACATTCTTGGCATCACACTAAGATGTAGACCTATATCCACATTACTAATCAAAACCAGGATACATGAACATCAACTAGCCACAAAATGACATGACCCTCTCTCACTAGTATCCTTATATTCAGATGAGGAAGGACAACACATCCATTCTAGGACTAGTCAAACAGAGACACGCACGAGATTTCCTAGAAGCATAGCATTCCAACCAGAACTCTATCAACAAACACATCGAGTTAGACCCCATCTACCACCCCCTGAGAAGAAGAAGAGGAAATAATGTCACCACAGAAAATGCTATCACCAACCCAAAGAAACCCAAACATAAATAGAAAGCACAAATTATCAACCTGGAGGCCCACTGAAGATGTTACCTGTTAGGGTGATGAAATGTCTGGAAATGAACCTTCCAGCTCAGCGAACAAACCCACAACCAGAATCAAAAACATCTTTCTAGCTGATGGGGGCATCCTCTTCATGGAGAATGCCACTCACCTTTTTACTACAAAGTAGCACTGTGAGACAGCTAGCGTCTCATGTTGCTCACATTTCTGAGATAGCTTTCCCAAGGAACAAATGATTCATTACTTGTCGGTACAGAGTTTAAGTGTTGCTTTTTTTAAAAAAAGAGACAAGGTCGAAGTTTTTCATCTTGCATTCCTCTGGGCACCTTTCAGAGCCAAAAGTGGCAGGTTTTGGCCTTTCCTTGTTAACTTCAAAAGGACACTGACTTTCAGTAAGGTGGCAGGGGAAGGAAAACAGTATGGGTTGGTGAAATAATTCGAGCGAAGCTACAAGATAATTAATAAACCGTGACACAGTGGATTGAAAGTGGTACACAACAAACTCATTTGTTATTTCTCCTCCGAGCCATTTAAATTAGATACACTTACCGGCTGGAGAAATGATGATCAAAACCGAAGGTAACTCCTCCCCAATTAAAGGGTGCTGCCACTTTAAGGCAATCAAAATTGAAAACTGACCCTTCTTGTAATTAGTTTGTTAAGCAATTTGCATCGAATATGAACATACAATAATTAGTAATGGCTAAGTGGTTAATTATCAGAATTATTATGGCTGTAATTGTAATATAACAAATAAAGCAGATGGGATTTATTGCCATTTTTATGTATTATAATATATGAGCACAATGTGTATTTCTGGCACATCCAATGTCTGCATCCATCAGTTCATGAGAGAGCATCCATAATTTCTACTTCACTTACAATGAGGCGTCTACTATACTCAGCAACCATATTGAAAGCTGAGGAAACAGTTCTTAAGGATGATTGAGACAGGGGTTGAGACAGTATGTCTGTTAATACATGAGAGTGGATTGCAACCTTATCATGAACAACTAAGTGAATTTTCTGACTCATGCTCTAAGGTCATCACATCTGGAAAGGAATCATACATTCAACCCAAAAGTCTGAAAATATACACCAAAGCAGGTTGAGGTTAATACTCAATCTTGTTCAACATTGAAAGCTGCAGAGCAACTGTGGAAATAGAAGATGCATTTGCAACTCCTTCAATCTGTAACTCACTGAAAGGAAGGCAACAACTTTGGGCTTCTCCCAAATGACAGTCGACTTGCCTGTGATAATGATCGTAGCAAATTGATTTGGTGGATTGGATATCCTCATGAGGAAGTCTCATCTTTCCAGGCACTCTCTAACCATGTTATAGTCAGTCATCTAAATTGAAGGTCAAGGACACAACGTGGGGCATCAGAAAGTGGGAGAAGAGTGAGTGGGATGAAATGTGCTGATTAGGTGAAACCAAATTTATAAAGTTAAAAATCACACAACACCAGGTTATAGTCCAACAGGTTTATTTACAAGCACTAGCTTTTGGAGCGCTGCTCCTTCATCAGGTGGTTGTGGTTTATACTTCACAACCACCTGATGAAGGAGCAGCACTCAGAAAGCTAGTGCTTCCAAATAAACCTGTTGGACTATAACCTGTTGTTGTGTGATTTCTAACTTTGGATACTCTAGTCCAACACTGACATCTCCAAACCAAATTTATAATATTGCAGGAGAAATGCCAGGCAGAAAGAGATTCTGAAACCTAGGAACAAAGTTAGAGAGATGTATAGCTCAGGGGTTCGATATAGTGAGGATGGTTCCTTTTCTAATGAGTTAACACCCTATACAATGAAGGCTTATCCTGCCCTTTAACCAATATTTTGCTCATTGTGTGCAAGTCTTGGTTGCATCATTTGGGATAGCAAGGAAAACAAAACTGCATTGATGGCGAGGGTCACCATCGGTTCAATACACCATCAAAAGTGTCAAAGGTGGAGGATTGGTGGCTATGGAGTAGGTCGCTGAGGGCCAGAGCAGCCCCCAGGTTCATTAGAGGAACAAACCTCGGGATGGGAGTGTGTGGAAGGAGTTAAAAGGAATGAGAAAACGAGAAGTAAGATCACAAAGTATCAACCTTAATTCAGCTCAACATGTTCCAAGGAACAAATGATTCATTGCTTGTCAGAACAAAGCTTAAATAGTGATTTTAAAGGAAGGGACAAAGTCAAAGTTTTTCATTTTGTATTCCTCTGAACTGCAAGGAAACCAACTTTAGAAAGGAATTTCTGTAGTATGAGAAGAGAATGCTGATTAGTTGCATTTTGGTTAGCTTGGAAAAACACCAGGAACTAATCTGTCTCTTTACTAATTACATTTAAAAAAAAAACAAACTTTGATCCTGATGAACACAAAGCTTCAACATCACGTCTCTTTTTAAGCAATGTATAAGTTTATATTGAAAGTTAAAAGCTTCCTTTCTTATTGCTGCCCTGCTGCTGCTGAACTCCTGACACATCCAACAATTGTCGAGATTGCTAACACTGTCCAAAATCCTGAAACTTTGGCTTTTCCAAAACTCTACAGGTATATCCCAAATCGAACCTCATTGTTCTATCATCTTATCTTCATCAGCTAACATAGTCTCAGAGTTCTCCAAAATCTTCAAGTTAAAATGTACATCTTTGTTGTTTATATTCCTCAAGCCTTCACCCTTCCTTATCTCTATAATATCCTTCACTGTTGTTGTGGTTCTGTTCGCCGAGCTGGGAATTTGTGTTGTAAACGTTTCGTCCCCTGTCTAGGTGACATCCTCAGTGCTTGCGTGCCTCCTGTGAAGCACTTCTGTGATGTTTCCTCCGGCATTTATAGTGATATTATAGTGATCATTATAAATGCCGGAGGAAACATCACAGAAGCGCTTCACAGGAGGCTCCCAAGCACTGAGTATGTCACCTAGACAGGAAACGAAACGTCTGCAACACAAATTCCCAGCTCGGCGAACAGAACCACAACAACGAGCACCCGAGCTACAAATCTTCTCCCAAACTTTGAATATCCTTCATCCTTTCGAACTGTCCTATTCCTCAGATTTTAACTTTTTGTGCATACTCATCTCTTTCACCCCAGCATTTTGAAATGTATAGATTTTACAGTTTGGAATTCGTTTCCTCAACTCCTTCAAATCTCTGCTGTTTCTCTCCTTCTTTAAGAGCCTCTGTAGGATCCGACCTCTGGCCAAATCTTTGGTTTTTCCTTCTAAGGGTATGTTCTTTGGTTTGATGTACATTTCTTTCTTACAGCTTCTGTGACTCTCATGTTTTTACTAATTTAAAAGTGTTCTATTAATGCAAGTTGTTAGGTAAAGTTAAGCAAAGAGAGGCAAAATTAGAAAATAATAAAATTGAACAAGTTTATCATTGTAAGATTAATACATGTTTAACAATATTCAAACATACTACATTTTAATATAAAACAATGCCAGATGGATGGAAAGACTATTTTGAAACACCATGGGTACTTTTGTGAAACTCATCTCATTTATTGCCCTTACAGTGTTTAATATTAAATCAAAAACAGATTTAGCATAAATGGTCTATTCAAAGTTAGAACCATAAGTTAAATTATGGGCCAATTCCTACTTTCAAGGAACAATTGTGATTTCTTCCTAAGTGTTCATTGACTTATGCCAAGATTTGTTTATAAACAAATAGATATTTACTTGTTATGTTTTGATTTTAAACCCCAGAGGTTTTCTACAAATATTAGGTTTTCTTTTCCCAGAAACAAATACAAACAACATTTATTTTCGAAAAACAGCAAACTTGGCTTCATCATTGAACAGTTGAGTCACGGATGGCATCCAATGTAAACAATGCTTCATTGCTCTTTTTGTTAAACCTTCTGAAATTTTGCCACAATTTGCAAATATGTCAAGTCTTTTGAGATGCTTTAGGTCATAAATGACTTGAAATAAGCAACTGCACCCTGGATAAGCTAGCTAAAAAAAAGTCCTTTATCTTGGTGTCTATTGATCTTTATCAACTTCACTTCATCCCCATTGTAAACATAGCTAACACAATATTGAATTGATAAATCTGCTGGGAAGCTGAAAAGGATCAGTAATAAACCCATTAAAGCTTCACAAATTTTAATGCCAGACACAAACAAGGTCAGCTTTCTTGAGACCATATTTTGAAGCTATTTAGTGCCAAGTTGAATGGTCACTGTGCATATAACGTTCAAATGTCTTGCCCTGAACTCCATTATTTTCATTTCATGACTCAGATCCTTATCCATAACATTGCTGAGAAATATTTCTGAAGGATATAGAGAGGAAAAGGTAGCACTATAATAATTAATTCTTCCACCCCCAAGAAAATTAGCTTGAATGATCTTTCCTGAAAATTAGGAATATTCAATGGGTGACCATTTGAACGTTGCACTATTTCAACTGGTTTTTCTTGCAATTATGTCAATCTTCAAATCACCATTATACATAGCAGAGGCTATACTGAAGACAGGCTGTACCTAATCAAGGACCTTCCTTTTAAATTGGAGCACATCACACCAGTGGTCATGCAAACCCATTGTTTCTTCAGGAGTGTGAAAAACCTGAAACTCAAACCTTTTCGGTGAGAGTGTGTTTGGAAGGTCTTTCACAAAAAACAGCCTGCACTTGCAAGTGGTGAAAATTTCCATTGCTCCACAAGCATTGTTGGGTGGGATCGATGTGGTTGGTGGGCTTGGCTTCTGGGCCATATTCAACATTTTATGGTATTTCTGAATTGACTGGGATTTCAATTTGTTGGACTATCTGAAGTAAATAGGGCAAAGGAAATGATGTTAACCTCATGTTAACCGAACACGGTTTGAACGTCAAATTTGGAAATGTCGAAAATAGATCCCAATTGATAGATGGGCAGTGATACCACATTCACAAGTTGGCTTTGTTGTGCTTTCTGGAATAAAATCACTGCAGGACACAGTGCAGTTTCTTTCCACACACATTGAGTGATGTTCAACAACACCACAGAAATGCCAACAATGCCATTAGGATGGAATTGATCCCAACAAAGGCTACACTGGATTTATTTTTCTCTAATATCTGGCCTTCCCTCCTCAGACAACATTAACAATTAATGTGAAAGGAGCAGATGGTCTGAACTGGAGAGTCATACTTACCAAGAGTTAGAAAGGTGATGTCTGCCCGCCCCAGGAGTAAGAACCTTCGGCCAGTCAGCAGGAGATTTCAAACCATTTCTCCGATACGAAGGGCACTGGGATTAGCTGCCGTTCAGATGGGGGTGTTCTGCAGTGAGCAGAGAAATGGGCTTGCACGTGCTGGCAAGTAATACACATCAAGCAGGCCTAGTACGGCTTGCTACAAGCTAAGCTTGAAAAAAAAGTCTTTGTGAAGTGGCACTTTGCCAAGTTATTAGAGCATCGACCTCTAACCTTTAATGAAAAAAAGACTCTTCTGATATTTTAAGCCAGGTGTCGGTTTGATCAAGATCCCCAAAACTGGGCCGATTAACATCTTCAGTTTTGTTGAAAATTTCACCAAAACGTTTTTAATCTCTTTTTTTTTTTAAGAAATCAAAGTTTGTGGAATTTATTAAAAATTAGCAGGCAGACACCCTTAATAACAACACATATAAAACATCAAATCCTTAACTAAACTGGTCCTGTTGTTCCTAAAATGTTGAGTCATACATTAAAAAATAATCATGCCTTATTAACACTTTATGAATGCTTTTGGATTGAAGGCAACATTCCTACATCCAATGATTGTTACATTGTTCTGTTTTTAATTTAAAATGATGCATATATTCCATCTTTCCCATTCAAATAATTGTTTGTGTTCATCTCAATAAGACGCACCATTCCCCCACCCAGGAGACAAAGTCTCCATTTCTGCTGACTGACTCAAGCCTGCCTGATTTGAAATAGTTGCACACGAGTGGCTTGATTTCACTCCACCACAGCTTGCAACATTGGTCACTCTCTAACTGAGAGGCCAGGCAGGCAAGTATCCTGACCCCTATATACAGCATTGATTGCCTTTAGCCTTCACTCTCTCACCTTATCTTCCTCTAAGGTTATGTAAAATTATAAACTTCCCACAAGTAATGATAACTAAATAATTCTCATAATAGTGAACTGATCATGAAAAGAAATGAACGTTTGGAATAAACTTTCACTTGGGATACTAGTGACTAAAATTCTGAACTATAACCTGACAGGAATGTCAAGGTCACTTCTCAAATACTGAGCATTTCTAGGCAATGACCCAAGAACACATATTTGATTGTTGCTTACTAAATGAATTTGATTGGCCTCTAATTACACTTACTTGGTTCCAAACTTTGTCTCTCACCAATTTTCACCCCTTCACTCTCCTCTCCTGAAGGCATTGACTCCTGGACTCTGATTACCCCCAGCGTTGTACCTTGTCCCAAGCAATGCTTTTTGGCCATGGGAGCGGCAGAAGATTATTTTGCAATGAATCCCAATTCTGGCCAAACAGTACTTTTATCCATTAAAGATTGAATCTACCAACGATCTAATGATGACAACTGGACAGTGATGACAAGGAGCAGGATCCCAGGGCAATGAGAAGGGGCCATCTATAGCATCTAAATACCCTAAATTGAGACAACCTAATCAATGCTGAATAAAATTGAGAGCTTTCTGATTTGAATGGCTCAGACATTCTCAGAGTAAACACCGGAAAGGAATTTCTTCAATGGTTTTGGTCAATAATGTGGCCATTGTCTTCTAGGACTCAAAGGAATGCAACAGGCAAACACATATAAAAAAAAAGATCCGAGCTCGGAAAATGAGAAGATGCAACAAGTCACATTTTCTTAAAATATGAAGGGATTATTTTTATACCCCCAGGTAAATAATATATTCTCGACATATCTTGAAGTTTTCCCTGGAATGCTAGTTCCATTTGACAAATGTTTTGCATCCTCTAGGGGAAACTGACTACCCTATTACTGCTTGTGGGAATGATATAGAATATAAATGGAAAGTCTTTAACAACAAGATATATAAATAGGTGACAAACAAATATGCACAGTGTATCCAAAGTTAAAACAAGGAAGTATGACAGGAAAAAGTCTGGGTGGGAAACAAGCCATGTACAGAGGAAACGAAAGATGTAAACAGAAACGTTTTTGTATGTTAATTACATCTAGTACTTGATGAAACACAGTTGACTAAAAGGGTCTGTTGAAGAATCCAAGATCAGCTGACAGGCCGATGGGTAAGGAGACTATAAACGACTATGAAAGTAGTTGGATAAGTTATGTGAACTCTCTCAAATACTGCATTAGACTGTTGAAAAATGCTACAGGCCAACTTAGAAAGGCGTCAGCTTATATGAATGAAATGTTCAATTAATATTTGCTTTAATACACACTCAAACAGAATGCTCTACTATTCCAATTGAACCATTTCAATAAAATTAGGAAAATCAAAATAGATTAACATATTCTGTTAGATCTAACAATAGCAACTTGAAAATAGATGGAAACGTTGGCCTGGATGGTATCTCCTCAAGAAGATGGACATATTAGATTACTTACAGTGTGGAAACAGGTCCTTCGGCCCAACAAGTCCACACCGACCCTCTGAAGACCAACCCACCCCCCTACATTTATCCTTTCACCTAACACTACAGGCAATTTAGCATGGCCAGTTCACCTAGCCTGCACATTTTTTTGGACAGTGGGAGGAAACAGTGGGAGAATGTGTAAACTCCATACAGACAGTTGCCTGAGGCGGGAATTGAACCCGGGTCTCTGGCTCTTTGAGGCAGCAGTGCTAACCACTGTGCCACATATGTTGTGCAGTAACCCTTTGGGGTTACAGTACAGAATGAATGGATAGAGATACGCACATTCAGGACAGCCAACATGACTTCTTAAGAGGAGGTTATATCTTAAGGAAACTAATGGTATTTTTTGAAGGAGTTAAGAAGGTGGTTGATGAGGGAAGCCAAGTAATCACTGCTGACTCCCAAAAAGCTTTCAATAATGTATCACACACAGGGATCCTTTACAAGATCAAAGCCTCTGGAGTTTGTATTATTTGTTGAACTAGATTAAGAACCTGCTGGCAGAACACAGGCAAAAAGCAGTGATAGATGGATTTGGATTTATTTGGATCATAAGGAATAAGAGCTCACCCAGAGGAGTCATGTCAATGTCAAAATCTTGAAAAATACCTTAAGGATAACAGAAGTGTTGGCACTATTTTCTAGATGATAGTTGAGATTAATATAGCTTTTCTCAGCTATGTCTACTTTGTGCCATTCTAAACTGTCCTGAATCAATAGTAGGATTACAGTATCTTGATGAGGTAATACTGAAAAATCAACTGTTTATTGAAATTCTGAATTTAATACAATGTGTTATCCATTGGTAGACTTTCCCTGTTGCCCGGGTAACCAGCCAATTAAGTAAAATTGGAAAAGATGGAATATGAATGTATGATGCTCAGATTCAGTCAATATATCCTTAAGTAGCTATTTGAGTTTGCATCTTGTTTACAGAGCCACAGAATGGTGGAAAGAGCCCATTCAGCCTGCACAGGTTTTATTTCATAGTTCCAATCTCCTGCCTTATCCCACAACCTTAAACATCATTTCTATCCTTATAAACATCCAAAGTCCTTCTGAATGCCTCCATTGAACCTGCCTCCAACACACTTCGAGGCAGTACCTTCCAAATTCCACTCACTATCCCATAAAGTTTCTTTTTTTCTCATATCAGACTTGCTTCATTTGCATACCATCTCATTTTTGTTTCATGCAAATGGATTCTCCCTGTCAACTCTATCCAGTCTGCTCATGATCTTGAAATGCATTTAATAAATCCGAAAAAAGGATTCATTCAGCACTTCCAATGCACCCAGTACTCAAAAAAGGTGAGTGGGCTAGAAACTGGGTCTGTAAATGTGTCTCTGACCCGTATTCACTTTGAACATGGTTATTTGATGGGGGTATATGGTCGCTATGTTTAAAGAAAAGTAACGTGCATTTGCAAAGTGCCATCCATGACCTCAGAATTTCCTAAAGCACTTTGCAGCCAAGTAAGTGTGTCACTGTTGTAATATCGAGAAACTCAGCAGACCAGCTATACACAAACAACAATGGGATGACAACGAGACAATCTGTTTTAGTTTGTGACGATGGTCGAGGGAACAACATTGGCTGCAGGGCACCAAGAGGAACCTCTTCAGAGGAGACAGCTGGTGTTGAAATTTAATGTCTCAGCTCAAAAACTACCATTCAGCAAAAAGGTTTAAGGTAATTTTCTCTGGATTTGATACATTATCTAAAGAGACCATTGCTAGCTTTTAACCAGTTCTTTTAATCCCTCAGTATTTAGGCCCAGAATGCCACAGATGGGTGGCTGACCCAATTTCTGTTGGGTCAGAAATTTGATTTGATGATTCATTGCTTCCAAACAAATGCAAATATGTTTTAAAATAAAACAATAAATCCATCAACCAAATATATTTTCAGGTTTTGAAGGTAAATACCATATATACTTGAGTAATAATCAAAATTTTTTGATGACGTGTTAAGATTAAATTTATGGAGTTGACTATTACATGGATACTATTTTTGAGGGGCTGAAATTCATGCCCGTCAGGTTCCACCAGCAGCTCTCACTGTAATGTTGCAGCAAGAACAGTGTATGCTCAGGGACACACATGCCCAGGTTATGGATTGGGCCAGGCTGCATCTTTGAACTCTTTGCTCACCCTCACGCATTCTCAACATCCCTGCCTTGCACATTTTGCCCCTCAGCCAGAGATATCAGGCTCATGTTAACACTGTCTTCATTGGCAGAGTAAGTCTAGGGCAGCCTCCAACAGCAGTCTGAGACCTGAGAGGCAGGACGCTTTCCTCATAAGAGATGAGGAACCAAATGCGAGGCTGCTCACCACCCGCGTTGACTCTTTCTGCCTTATTGTGGGCTGTTTCCCTCCTGGAATGAGAGGGGAGAAGGGAATATGGGAGATAAAGATGGGGAGCACAAGTATTACATTTGGTACAAGTGAGGTGGTATTCTGATCGAGTGAGTAGGACAGCAGTGAGCATGCATGTTGAGTGGTGGTGGAGGCTGGGCTGGGAGTCACTGAGTGAGGAAGGATGTTGCAGGCAATAGTGAGATAGTGATAGAGTGTGAGCTGAGAGGTAGATGGGATAGCAGAGACACAGAGAGTGAGTGTGAGGTAGCAAACAAGAGATGGTGGCATTAATGCTGATGGAGTGGAGAAAGACATTGACCTTATTCTGGGCATTTCTCCGGGCCGAGGTTTCTTTAACCAGGCTGGCATGGTCTGGTCCATGTCCTCCAATGCTAATTGTGGGGCAAGAGGAAGACCGTCCCTTGTACAACCTCATCCTGCAGGATCTCCAGAGTGGTGCCCACAGAGTGGAGCACCAATATCAACCGTCTGCCACTCCTGACTGACAGTCCCTGTCCAGGTACACAATGGACTTTTGAAGATGGCACAGGTGCAAGGGATACTGGTGAATTCCATGATATTTGCTGAGTGGTGGGTCGTTCTGGGGAGTGGTACATGGTACGGTCTGCTGCAAACCAGATGCCAGCAGTGCCATACGGGCATGGTGGGCAATGAATCAAATGGGTTTGATAAGATACAGCAAGAAAACGCACTGGGCCTTGTGATGGTACAAGCTACTCCACTCAACTCAATGCAACTCACACTTAACTGGAAAAAGGTTGAGCACATAGCTTTCTAAGTCCCTAACTACTGCAACATCCCCCAGTGGCTGTCTTTACAGCAGACATATGCCAGAAGAACATTGGAGTTTCAAGCTCCAGAGTACAATCTCAAATTTCATTCAACTGCTCACCATCTATAGTTTTCTTGCAATAATTGTTTGTACCTAATTCTGTTAAAAGATACTCAATACCCAATATAATGATTGTAACAAGGTCAGCCAGGTGGAGCTCAGAGTATGAGTTCCCTGAGTGGGGCTCTTAATCTGGTCCAATCAGGGAGCCCTGGCTGACTGAGATAAACAGGAGTGTCAGAG